>NW_017729020.1:9377344-9379688 GCF_001723915.1 Gavialis gangeticus
GAGAAGCCAATACTTATGCTGGAGTTTTATTTTCAAAACCAAAGCAAATAACCTTCTTTTTGCACTATTCCCTGCTCCAGTGGACCTGCTATTTTGTCATGCATCAAGAAGAAAATCTTGACACTGAAAGGAGGGCAGACAAACTTTCCAGCTTTTTATGGATATCCTCCAACCTTTCGAGGTTAGAAAGAACAGAAAGCGACAGATTTTTTTCTCCCTTCTTCCTTACAGCCAAATTTCTTAGTAGAAAAAAAAATAATTGCAGCTGCATCAACATTTTAACCTTTCTTTACGGCATGTGGATCAGAAAATTAAGCAAAGCCATGAACCCTTGGGTGTGGTTTTAGTACGCAGGAACTAGTAATGACAGCACACTATAAAATTAAATTTGCAAATTGTTCTTTTTGTTGTTTTTTATACCCAACGCTGAATTTTCATACTCCGTGACGTGGTAAATTTTGCCCTAAATACTATCTGCTTTTTGGGGGATTGAACATCCCATCATAGTTTTTCTTATGTGTGTGGGGTGCCTGCATACAGAGCCTCTTTGAATTTTCCCTTCCTTTTCAGCTAGAGATTTTATTCTCGCCTTCCCTCAGAAAAAGTGATTGTATGGTATTAATAACTTTGTTTTGCAATAGAAGAAGGTGCACTTGAACGGTGAATGAAGCAATCCCTTATTTATGGTTTATATGCTTACATGTTGCATTTACACTATGCAAAGATAATACTGAAACAGAATCGGCTGTTGATTCAATTCAGGAAAACACTTCACTGTACAACCAACTGTGAGCCTGGCTATCCCCACTTTGGGCTTGTCTGTATTATAGAGCTGCTGCCACCATATCTGCAGTGGCATAGGCTTTTTGTGGAGAGGTCAAGTATCGCAAAAAGAGATTTTCTGCTGTCCAACAGCATGCATAAGAAACAAAGCCGGCAAAAGCTTTCCGTTGGTAAAGCTCTGCCCAGACAGAGGGGAGGCGATTATTGACAGAGCTGCATCAGTTATGGAGAGTGATCTTTTTCACCATCCTAACAGGCATATGCAAGCAAAATTTGGCAATGCAGACCCAAACCAAAGTCTCTTTTCCTTCACAAGGCCACCAACAGGAAAGAAAAAAAAAAAAGCATCTTTAGTTAACTTGTTACCCAGTCAACGCTTGCTTTGCATCAGCATAAATGATTAGATAAAAGGGTGAGCAAGAGAAAAAAAAAGCCCACAGCCTTTAAAGTACTCTGTGATTCAATGGGATGAAAAGCATTATATAATGTAAAGGATGATGATTATGTTCCATATAAATATAGTTTGAAGACACTTTGTAAATCCTCTAAACCTCGCTTACCACAGCCAGTAGTTAAGAGACATATTTCTAGTTGTCTGTTCAGGTTTGTGTTTTGTTTTTTTTTAATAGCACCAAGGGGGTTGGTAAAATTAAGTGGAAAATAATTATAACATCACCAATATTTTAAAAATCTCGTTACACTTCTTTTCTTCAGATAAGTGATTTACAGAACAATAATTAAATGTCAGGGAATGAATCACAGATGAGATACCAACTTTTGATAGCATTTCGTAAACAGACTAAATGAGTCCAGAGAGAGAGGGAAACTATTGATGTTTCCATAAAAAAGTCTCCATAGAGCCCCTGGAAGGAGAATATGTTATTGAATGTAAATACAGGGGCCTGATCAAGGAAGACTGGAATTTATTAGGGACAGAAGTGCCCATCTTTAAATTTGGGCTCATTTAGATGTGAAGTGCCAAGAGACTGTTTGTTGTCCCCAGCCATCATTGCTTCTAAAAATCAGGGTGATTAGCCCCTTTTTCTCCCCCCAGCTTAAATCCTCACTGATATCTCTGCCTTCCAAATTTTATGAATTGAGACGGAAAGAGGTTTTGGCCATTTCTGCTTGGTGATGATCCACACCCAAATCAGAAAGCAACCAAAAAATCATGTAGCAGAAAGAAGCGAGAGTCCCTGAGGTTTCATGCCTTTTGCAAAGTATACGGGCTGTATGGAAATACTGGCCGACTTATGCATTACTGGAAGATGCACATATAGCACAGGATAAGAATCTGAACACAATAAAATACTCCTTCTCAGCTTTATCTTCTAGTGTGGCCAAGCAAATAGAGCACTGAATCGAGGATCAGGATCTGACAAATAGTTTCACAGTTAGGGCGGCTAGGAGCTGGAACCAACTTCCAAGGGAAGTGGTGCTGGCCCCTACCCTGGGGGTCTTTAAGAAGAGGCTGGATGCCTACCTGGCTGGACTCATTTGAGTCCCGTTTCTTGTTTTGGGGTTTTGTTGTTCTCCCGCCCTGGCGGGGGGTCGGGCTAGA
>NW_017729020.1:9379723-9405898 GCF_001723915.1 Gavialis gangeticus
TTTTGGGGGGGGGTTGTTGTTCTCCCGCCCTGGTGGGGGGTCGGGCTAGAAGATCTACTAGGTCCCTTCCGACCCTAAATCTATGAAACTATGAAATTATGAAATAAAAAAAAAAAAAAGAGTTAAATAAAATTAGCATTGCCATTAAAAAAATTAGAATAAAATCAGCTTCTAAAGCTGTAAAATAAGTGAGCTAATTGAAACAGATTATGAAGAGTAAATAGATGAAGAAAACTGTGAAAGAATAATGAATACTGAACACCAACAATAATCAAGACATATTTTCCCGTGCTGTTTTCTATAAAAGATTTAGTAGTAACATAAGAATAAACTATAAAGGATGGATACATAAAAGGAACATGAGAATGAGAGGAACAGGCCAAAAGGAGAGACTAGAGAAAGAAATCAATACAGTGTGAGGAAGATATGAAGACAAAGTAATGCAGGAAGTGTGAAAATAAATAAGCATGAGACGGTAACGTTCTGGGTTTATTTATAACACAATTAAAGGGTTATAGCCATATCAGCAGGGGAAGCAGAGTTATGTCTGATGCATCTAAGAGCTGAGGAACAAAAGTAGGCATTTCCCATTTTCCTACCCCATCATCTCCCTGAACCTGAGCACGTTTCTATCCTGGCAGATGTTGGGACAGTGCCCTACAGTAAGCTGGCCTGCAACGGCATTTGGAGACCTTCATATTCATGTGTATCAGTAGGTTACAACCTTCTCTAGCCACGTTCCTTATGCCAATCTCGTGCCCCCTTACCTGGGTGGGGAGGGCTGGAATGAAACCACACAATAGCCAACAATTATCCCATGCTGGGGAATAATCAGGTGTATACACCAAGTGAGTGAATAGCATTTGTACTATTCAAACAGCTCAAAAAGCATGGATCCCGGTGGACTTTGGATCAGGTCCATAGTGGAGGGGAAACAATTTGGCTTGGTAGTGCTTCCAGAATTTAGGACTGATTAGCACAAACCTTTCCTCCGTTCCCACCAAAGCTGACCTGGTATGAGCTCGAAGAAGAACTCCCATCTGAATTTGTAAGCAGCAGTTCTATGCAGCGGCTACCGTATTTGAAGGAATTTTCCAAATCCCTGATATTATTTATGCTAGTTTATTATTCTTATTTATTAAACACTGCAGAAGACAATGTGTGCACTGAAGAATTCAGAAGCAACATACACAGTCCCACAATGTTGGTATTGTCTCGACAGATGTTCTGCTCTCTTGAGAGCTGCAGTATATACTGTATGACAAGGCAGTACAAATGTAAGGATTTGATTAATTATATGGGGTAATCTAATTACCTTAATTATTGTGTTACAGTAAATTAGTATAGCAAGTAGCTTTTGTAATGAAGATGCCCTTCCCCCTGCCTTCTAAATTTATGCTCATATATGCTGTAAAGCAACGAGCAAGCAATGGAGCAAACATGCAATATTAAGAATATTGTCTTGAATTTAAATGGAACAGAAGACAGTAAACATCCTGTACTGAGCTAAAAAGCTCTTTTAGTACATCGTTTCATGGCCACTGTAGGAATTAAAGGAAGATGGAAAGAAGAGAGAAAAGTGAATTCTCTAGCGATGAGGCAAATCTCTATCAATCAGATATAAGCACGTGCTTATAAGCAAGTTGAGAACATGCTTATGGTGCTGTTCCTGGACTGGGGCTTTGGAAGAGGAACACATTTGTGCCCCAAGAGCTTTTTGGCTTAACTATAAATTCCCTTGAAAACTTGAGCAAGTCTAGGTACATGCTGAAACACATGCACAGATTTAATGCCCCCTTCCCTTATCCTTTGTATTTTAACTATTTTTTAAATTTTATTTAGAACTCCTGTTTTGTGCAAGTTCATTGCACCTGTATGAAAACGTATGCCTCTGAACCAGCTAGTTTCCAAGGTGCCACCCTACCCTGCTTTATGCTGATCTGGCACACCCTTAGAAGTCCATGCTTAAGAGAGTGTTCCTCAGCTATTGTAGGTTCAGGACGCCCCTTGTTAGACTCCAGGCACCCCACAAAAATGCCAGTGCTTAGTTTTTACTCATTGTTTGACTATGGAATAGTAATAGAGAAACTTCTGTTGCAAAGAACTCAGAAGGAAAGATCCTAAGTCAGAATGTTTTTAACACTGTGGACTCCCGTTTGAAATCTCTGGGTTTATCTTCCGAATCATGTTTGCATACTTAACAGTGCTAATATTTCATGGCACCCCTGTTGAGAATCTCTGGCTGAAGAGCTTTAGATAAAGGAGATCCTTCATTTCCCTGTGCCTCATCTCCCCACAAGAAAAAAAGAAAGTAATACTTTCAGCCACCGGTTGTCCGTCTGATCCATTTAGATTGCAAGCTTTTATTAGGAACATACACAATATGTAGCACACTTAAGCTCCGAATTTGGTTGTGATCTCTACTTGCAACTTTGTCATCTTCTACTACAGCTGATCGTGGTCCAGCGCATATCATTTCCAATGGGTTTTTAAAATGCTTTGGAGTAGACACAGTTATTCTGGGGGTGATATAGTCATAAGCCCTCCGGGTACCGAAACAGGTAGCACTACTCTGTACAATCTAGGCATTTCAAAGCCACCTGTAAAAGTACAGCAGGTGTTTGCACCCTTGCCCATCTCTGATCAGAAATGCAACTGGATGTGGCACTAGGTCCTGACAGATGTAGAAATCAAATGTTCTGCCAATACAGATTTCTTTGTTGTGCTACCGTTACGTTATTTTCCACAAAGAAATACGTTGTCCTGATTTTTTTAATCAAAATTAAATGGCAAAAGCTCCTTAACTTGAGGGATCAAAAGTTAAATCTGTTTTTGTTCTAATTTCTTTCTGTTCTAGTTGGATACATTCAGGCTGAAGCTGATTTTTACCCTCTCACTCAGGCCAGCTTGGTTTGGATATTAAACACAAGGAAGCGGGGAGGGGGGTTACATCACACAGCCTTGAGCCCTACCACCAGGAAGTAGGTCAGAGGATGGGTTTTGCTTTGCCCCTGTACGCAGGATGAAAACGCTTGCTATTTCCTCTTCCCTTCCCCCCAGTTGACTCTGACTGCAGAAAAAGTTCATTTACTGTAATCAATATCACTTTACCTCACGCCTCAATCAAAAACTACTTTTCACAGTCGATAGCAATTAGACAGACAGACAGGGATAGAAGTATTGATGGAGATGCAGCCAAAGATTTATACCTGGTTGCTTTCCTCTCCAAATATGTAGCCGGATGACTACTAATTGCAGGATATTGAATTAGCAACCATTCATTGAGAAACTACCTAGCTAGGAAATCTCGCAACTCCATTCATGCTGGACAGAAACTCAGATTGATGGCTCAGTTCTTCTCTCAGCTGTAGAGGAAATAAATCCCGAGGACCTTCTTGACATCACTGGAGCTGCTCTAGATTTACACAAGTATAAGTGACGACAAACTTAACCACAAAGGGTCAGATCGGCTTACATTAGCTGAGGATTTAGCTCTTGCTTTACAGAAGGGAGAAAAAAATCTTAGGTTATCAATCATATATTTTTTTTTAGAAACACTGAGGATGATTAGTCTCTGGACCAGCTTACACAGGGATGCAATGGTTTCTTTGCTACCCAAACTCTTTAAATCAGGATAGACTGCCTCTCTCAAAGTTTAGCTCCAGCAGAAGTATTGGGCTGATGCAGGAATTGCTGGGTGATTTTCTATGGCTTGTGATGTGAAGATCACACTAGCAAATCATGAATTAGTTGATCATAAATCCCTCCTGGGCTTTACACCTAGGAGTCACCCAGGCTGTATCATGCAGGGAGGGGAGGGTTTTGCAAAAGAAAGGCTGGACCAGCTGGAAATACTAATGTATTAAAACAAAGAAACTTTACCAAGCATAAAGCTATATTGCACACCCAATTTCCCCCCAAGGGAGAAGATGAGAGACGAAGGAAGAGTCACATTTGACTATTAGTTACGTAGTTTAGAGAACTTGTAGGGAGTGCTCAAATAAGAAAATGAAGGCCACAGATGTATTCCTGTAGTATAAAATATCACAGGACAAAATATGATCAAGGAAATTACTTTTCAAGGCTTTCTGGTTCCAGCATCTCAGTGCACTTGAGCACACACTTGAGGTTCAAAATAATAAAATACGTTTTTTATTTCACTTGCTTTTGACATCCACTATATGCAGAACCCTCTTTATAAAACTGTACATTTTGGTCTTTTACCAGTCGAGATATTTTACATACTTACAGCTGCACCAGTGGAGATCAGAGAACTTGCTAGCATCTCCGAGTATGGGTTCTTATCCTGGCCTAGCTTTTAACTCCAGCTGTTTATTGCTATGTCCCTCAATGGCTAGGGACCAAAATTGCACACACTGGTGTAAATGATCATAAACTGGTTCAAATCTGTAACAACAGAAGTTCAGTGTCCATAAACCACTTTCCAAATGCCACAACCAGTTTAAGATAAACCTATATGGATGTAGTATCAGGCGTAACTGATTTAGGTTAAATCAGCTTATGGAGCTTCTGTCCCAGATCCCCTCCACATTCAAGTCAACTCACAGTCCCTCAGCCTCCCAGGACTCCCCACCAGCCCCAGCCATGCTCTAGCTCCCCCTGGCTTCTGGCCTGGGCCACTGAAGGACGTGACTGCATTTCTGGAATCAAAAGTGAATGTCTGTTCACTTGCTAATAGGTTCAATCTGCACAGCTTAGATTAACCTGCAAAGACTGAAATCAATTAGGCCTTCGGCTTTTTGACTGTGTACCTAACCAATGTGTTAACTGCCTTGTTTATCCCAGCTGAACTTTTCAACCCACATTTTGCTCATCTCAGCATAGTCCCCTACCCATGTTCTTTTTCTTTACATTTAAGTTCCTCTCTATTTTAAACCCCTTGTTTCTGGAAGTCCATTAATAGCATCTGAGGAAGCAGGATGTTACCTACAAAAGCTCATGCTTCTCTGAACTGGTAAGTCTCAAAGGTGCCTCCCTGCCCTACAGTTGATCCAACTTCAGACTAACACAGCTAACCATCTCTCTGTTATGAGGAAATGTCAGTCCAGAAGTCTTAGCAAAAACCTCACTTTTCTCCAAAGGGATGCTAAATAACCACTGCCTCCTCCTTTTAATACCATGAGGATGTTTGACAGAGACTCGGTGCATAATAGTCCAGTAGGTAGAAATGCTTGTCTCTTGCCAGGACATGTGCCAGCATAGTAAGTACTAGCACAGAGGGATAAGCAGCATTTGTTAGGCTCCACTGGTAGCCAAAGGAAAATGCAGAGCAGCATTATATTTAAAACTACTTCTTTCTTTGGTCAGCTGTAGAGCTTGACCAGTGCTGCAAAGAGAGTTATTCATTTGACATAAAAGACTCAGACCCATCGTGATGAGGTACCCAGCTTGTTTTACTGTTTTGCTTGTTTCTGAGTTTCTCTGCACTCAGTGTGAGCCTCAGTAATGATTTACATGTGAACAATGTACTCTGTGGCCACTTAGAAATTAAAAAGCTTCTCCCTTCTGTTGTTTGAAAGTCTGAGCCATCTAAAATTCAATAATACAGACACAATAGGCACAGATAAGAGATGATAAAAATGAAAATCAAAACATGAAACAAAATCCAAACTTTAAAGGAAATGCACCTTTGTGCAAGGAGCCAGGTAAAGTTCATCCTCACATTGGTCCCACATCAGCTGGCTTATGCAGGCTGGCTTATGTGATGCATAGGTATTGTGCTGCTCCTCTGGAAAAGGGTGACCCTCCTTGCTTGTAAGTGATAAAAGTGAATAATGAGTGTTTAGACATGGTTGAATTGAATAGCTAGTAAAACAACCCCTTATCTGGAATCTATCTGCATGAAGCATTTGTTGAACAATTATGAAAAAATGAACGGATCACTATAAATTGAAGTCTTTTTTGAGTAATATCTTAAATGTAGTTTAGGCTTGGGGACGGGCTTAGTCTAATTAGACACATAGGGTATGTGTAGACTAAATGGGGGCCCTAAATTCCAGTGGTGGGTTTTAAAGAACACTGCTTCAATCTAGACCCCTTTAAGCCCCCATGTTGGGCACACACCCAAACTTTCCTGCCTCTCCGGTAGTGGGGAGGGGAGGGTGAGCTACTGGTAGGCGGAGTGGTCCCTGGGCTGGGGGGGGGTGGACTTGCTTCCTCCCGCAGAAGCGGTGACCCGACCCTTGCCCGAGGCGGCACCCAGCTCAGGTGGTCCCGGGGAGGGTGGGGGGCGGGGGGAAAGGATATCTTGGGCGGAGCCTGCCTGGGCTTCCTGAAGAGCCCCCGAGCTGCATGGAGGAGTTTTAGTTTGCTGCACCCCAAGTCATTTAAAGGTACATTACGCCTCTGAATTTGCTACAGCAGCTGGAATTACTGCACGTTAGGGCTATGCGAAGTGGGTTCTATTCAACTTGGATTCAGCCCAAATCAGGCACAGTGATTCAATTCATTGATTCGGATCACTGTCCCCAATTCGATTCAGCCAAATCTGAAGATTCGATGCTCATTCAGAGAATCAGCAATTCATACAGACACAGCTTAAAACGTTTTTTCTGCATACCTTGAGGTAGTAGGCGCGGCTTGTGAGCGCTGTGATGCTGGGGCGCATGGAGCATCCCACAGGAGTGCGGGGGGTGTGAAGGGGGCCCCTCCATGTGCTCGGTGGCAAACCTGGAAGAGGACCAGAAGTATTTCTGGTCCTCTTCCGAGTCTGCCACTGAGCGTGCTGGGGAGCCCCCCGCACTTGTGGGACACTCCATGCACCCCAGCATCACAGCATTCATGAGCCGCTGCTACCTACAGGTATGTAGAGAAAGCATTTAAAGCTGTGTCTATGTCCGAATCTCTCGGACTCAATTTGGAGAAATTACAGGGTCCTCCGATTCAATTCAGATTTGGAGATTCAGCCAGCAAATTGGGCCGAATCTCCTCCGAATCGAATTGGGGACCGAAGCTTCACGCAGCCTTACTGCACAATATGCCGCTGACGTGTGCAAACACCAACACCATTAAAGTGGTGCCAAAGCATTTAATCTGTTTTAAAGTGTCATCTATACACAGCCATGGTGACTGGCAGTCACAAGCGATTTATTTTGGTGCCTGATTTAGAAACACTATCAAGGCCCCCGATTTACAGAGCGCAAGGGCTCATCCCTTTTTCCCCCTACAAATTAGTTCCTGTTCAAGCTTCTATCCCATCCAGAAAGAATACAAAACAAGTGCAGACATTTCTTCTGCCTGAAGAAGGGTGTTTGTATCCAAAAGCTTGCGAAGAAGCTTTTTTCCCCCCCAACTATTTTAGCTGGTCAAAGAAGAGGTGTAAGATTTACCCAAAGAACTTTGTCTGCCTGTTCAAGCTAGGCTTCCAAAAATTCAGGTCCTAAAACTTTGCAACTGAAAGTTCTAGCTATGAGTTTTAAAGCCAATTTGTGCAATGATGTTAGTAGTTGATAATGTTAACATTACATGGAAACATCATTTTTTATCATCAGTTAAAAAAAGAAAAAAAAGAAGCAGCAACAGCTTTCTTATCCATATTCCAGCAGTGCCTACAAATCCTAGTCATGGAACTGCACTTTGGATAAAGTATCCTAATGCTGCTATCCAAGCCCAATTCACATTTTACTTAGGTTTTGCATGACCAGATTACTGTCGTGTTGTTAGGCTCTGGCAATTTGTCATGTTCTCCAGATTCCTCCTAATAGTCCACTAACATGGATGTAACCATCCGTGGAGTAATTCTTTTCATTGTAGTATAGTCAAATAATTTGTATATCCCTAGGTCTTTCCAGGCAGTTTGGAGATCAGCGCTTCCCAGGTGTAAATTGGTTTGGCTCCGCTGAAGTCAGTGAAGCCATATTAAAATTTACCAACAGTGAGTCTGGCATATAGATAGTTGAATAGAAAATGAGACTAAGGATTTGCTTCCTTGTTTGTCCTTTATGACACATAGACCCAGTGTCCCTATTTGCTTCCTTATTTGTCACATGTGACATAGAGACCCTCTTTCAACTGGTTATTTAATAAACATTTTTTCAGGAAAGAATTTCTTCAAATGCTTTTAAGAGTAGGACTACCTATTATAACAAGGTCAACATTAATCATGGAAAAACAGAGAACAATAAGGTTTGCAAGCCCTTTTGTCCAGTGGCTCTAAACACAGAGTCATCAGGATGTTTACCCATAATATAAACTGAGTTTAAAAATCATTCATGCAAGAGTCGGACAAGTGTTTTCTGTCTCAGGTTTCAAGCTGTTGTTTAAAATGTATAAACATTCCTGAGCAATGGAGCCAGGTTGTTGTGTGCCCCCACCTTGGGGTTTGTTTTTTTTTAATAGTACCTTTGACAGCTAAAGCAAATTTTGACTCATGATCCAAACCACGACAACGTAAAGTCAGCTTCTCGCACCTAGAGTGCCACCTCTACAAGGCAGCCCTATAAAATCAAACCTATTGCCACCTTTAAAAAGAGCTGGTTATCTAATAAGTAATTATTTCAAGATCACTTAATTAACCCTCTGTTGCCCCAGAAGCATTTTTAACCTGGCTGAAAAAGAACCTAATTGAAAAATATAGGAAATCTATAACTGGCAAATAGAAATGCAGGGAGAAGTGAGCATGACTGGTGTGTAATGAAAGCACCACCTTGTGAGGCTTCCAATGACCTTTTAGAGAAGTCGGCAACAATAATTATGCACCAAAATGTTTCCAGGCTTCTAGACGGATCGAGAGATGAATTCTGTCTATGTGGATTTCACAAGGAGTAGTTTTACTGTTTTATATAGGACACATTTATGGTTGAGTCTTCTTTAGGGGGAAATAATGAGTCAAAACATCTCTCTTTAGGTAGCAAAAATACAGTCAAATATTAAAAAGATGGCCATTGATTTAGGATCCCTCCATTATTAGTAGTGCAGCTTCAGATTACTTCAGCCTGGTTCCAGAAGTGATGAGCATCTTTATGACTAGCTGATATTCATATGAGTTGTGGTTGCTCAAATCTCAAGAAGATCAGCCCCCATCCAATTTGTCCTGATTAACCACAAAACAGAGGTGCTGTCCTGGGAGGGATGTAGCACTAGGATTCTGATCCTGGTCCCTGGCCTACTGTGGGGTGCAAGCTGTCCCACTGTTTTTCATCCATGAATGTTAAATGAAAGGTGCGGAAATGCTGTTAGGGACCAGGACCTGAAACCAAGACTTCTCTTTTCTCAGTGCAGCGCCCCATTCTTGCCTGCTTGTCTCTTCCTGGCTCCCCATATCTCCACTTCTTGGCTGCCCACTGAAACAGCTTCTGGAGCCAAGTGGGAGGGTATTCTGGGCAATGCTTACCCAGTGGCTTGGTGGTTAGAGCACTTGGCCGAGCAGCAGGACATGTAGGTCTCTGGGTGAGGCGGGGGACTGGAAGGTGGATTTCCCATTCCCTAAGCAAGTGGTCCAGCTGTTGGACTAACAGGTCGCAGAGGTCTCCTCTTCCTCTGCTCTAATTCTGGCAGGTATATCAGAGATGGAAGTAGAATCCAAACTATGTGTAAGTGCCCAAACCTTGCAACTGTGTCTTTGCAGGTACCAGTTAGATACATAAAAGGTGAAACAGAATTTAACCTTTAAACTCTTCTGTTCGGTCTCGGAATGAAGCATAACATTACAAAGTGAACGGCGTCCCATCACAGACATAATCCAACCTTTGCTAATGTAAACTGAAAACTAGGCAAGTTCCAAACATGGAGCTAAGGCTCAATCCTATCCCTGGCAATGAATACATTTGTAAAAAAGCTGATGTTTCTGACGTTCAGTTTTGGTTTTTAATTCCACAAGAAATGTTTTTTCTTTAGAGTCTCTCTTCCAGTTGTCTTGTGCGAGTGAAGACAGAATAAAGCAAGTTAATAAAATCCTCTCATTGACAGTATGATGACATCTTAATGCTACTTTAGTCTGAGAACTGATGTGTTCAACGTAGCAAACTCTTAAAGAGATAACAAAAGAGAAGTGAGAAGATGCACTGAAAAAGAGGGAGTTTCAACACAAGTTAAAGTCAGTGATTTTGTTGGATGCCATTCCATTCTGATCAAGGTCATGTCATTTCCAAATCTTTTTGGTAGCCTCTGCATTCAGCGAGGTATGCACACCTCATTTCACCATTTCTCGCACTGATACAGTTGCACAGGAAGAAGAGGTGGCCAAGAGAGATGTGTTTCACAATGCAGAAGTGGAACAATGAGGGTGTCGATGGGAAGAGAGGGAAGCTTAAATTGTACATTTACAGAAATCAGCTATTTGGGTATAAACACCTATCAGAAAATCCGTCTTGCGGAATATAAGTTGGCATGCATCTAACCATATCCGGTTTGAAGCAGATACAGCTGTATTGGTACAAGAAACTCCATACAAATGAGTCAGTATGGAAACAGAAGAAAGGTGAAAATTGCATTGAAGATAGTTTGATGACTGAGTTCAGGCTGGATCTGGAATAATACTACTAAAGCACCACCTCAGGTCAAGGAAGGGGGCATCCCTTTCTTCTAAGCTTGTTTTGACATTGAATGCAATGTTGCTTTAACAGGACCAGTGTTTCACACCCTGCTTCAGGACAGTGTGAGCTGACAAAGTGAGAATCTTCAGATGTTTTATTCATGTGTCACTTGACTGTTCATTTGCTAAGGGTTTACAAATGCTTTATTAATTATTAACCAACTTGATACCTAGTTTAAAAAAAAAGAGAGAGAGAAAAAGAACCACAAAGGGAGAGGGAAGAACAAATCTAAACAAATAGAGAATAAGATGGGCATTAAATAATTCACACCCACTTATTGCATATTCTAACCAAGTTAATTTTTAAAGGAAACAGTTATGTTAAGAGACCACTGAATTAAGTTTATTCAGTTGTTTCCAAGGAGTTCAAGAAAACCTTTGCTTTTCCCTGATGCAAGCAATATGTTGAGGACATTAGTTTATCTGCTGTGAAGAAATGGAATAGGTACAAGATTTCTCTGAGAGAACAGGGTAAAATGATAGGAAAATCTTGCTAAACCTGACAGCATAAGGGGGGGTGGGGAGCGAGGAAAAAAAAAATCAGGTAGATGTGAAGGGACAACTCCACAGCCATACATCACTCGTATCCCACAAGCTGTCATAGGAATGATACGCATGCACCTTGCTGAGCTTCTGCACCCAATTTCCAGTGCCCAAATGAGTCGCTTGTACTCATACCCTACTTTTCTTCAGAAACCTTCCCATTATTACTTTCCTACAGGTGCAGCTATGCTGATGAGTGTATTATTACAGATAGAAGTCAAAGGCTTCAGATAGAAGGTGCAACGGTTAAAAAGAGGAAAAAAACCTGTGTTTCAATAGACCAAGATGACTACAACTTGAGGGCTAACAGAGGTGTACATATTCACAGGTTAAGGATGTGCACTACATTCTACCTACCAAGATGGATTTTAACCATATTGGCTAAAATGATGCTCCAGCAACACTTGTACTTTCTCAGCTTGCTACTATAATTGATAAAAGATGGCTGAAAGATTTGCCAAAGCACAGGGTAAAGATATTCCCAGAAAGGAAGAGAGATTTCACATCAGTCCTATTCCGTATTTTTGACAGCTTCCTAGAATAGTACTAACAGGATCTCCAGGCAGCCCTCTTACCTCACTATGGCCTACAAAAGCCCGTGCATCTCTGAACCAGTTAGTGTCTAAGGTGCTGCCCTGCCCTACCTTCAGAAAAGATAAGCTAACCACCCATTACCCCCTTTCAGGCAAGAAGTTGGCCCCTGCTTTAAGCCTCTCCTGCCACGACTTGCTGGCGGATGGTAGATTACTCTGACTGGGTGCCACGGCCTTGCCCGGACTGTCCCTCAGCAGTCACAATGTCCACGGGTTCCAACATCAACATTGACAAACTCCCCTTTTTATCAACTGGGTATGGCTCACTGGTGTTGAGGGTATTGCCTTCAGGCACGGTACCCTCAGCTGGCTTGTACTCCCCAAGTGAGGGGGTCTGTTGGGAATTCCTCTGCCTCTGCACTCTCACCACAAACCTCAAGTGTCTATAACCCCACGAGCTCTGGTGGAGACATTGCCCCAGGAGACAAGTGAATGGTGTCCAGTATAAGTCTCTACTGGAAGGTGTCCCAGCAACCAGCTGGGTTTGGGCTCACTGCCCAGAATCCCCTAAAGTGCATTTACAACGAAAAGACCAAACTAAAGGAAGGTAGAAAGAAAACACAAGCAGAGCTCCTGCCTCTCCAGCACCTGCTTCTTTGCATCCCAGAGTCCTCTCCACTCACTTGCTCTTCCTTTTTGTTTTAGGTTCTCAGGATCTGGGCCAATGAGCAGCAACTTTGGCCGCCCATGTGGCATCCTGGTCCCTCTCAGGTGAGTCCCATTTAGTTGTATTATGTAGACTCTCACCTTTGCTGGGATTTTAGAGTTTCCACAGCCCAGGAATACCATTGATGGTCCCAGGAGCCCCTCTAGGACCTCCCCCAGCTGCGACTGATGCTCAGCTTCTCCTGGCCCTGGTCCGCATGACTGTAGCGGCTGAGTCTGGGAAGGGTCTACAGCCCCTGCAGCTGCTGGGGCCGTAATCAGATGAGAAAGTGTGCAAGCAGGACTACTCCCCCTCCTCCATCTCTCATGCTGCTACACACCACTCTACCATGCTCAAAATAAGAGTAGCTATAATTCAGAACCTTTCATAAAACAGGAAGGCAACAGAGGAAATAGCTCTATTTAGTCTAAGGGTGTTAAACTCTTCTTGTAGCATCCTTGAAAGCGTTACCTAAAGAACAATCTTGCCTCTTTGAAGAACAAACTACTACAATGACTACATAGGGCTTTTTCAGTTCTGTTGTCCATCTGCCTCTGATAAGATACTCTTGGAGATTTATATTAACATCTTTCAGAGTTCTCTATATCAACTAACTTGTACAGTTGAAATAGGGAATCACCTTAAAAAAAAAAGATATTGGGCCATATGCTTCTTATTTAGAGCTCAGAAAAAACCAGGGGGACAATTTAGTATTTTAAACAGTGCATTACTTGGACTCACTGGAAATCACAAATTTAAATCCCACTGAAAGTGACTTAGTCCTTGAGCCATCTGTTGTAGATAGACTGAATTCCCTCAAGTTTCTGAATGAACAAGATGTATAAAAGCAAAACAAAGATACCATGCAGGTCCATTCTTCTCTGCAATTTCCCCATGTTCATTCTGTGCATCCAGTGGTTTCTTCCCCTGGCCAGTATTTCAACTCCTACTTCCCCAGGAGGTAGCAGTATTTGAATGGTACTAAAGGTAACTAATGCCATATTCATCATTCTGTTGGGGTCTCTATTTTCTGAATAAGGGAAAGGGATGCCTCTGAGCCCTATCCCTGGTTCGGTGTTTGCCTGAGATAGGGATGGATCTGGTTCAAGATTACGTAGTGCTATGAAAATTGCTCGTACAGGTATTTTCAGTAATCGAGGCGATAGCTACAAGTGCACCATATTTTCCAAGTATACATGTAGATCAAATGCTGATTTTTTTTTCTGCCAATGCTACCAAAAGGCAAAAGAAAATGAAATTTGCCTTTCAATTGTGATTGCTAATTAACATTTTTATAAATGGCTTAATATATACCTTTTTCTATATGGGGGGTGGGGTGGGGAATGCAAGTGTTTTTTGTTTTATTTTAATTGACCAAAAAGATGAACCTTAAAAATGTTCCCATAGTTTGGTTTCTCTAGTCTATTTTTCAGAATATCCAATGTTTCATAAATCCTCTCAAGTTGTTCTGTTCACCTGTCCCTTTGAAAGCGATTCAGGAAATGTGAAATTACAACTGCAGCTCTCAACTCTTAGAGCCTGTTTTGCTGAACAAATCAATACATGGGATTTCTTTCTACAAAGCCCTTTGAAGCCAAAGCAATTGTGTTGATGGGCTTTGACTCACTCCCAGGAAGAGCACAATCAATTATCTAATCTCATGAAAACAAAGCACATGAGCCAGTCTGCAATATTGGGTACATTCCCCGATGCTGTGCTAGATATTAACAACTCTTGTGAAGCAGGACAAGATATAAAAGTGATTTTAAAAAACAGCCTATTTTAAAAGTTAAGCACTGGACTATAACTGGCCTTCAGGGAAAAGTACATTAAACATTAAGATGGTTAAACAGATCCTAATAACTCTTCCACACAAACTTCTTGGTGCTAAAGTGCTGGAAGCAAGGATTGGGAATAGGAAACATAAGCTGCCTTAAATTGTTCCCTAAGGTGAAATGCAGTGAGCCACCCTTGGGGCAATCTGGAAAGTGAACAAAGGTGCTGCACCCAGATAATCAGTGTCCACTCATAAGGAAACTTGACCAACTTCATGTAAATTGTGTTTGAGAAATGAACATACTTAAACTGCTCAGAATAGGTCTATTTAAAACTAAAGCAGATGCTCAGAAATAGAAAAACAGGGACCATAAGCTAGAGAAGAAAACAAGAAAAAGAAAGCCACAGTCCAAATACATAGGAGTGACTGTGGCAGAGCACACACATTGAAGCAGAAGCCTTGCAAGCATATTTTACTGCAGTGGTCAAACATAGTGACTATAACTGCAGACAATTAGGAAAGTTAAATGATTTTGTTGTCAAGAAATAATGAGTGGAAAGCAGAGCCAACATGCTGGGGGGGGGGGGGCTAACAGGCAAGAGAGGAAATTGCAGCTACTTCTGATATTCCTGAGGATTTCTTTTCAGCAACATTTGTACAACTGCAAACACAAAATGAGTGAAACATTGTATTATCTAATTAAAAAAACAACAAGAACTTGAACCCAATAAAGACGTGTCCTTCAAATGTTACATTTTAATATAAGCTATTACAAAACACAAGGGTTGATCAACTCAAGAGCTCAGCATAGCATTGTATGGTGAAGAAAAGGAGTACTGTATTTCACAGTGTGTAAGTCTATGCAGTGTACAAGTCAACCCTATATTTCTGATCAAAAAAGTTAGGATTTTTGTACCTCTGGTATACAAGTCAACCCACATTTTATAATGATCCATTTGTAAAAATTCCGTGTATGGCAAGTATTGTCTTGTAGCAGGAAGAATTCAGGATGGACGATCGCTGCCATGGTTGTTTCTGGAGAGGGTCACGCTAACTACAAGCCGCAGGTTACATACAATGAACAATTTCCTGAGCACAATTGAAAATCCCTCAGTCATCTTCATTGTCAGAAGTATTGGCTTCAAACCGCTCCATCCAATCATCCAAATGATTAATTTGATAGTCATATCCTTGGCATCAGAAGCTCTAGTATATTCACCTTGCTTTGGCACACAGCTGGTAAGGTGGCTGCTCACCCGTTTCCACCTTTTGTGTACACACGTTGCATTTTTACACAAAGGGGGGTGTGATTACAGATGCCTGTTTCAGAGTCAAATGAACTTTGAAATAAAAAAAATATATTGTTTCAAAGTACTGATACAGTGCATAAGTTGAGGTGGAAAAGTTAAGGGTCTTAACTTTTGAGGGTCCATAAAGGGCCACCCACATGATCTGGGGACAGTAGGGCAGACCCTACAATGAGAGACTGCGGGACCTGAACCTGTTCAGCCTTCACAAGAGAAGGCTGAGGGGGGACCTGGTGACCATCTATAAACGCACTAGGGGGGACCAGAAGGGTTTGGGAGAGGCCTTGTTTCCCCGAGCGCCCCCTGGCATAACAAGGAATAACAGCCACAAGTTGTTGGAGAGGAGGTTTAGATTAGACATCGTACGAACTACTTCACGCTCAGGGTGGCTAGGACCTGGAACCAACTTCCAAGGCAAGTGATGCTGGCTTCTACCCTGGGGGTCTTTAAGAGGCTTGATGCCTACCTGGCTGGAGTCATTTCAGCCCCGTTTTTCTCCTGCTCAGGCAGCGGGTCAGACTTGAAGATCTACAAGTTCCCTTCGACCCGACTTCTATGATTCTATGAAATATTTTTGCTTCAGACTTATACACCATGAAATGTGGTACCTCTAATGTGGAGGAGCTGCTCAAGCTAACTGGCTGCCCAATCTCTTCATCTAGGCTTGTTAAACTGATTTAAATGATTTTTTAAAAATGCAACTGCCCTGACTTTACTACCATTTAAACGATAGTTCAGCACTTACTTTCCTCCAAGTAAAAAAGAGCAAAGAATCCTCAAAAATATGACACTAGAGCCAGATACAAGGGGTCCTGTTTGCAAGGAACCAGCGCCTGTATTTTCTAGAAATTTTTAATCTTAACACAGCACCAGACCCTCCACTAGACTTGCACAGAGTAGGCCTGCTGTGAAAAGCAGGTGAGAGGTTCCAGATGATACAGTAGAAATAGAAGGACAGTATTCTAGTAACCCCTTCCCTGGCTGGCCGATCAAAGCAAGCATCTTATTTTAGCTCTTCTGTCTTCCTCTTCCTTCTGTACTTCCCGTGTTGCAATATCATGATTGCTTTTCTTGCTCCTAGCTTGATACAAGTCCAAATGTTAGTGGAGATAGTACACTACACATTCATACCCTAGTTGCCTGGACACCCCTGACTCCTTTGCAAGTGGAATAAGATGCCTTTCTGTGTGCACTAACTCCCAGCCTGAACACTCATGCTAAAGGATGGGCATCCAGTGCTCTGGAAGTTCACTCTGGCTTCATGCACATGAACTTCCCTGGGACAGACTAGCTTTAAACCTGCGTACATAACTCTGATGGCAGGTATTCCCTACTATCATCAAAAGCAAGTGTTTTTTTTTATGAACTGTATATACAACCACCACCACTGAACCTACTGCCCTACCTCATTTCCCTTCCCGGTTCAGTGAGACAAAGAACATCTGAGGCAACAAAAGTGAATTGTTCACCGGACAAGAAAGCAAGCAGGAAAGCTGTCCTCATTCACTATTAAACAAGAAACCCCCCCCCCCCCCAGCATTAGGGTAACACTGATATTATTAAATCAGTACTTTTATGCTACCTTAGGTCATGTGTAGACAAAACAAGAGGCATGCGGGCATGACACTTTAAAAGCAGGCTAAATGCTTTTGCACTGCTTGAATGTTGTCTGTGTTTGTCCACCTCGGTGGCGTATTGTGCATTAATTCCAGCTGCTGTAGGAATTTGGCAGCATAATGCTCCTTAAATGACTGGGGGCGCAGCAAACTAAAACTTCTCTGAGGAGTTTTAGTTTGCTGCACCTACAGCCACAAAGTAAAGCACCAGGCTCCATGCAGCTCTGCAGGAAGCCCTGCAGGCAGCCTGGCAGCAGCCCGGGAAAGCAGGCTCCACCTAAGAAAAGCGATGAGCCTGATTCTTATTTTATTTTTCCCTGTCCAGAGCCTTCCTGCCTGCCTGAGGGGGCCCGGTGCTTCTCTCTTGCTGCGGAAGCCCCCTGGGCTGCCCAGGCCGGGTGCGTGCTGTCTGGGGAGGGGGGCCTGCCACTGCTGCAGAGGGAAGCACCAGTCCCTGGGCTGCAGGGGGCGTGGGGGGGTCTGCTCTGCCCACCCTTCCCCAATGCTGGAGAGGCTGGTAAGTCAGTGGGGTATGTTCACAACACGGGGGTTTAAAGGGCCCTAAATTGAAGCAGTGTTTTTAAAAACCTCACTGCTTCAATTTAGGGCCCCCATTTTATCTACACACCCCCTTACTCCATGGTTAAGTTCTCCAGTACTCTTTTCTACGTACGTGTAACTCTACTTAGTAATAGGTCTGAATCTCACTGCAAACCTAGTACCACCAGAAGATACAGTACTTCAGATATTAAGTAGTAACAGGAGCTTTCAGAAAGAGTGGAGCACAGTGAATTTTCCAGCAATGCAATGCTCTAAAACCCAGGGACTTTGAATCACTTGAAACATGCCACCCTCTCCTTCCAGGAATTAGGACAGGCCCAGGGACCCGACACACAGCACAGCAGACAAATGGGTTCTGCTCCTACAGAGGGCAACTGATGCACAGGCACGGGATACCCACCTATGCCTGGAGACTCTGAAGTAGTGAGCCACGGGGGACCAAAACCTTGTTGCCCTTAGCAAGCTCAAGAAAAACTTGATGCACTCAGGAATATATGAGTTCATCCCTAAACATCCCAGAGAGCAATTTATAAAAGAGAACTATAACAGGGCAGTTACTTTTAAATATTTTGGGAATAAGGTATAAAAACAACTATTGAGTTAAAAAAAAAAAAGACAAAGAATCCTCACAAGTTGCTGGATGTATTTAGAGAAACACGAAAACAGCCTGACTTTAGGCCAAAAGCAGTCGGAGTAAAAGTAGAATGCAAAGAAGCATCACAAGTTTCCCAGGCACTATTTTTAGTGATACAAAAAGGGACTATATCTCAGTTTTTATGACTTCTTACATTACGTTTAAAAAATACAAGAGTTGCAGATGGGAAAGCAATGCAAAATAGTTACATCAGTCAGAAAGGTAAGTGTGTTACATTTGCAGTATACCATGTTACAAGCATAAGTATATATAATGGCACAGTCGATTCATTTAACCTGTTTTTTTATGAGAATGGAATATGAGCAAAATATTCTCAGTGCAGAAGAAAATTTACTGCAACCTTTTTGTAGACTATTTTGCTCAATTGTGTCAAGGATAAGCCAAACTCTTGTTCAAATTTTCCATTAAAAAAAAATGTGATTCAGGGAGACCAGTGGCCTATTACTGCTTAATTCTCTAGAAATCTCTTGAGTAGACAGTTTTCGTCCCAGGAGACAGAAAACAGAAGGAATCATGCAAGTCCCCAGGGAGCTTAACAGCAAAACTTGACAACTTTTTAAACACTTACTCAAATTGAACTTTCAAACCCACCGAATTGCACCACGCAGGCAGTCTCGAACTTGCACTTTACCTTTACAAGCAATTACCAACACACGCCAAACCACCAACAGTGGTCCAGATGCAAACTGTGCTAATACCTCTACAAAAGTAACAAGCACAAAACACTGTGCTTACAGACACGGCAAAAGCTGCTAAGCAACAGGACAGAAACATACCTGCACCTGACTTCCACTACATCAATTTTGAGCAGCCAGTTAATCTCCCAAGCAAAACGACCTGTAAGGATGCCTTTACTACTCTTTTCATCACTAAGCACAACTACCAAATTCTCAACCCCCTCAAATATGAACAGGGCAGAGTTAACACTAAATGAATGACATGACTGGAAGGGCACTCTGGTTCAGTCAGATCAAGTATTTGAAAAGTTGGAAGAACAGACGGGCCAGGTTCTTTGGGTAGGTGTGATATCTTTTATTAAACCAATTAAGTAGTTGGACAAAAGTTCTTTGCAAGCTTCCAGGCACAAACACTAGGCCTGTGCGAAGCAGCAGCTATTTGATTTGGATTTGGCCGATTTAGAGGGACAGTGATACCATTTGATGATTTGAATCACTGACCCGATTCGATTTGGATCCAAAGGTTCAGTGCTGATTGGGAGATTCAGCCATAGACTAAACAGGCAGCAGGCCTCTACCACACTGGACACAGCTGCCTCCAGCTGGTAAGTCTATTGTGGCGAGTGGAGGGAAGGCAAATCAATGGCCCCACAGCAAGGGAGGGATTGGGGCTGGGTCAAGCTGCCCAGCTGGGGCGAGGGGGCATGGGACTGGAGGAGAGGGGCTTCCACCGCTCTATGCCACCGGTCTGGGGGGACATGGGAGCGGGTGTGCACCTCCAGATCTGTGCGGGGTGGGCTGAGCCAGGCTGTGCTCTGGATGGGCGGCAGAAGGCACTGGGAGTGGGGGCTATGCCCTCCCACTGCTTGTCCAGCTGGGGCAGGGAGCTGCAGGACCAACAAGCTGCGGCATCATCCCGCCATGCCCTGGCTGGGTGAGCAGCGGCAGGGCATGGGGGTGGGCACATGCACTCAGATTGGGGCAGCAAGGGCTATGGGGAATTTTAGGGTGGCTGTAGCCCCACGTCACTACACTCTGTAGGGCAGGCAGAGCCAGGGCTGCGCTCCAGGCCGTGGCTGGGGATAGCTGCCCAGAGCACAGCCCTGGCTCCACTGACCCCGCAGAGCGCAGCCTACTGGCAGGTGGCTGGTGCTAGCCTCCTGGAGCACAGCCAGGCCCAGCCCGCCCCGTGCAGATCTGGGGGCACATGCCTGCTCCCATACCCTCCCAGACTGGCCGTGTGCAGTGGCCCACAGCGGCGGGAGTCCCTCCCCGAGTCCTGCATCCCTCTGCCCTGGCTCGGCAGCTTGCCCAAGCCCTAGTCCCTCCCTAGCTGTCGGGGGCATTGATCTGCCCCCCTCACTCCCCTTCCCTCCCCCACCCACAACAGACTTACCAGCTGGAGGCAGACGTGTCCAGCGTGGCTGAGGACTGCTGCCCATTTAGTCTACGGCCAAATCAGTAGTGAACCTCTCCAAATCGATTTGGTAGCTTCTGATTTGATTTAGAGCTTTTAATCGGTCTCCCGATTCGATTTGGATTCAGAGACTTGGACGCCAAATCGCCTCCGAATAGAATCGGCTATTAAAGCTTTGTGCAGCCCTAACAACCACCCTTCTTCAGACATTGGGAAACTCTGCTGGTAGTAACCAACAACCCGGGAAGAATAGATACATGCATCCCTATTTCTATTGATCTAACCACACAGTGCCATTTTATCACCAGTTTGTTTTCTTCTGCTTTTCTGGCAGCAAAATATCTGAACCTGAGATATGGGGGGACCATGCTTTCTATAGTATAGAAGGAGGCCCAGTGTTCCCCTAGAAGAGTAGAGCTGGAAATCTGTACCCTTGCTTAGCCCCTGGGTGAGCAGCTTGCAGGAGAAGGTGATCAAGACACCTCAACCCTTTTTTCCAGCACTGGGAAGAACACTATAATACGTTGCAGCAATTTTAAGAACAAAAAAAAAAAAGCGGGGGGAGCCACTTTCGTTCTCAGGCATTAGACTCTCATGCATGAATACACTCTGACAGGATACAAGCAATGTTCCCAGACCAGGCATGGAGAACGTGGTGTGAAGCCAAATGAGTACATGGGACAACACCCAATCCCACATTGCAGGGAGGCAGCCACAGAGGGACAAGTCTCTGCTTGGGGCCCCTGGCTGAAGACAGGGCTAGAACCACATCAGTGCTTCGTCATGGGGACAGATCCCAGCATCGTGCCTGGGCTCAACCTGGAAGTCACAGGCCAGGAGGGAGCGCAAATACTGCGTTGGCAACCCCCATCTTGGCTTCATTAGGCTCCATCCTGCATCACTTGCTGTGTCATTGCTTCCAATGTCTGGAGACAGTAGTGGCTTTCCCCACTTTGCCCAATCTGAGTGCTCCTTCCCACTCTCTTGCTGCTAGGGAGCCCTCGTACTCCCTCTGCTCTAGGCAGCTCGGGAGTTTTCAGTGTTTTTGCAAGAGCTGGAAGTAGTGCTCACCCATGTGCAAGTGGCTCCAGCCGGGAGCTTCACTACACGTGCATAAGCCAGAGCACTCTGGTATCAACCATTGTGTAACCACAGGTGGACGCAGCGTGCAAGACCTCAGCCAAGAGACTCATGCAACTGCCTCACCCCCAGGGGCAGCACTGCGGGTACCTGTGCAAGTTCAGCTTTGATGGCTGTTTCATCTCCCCAAAATGGAGGCAAGATACCATCTCTGCCTTGGGGATACAACCCCCCTGCTGTCTGCACAGCAGTATGTACCCCCAGAACTATTCATTTCATCCTCAGAGAGTTTTGAATTAGTAGTCCAGGCATGAATTTCCCCGGTAATTGTAGTTATGTTTGTAAGCCTGCGAGTTCTTATAATACAAGAATAAGGAGTTGTAGTTTTCATAGTCCTCTAGATGAGAAAAGAAATCAAACATCCAAGACCTTTATTTTTAAACAGTATTAAATTGGGTTCTTCATCCTTGCCCCCAAGAAAAGTAATGCATTGGACGTATGTGAATCCATAGCAAGGGTGCGGTGGCTCTGGATTTAGGATCCAGATACCTTATTGTGTGCCCTCCATGGTGGGCTCAGGAACCGTTCCCAGCAAACAAAGATGGGGAACTCATCTCAGGGAGAAGCATGGGAGGGATGAGACAAAGGGAGGAACCCTTTGTCACTTCCAAGAGTCTGCCTTTGTGTTCTCCTTCCCTCTTGAAGGCTCTTTCTTAGTGGCCATCTCTGGTTGGCTGTCGCATAGCCTTCCAGGCCTTCTCCTAATTTGGTCTGTTCCCTCAAAACCAGGGCTCAGGCCCCCACCACCACTCAAGCCTTATTAGCTGGTGCCAGTTACCTTGCATTATGGGTAGCATGGTATACACTCCCTTGGTTCCCAGGCTGTTTTCTAGACTATGCAGCCTTGTTGCTTTAGACAACCTGTCTGCCTTGAAGCCTGTGATCTCGTGTTATGGCATGCCCCCTCAATTCTCAGGCTGTGTCCATCCATTGACCTTGTTGTGTTAGACAGCAGGTCTGCTTCCAAGGCTGGGAGAAACCCAGGCTCTTTAGAAATCTGCCCATCTTGAACCCTTCTAATGTATATCTATACCAAAAGCCAGTTCCCAAAACACAAATGTTTAAATACCATTTCTAAACCAACTGGGTGGGCAATTATTTTCTATCTAGTCATTTAATGAGTTTGTGTGTTCAAGGGCCACCTCTTGCTCTCTCTCTATTGAGGCCTCAGCTTAATCAGCCTTCACCTCATTAACCTGGCTATGCCTTCTAGCCTAGGCCCACTGTCAGATCTGGCTTCAGGGCACTAGCTCCAACTGATCCATTTCTGTCACTGGGCTCTCTGGCCCTCATCTCTGCTGCACCCTCTCTAAAGTATTCCTAAAATAGTTTATATGTAACATAGTGCCAGAAAGCAATATAGGATGGTGTGGTATGATGAAGTTGCTCTAGAACTTTTGCTGGGGCTCCCTAGAGATCATCTCTATCTGCATCACTCTTGAAATGGCATTGCTATAGATGCAATCATAAAATATAAACTTGTGCAAATGAATTCTTTACATCAAATCTTGTAATCAAGTATTCTGGCTCATGCTCTCTCCAGCTTGAATTTGCAAAGTGCTGAGCAGTTGTAACTCCTATTAACCGCAGTGAAAAGTAGGCCACCATTGGGCTCAAATGGAATTGGAGTCAACATGGGCCAAATTTATTATTGGTTTAAGTGACTTCAATTCTTAACGCTCAGGGAACTTTGCCTGCTTGTGCTGATAGCTAAATATGTGTGTTTTAAGCAACTTTACTCTAATCAGAGCTTACATTTTTATTTGTAGTACATTTTTCTGTGTATCATTGCAACATCAGCTGGACTTCTGTTTTATCACACAGGTTTTTGTTTGTTTGTTTTTTCATGCAGGATCTATTTTGATGACCCTCCAATACCTTTTGCAGGCATTTATCCCACCTTCATTGTGGCTGATTTGATTTAGCCTTCTTGCCTTATAAATGTTCCCAAAACACATGGGTATAACAATAATCTATGATTCAGCACATTTCCGTCACACAAAAATCAAATTTCAGTGGCTCTGCTAACTCTTTATTGTGCTGAGATCAATAGATGAGAGAACCCTTAACCTAGCAGCGTGCCAGAGTGCCCGCCATGTATTCATAAGAACAGTCTATAAATTCAATAGAAATATTAGGTTGAAGGGGCATTCATGCTTTGAATAGCAAGTTTTTTTTGCAGCTTTTTCCATCTTGCTTTACACAAATTGGTCTTCTAAAAAGGCTTTGAGTCCTGCAGAGCTTGTGTTTTATAAATGAGCACAAGGGACTTATAGAGATAGTTAATCTAACAACTCCCAAAATAATGATTCCCAAGTCATTAAACTGAAACTGCATTGTATTAACACTTCCCAATTACAGTTTTATGTAATTCTCCATTTCGCTTGTTGCATTCCCATTCTTGGTATCCTATTTTTCACAACATCTGACTCTACCATATATTATTTTTTCATAGAATATTTATTTCTAAGTCAGCATTGTGTCATCTCAAACATAGCACAGATACATCCTTCTCACGCCTGCAATGGTATACATCTAGAATAATTCTTCATGGGAATTGCGCTAGATGTACGCCAATACAAGACAGAGTAGGAGGTTACTCATCATCATCATTTTTTGCAGAAATAGTTAGATAACTAAAATATTTTGTTAGCATGGGCCATTCTGGACATCATTGTGATGGTTTTACATACAACGCAAAATGGCATATTATACTTTGATTGGCATGCTACTTAAAAATTAGAGTTACTATTTTATCTTGAAACTTTGGAGAAACATATACCCTTCCAAGACAGAATCTCAAGGATAAACTGCTTTAATTTGTGAAAACGGGGCCAAACCCTAGTAGAAAGCTGTGTAACTCCATAGAAACTTTTGTACGTCCAACCCTACTCGGCATTGTTTTGTTATTCCTTCCAAATGAAGCCAAATGCAATTTCTGGAGTGTGGTAATTTGGGGAGATTTTATACAATATCCAGATTAGCTCCTTGCTCTGAGGGGCTTGTGGTCTAAAGGATATTGAAAATATGCCAGCTAACACAGGTTCTATGCCCCACTTAAGCTTCATTGTAACCTTGCTAGTCCTCTGCATATGGTTGAATGGCATGCATGGTGCCTGACATATTGATGCTTCATTTTCTCCCTCCCCACCCCTCCCCAATCCTTCCAGGGGTAATTCAAAGCCTCTGAGAATAGACAGTACACAACACAACACTATAGGTCTAGATTTAGAAGCCCGTAACATGAAATTCCTCATTTCTATGCAATACCCTCTCCTCTCCCATGAAGCCCACTTTCATTTCCTTAAAGGAAGCTTCCCCAAGGCCACAGAATTATATTAGTATGAAATGTTGATTGGAAATTGCATATGTGCATGGGCTTTACAGTGGGGAATTGGTAGTAGTTTCCTTTGGAAGGTATTGTATCTTTCCCTTCTATGCAGTATAATACTGTTTCAGAGACACGGGGAAAAAAAATGCCTGCCAAATGTAGCTTTGTGTAACAGTTAGTTTAATTTTTCTTGAAAATCTCACCCCAGGCTATTTTGAAAAGTACATTGCTGTTGAGATTTCAGAGCAATGCATTTGTTTCACATGAATGGTGGCAAAATCCAAGGCTGACTTATTCCTCCTCCGTGCAGTTTCTAGCACTGGGTTTCAGGGAGGGCTAGGCATACTTAAACACACATTGAGACGACACCTCTGACTCCAGCTATTAAAGATTCATTTGGCTTGAGAACATGTTTTGGTTTTCCAGATGATTACAAATGGCAAGGAGGCTGATTGCTGGCATGAGAGATTGTATGGTATGAGCCTGATAAGTTACCTGATAGGTGTGACAGAATGAAAACAACCCAGATTTCCATTTACACATTATTGCAGGTTTTCTGAGCAACTAGCCAGTGAACCAAGACTGAGACTAGGCTCTATTTTGATAGAAATACCTAAGAACTGGTTTTCTGCGACATAAGAGCTGAAGATATGCCCACTCTACTCTAAAGAGACCACCGGAAACCCATCAGATCATTTTATAGTTTTGCCATAAGTTTAAGTCATTAGCTAGGAATTTACTCGGTGCCTAGTATACAGCAATGCCCCTACTAATCCAGGTAAATGAATCACACGGGAGTTTTACATTTAATTTTGTTCAACAAAGATGAGAATGGTCTCATGTCTTTCATAGTCAAGGATGAAAAGGGAACAGGGAATTCAGGCTCTCTCACCTGACAGAGAGTGTGCAGCATTGTGAATCAAAGGCATAAAGCATTTTACGGATGACGTTTAGCCACGTGCAGAGAGCCATTAGCTGGCCTAGTAGGCATCACTTCAACCTTCAAAATGGGGAGTGTTGCAAATGCCTTTTGCTGCCCCTACACTCAGGTATAAATATCACTGTATACTAGTGGGGTTGGAACAGGTAGCTTCATGTTGCAGTAGGGTTCAATGTACCATTATCAGCAAGGCAAGGATTTCTTAGGGTGATATCTTTTATCGTTTGACCCCAGTACTCTTTCCTGCCATGGCAGGGGGTCGGACTTGATGATCTACTCAGGTCCCTTCAGAGCCTACTAACTATGAAACTATGAAACCAGCTGCATAGTTGGGATACAGTTAGGCAAGCTTTTGGTCCAACCTGATGAAGAAAGTCTTGCTTTTGAAAGCATCTCCAAATGCCTTGATGGCCTGACGGA
>NW_017729020.1:9410898-9411654 GCF_001723915.1 Gavialis gangeticus
AGAGCCTACTAACTATGAAACTATGAAACCAGCTGCATAGTTGGGATACAGTTAGGCAAGCTTTTGGTCCAACCTGATGAAGAAAGTCTTGCTTTTGAAAGCATCTCCAAATGCCTTGATGGCCTGACGGAAAATATATAGGAGAAACCAAACAACAACTGCATACCAGCATGAACGGACGCTGAAAACCTAGCAAAGACAAAAATACCCAATTACCTGTGAGTGCACACTTCTCACAAAGACAGTCACTCTCTCTCCAACCTCTCAGTTCTAATCCTCAAAGGGAATTTACAAAACAGCTTTTGTAGACAAGCCTACAAACTTCACTTAAAAAATTTACTGGATACAAAAAGTTATGGATTAATATAGACATTGGATTTATGGCATCTGATAACCCCCCAAGTAACGTCCCAACATTTTACCAGCTACATGATATCACCAGGTCAACATTCCCCTCTCCCACACCTCCCTCCTCTCCCCACAACCTACCTGTCTCACACCTATTGTCTCCTATGGCCTCTGATCCTCACTGCCACACATTTCCATTTTCACAGACCTGCATTTTGCATATTGAAGATCAAAAAACACCGGCAGATTCTCCCTATGCCTGAAGAAACAGGTTTGTGCTTGAAAGCTTGCAAATAACAATTTTCCCAAGTTTTTTAATAAAAAATATCGTATTTACCCAAAGAACGTTGTCTAACCCTAGGCACGCATTTCATAGTTTCATAGTTGGTCAGGTTGGAAGGGACCTGA
>NW_017729020.1:9412968-9414772 GCF_001723915.1 Gavialis gangeticus
TAACTGGCCTATAGTTTCCTGGGTCCTCCTTCCTCCCTTCCTTGAAGAAGGGAGGAAGGAGGATCTTTGAAACCAGGTCATCAGGTTGGACCTGATGAAGAATGTCTTGCTTTCACAAGCTTGCCTAACTCTATCCTAACTATGCAGTTGTTCCAATAAAAGATATCACCCTAAGAAACCCATGCCTCTTATGCAATTCCTGGACCATCACAGATACAACATCACTCTAATACTGTCATTATTATAATAATTCCATGTTGGAATGCATTTTTTAATGTTCTGGATTGGATTCCCCAGTACAGCACTAAGTTACATTATGTACAATCAGTATAATTTAAAGAAAATTGAAATTAGCCAGAATTGCTAAGGAAGAATGCCTCCAATATGTGGGGATCTCCATTCTTTTAAATTTGGAATATTGCCTCCTGGGTTTGATGTCTACCATACTCTTGGTAAAAGGAGGAGAAGGAAATAGTCAAGCTGTGTGCCATTAGATTGAATCCTTTTCTGTGCTGAGTTCCTTGTGGAGCATAGGCCTCTGGTAGAAATGAGAACAGGTTACATGTTGTTTTAACTTCTGCCAAGACTGAGTATCCAAGGTCCACAAGCAGTTCCTGTATCTATTGCTGGCCAATCACATCTGATAGGGAGCAGGGCCTCCTGCCTTTGCTAGAAACATGTGTCTTGATAATGAGCAAATATTTTGCCTGCTGCATACTTTTTCCTACAGTGATGCTTGCTGCCTGGTAAGTAATTATTTAGTCAATGCATTATAGCTAAATATAACAGTCTTCTTTACTCATTCCTAATGTGCAAAGTGTTTTATAAACTTAAGCATTAGGTGGGGGGGAAGCAATGCTTCTCCATCCTGTATTGCCATAGGGCTCAATAATCTATAGATCATGTAATAATTTCATTTAGCAGCACAATAAAAGTCAAATTAGTTTCTGGGAGACAGTTATGTATGGTAATCTGGATTACTGCAGCCTCCTACAGACCATATTAGCATTGTAATGTTATTTCTGCCACCGGTGGTGGGTTTCTCCTTCCTTTGTTTGTTTCTTTCTTTATTTTTAGTTTATATTTATTGAATCATTATGAAAGCCGAGTCCTTAAACTCCACGAGAAATGAGTTTGTAAATATTTAAAGTAATGTGAGGTGGGAATGGCTCTAACTTCAGACGAATCACATTTTATCCCCGTTAAAGAAGATTTCAGAACATCCTCATGGGCTTTTAACTACGTGGAAGTCATAAAGTCAGGGGAGCTATATATCTAGGAGAAAGGAAAGCTGGTCTTTCCTATAGTCAAAGTACTAGAACGGGCCTCGGGAGACTTCGGTTCAATTCTGGTTCTGCCCAGCTTTCTGAGTTGCCTTACTCTCTTTGTGACTCAATTCCCTCCTCTAAAATAGGGCAGAAATGCTTCCTTTCTCATCTGTTCTGTCCTACTGTTTAGATTATGTATGTTCGTTGGCAATTAATTTTAAGAAAGTTTATATAGTTGAACAACAGGTGACTAATTTCTTGCCTTGGTTTCAAATGGTTATTAGGCCTTCTGTTTAATGAAGTAAAAGACTGCATAATGAAGTTAGGTAACACACCTTTTTCATACTGAGCACACACTTTGTATATGTAACAAACTTATCAATGGGTTTTTTCTTTAGAACATGCCAAACAATTTGTCATTAAGTATATATCTGGCAGAACCTAACTCCTTTACTGCTCATAAGTTGGCCACAAGAAAACAGCAAACATCTTTAATTTGTCATGGGAAATTATTTACCTAATAATTTCTATGTACG
>NW_017729020.1:9419772-9443203 GCF_001723915.1 Gavialis gangeticus
AGCACACACTTTGTATATGTAACAAACTTATCAATGGGTTTTTTCTTTAGAACATGCCAAACAATTTGTCATTAAGTATATATCTGGCAGAACCTAACTCCTTTACTGCTCATAAGTTGGCCACAAGAAAACAGCAAACATCTTTAATTTGTCATGGGAAATTATTTACCTAATAATTTCTATGTACGAGCAGCACATTGAAAGTGTTCAGAGTCTGAACTGGGGGGGGGTGGGGGTTGTTAATTATAATGGAAATAGTAACTTGCCATCTACTTATGTAGGCCTCCTCACATGGTTTTGGCATCTCACACGCGAGTGAATTTTATTCTGACAGCACCCTTGTAAGCTAAGGGAGTGTTACTGTTCCCATTTCACCTATGAAGGAAAGAGGCACAGGCTAAATCAAGAAACTTGCTCAAGATACAACCCACGTCTCCAGAATCCAGGTCTACTGCCACGGCTACTGTGCTCCTTTTTGGAGCGTTTTCTGGTCAGGCAGAACACCAAAAATATTTTCAAGTCTCTATCTTCATGACAAAAGAGTCCTTGGATAAGGAAGGAACAAGGAATATTAAGAAAACACAACTGTTTCATCTACTATAAATGTGCCTGTGGGTCTATATTGCTCCCAAAGTGTTTATTATTATTATTCTTTCTTGTCTGCTTGTTGCTTTTCCCACCATTCTCCATGGCCATAGCCTGTCTTCATTGGCTAAATCAATCTTTCCTGTCCTTCTGCTTTTTATTAAAACCATTGTTGCCTTTTGTTGTATGTCCGAAATTGATCCCTTGTGATGAGGGAAGGTTGGGCAGAGGGAGGGCCGTAAATAGAGTAAATCACAGCCAAAAGAGCGTGATATTTAGCAGCTTGGGTTTGCAGCAGTAAAGGGCAAATTCGCAGGTGTCACATAGAGTGCTTTCATCGCCCAGAGGGGCAGTTCAAACAAGGACTGCCTGCTGCAAAATACAATGGTGTGAGGTGATTCGCAGGTCACCTGCACACTGCTCTCTTGATGGATTGCAGAAACTTTCTCTTGTTCTGATCTTAGCTACATCTTTGCTGCCTGGGGTTTTCTGACAGGCCTTTTCTTTTGTCAGTAATGGACTTTCGCCTCTTGTTCAGTATCTTTTTCAAGATAGTTACAGAAAATCCCCTGTGATCTATCGCATAGCCCCAATGATCCAAACAATTGTGCCGGTGGTATTCTTCTTTATTCCTTGCCCTCTCCAAAGCGGTTGACCCTTTTGCATATTGGCACCTGGATTAATGTGCTCAATATGAACTTTGTAGATAAAGCTGTTGACTGCACCTTCACCTAGTCAGAAAAGGAGTCCAGGCTGGTAAATTGGATGTCTAGTGACCAGGGTAGAGTAGTGTGCTCTACTATCTGATCCAGTGCCCATTGAGGTCAGTGGAGTGATTCCAATTAACACTGGATCAGGCCCGTAGCAGACTGGACAATAAAAGCTAGGGGTGTGCAAAACTGGCCATATTCGATTTGGATTCGGCCCAAACCAGGGACAGTGATTCGATTTGTTGATTCGGATCACTGTCCCCAGTTGTATTCAGCCAAATCCGAATCTGAAGATTCGACGCTGATTCAGAGAAACAGTGATTCAGACATAGGCACAGCTTTAGATATTTTTTCTACATACCTCAAGGTACCAGGCACAATTCATGAATGCTGAGATACTAGGGTGGATGGAGCGTCCCACAGGAGTGCAGGGGGGGCCCCCACATGCTCAGCGGCGAACCCAGAAGTGGACCGGAAGTACTTCCAGTCCACTTCTGAGTCCACCGGGGAGTGTGCTGGGCCCCCTGTGACCCTTGGTTTGGCAATCAGCCAGAGGGAGACCCCAGGTGCCCTCCCAAACCCAGGAGACACCAGTTGTTGAGCCAGGAGGACGAGGGGGGGCCCCCAGCGTGCTCCCCGGCGGACTCGGAAATGGACTGGAAGTGCTTCTGATCCACTTCCAGGTCTGCTGCCAAGCACATGGGGGAGCCCCCTGACCTCCTGTGGGATGCCCCATCTGCCCCAGCATTGCAGCATTCATGAGCTTCCTGGTACCTTGAGGTATGTAGAAAAAACATTTAAAGCTGTGTCTATGTCCAAATCTCCAAATCTTTCTGAATCTCTCTGATTCGATTTGGAGAGTTTTGATTCAATTTGGAGAAATTAAAGGGTCTCTTGATTCAATTCGGATTTGGAGATTTGGCCACTAAATCAGGCCGAATCTCTGCCGAATCGAATCTCCGCCGAAGCTTCGCACAGCCCTGATAGAAGCCCTATCTGTCTTTCCTGGTAATATCACATACTTTCTTGTCTGGCCTTAGGCAAAGCACTTTACTTCTTTGCACCTTCTAGATGGGGAAATTAAGATTATAACCACTTTGTCCCCCACTGACCTTCTCCATTGGTTGGTTTACAGTGTGTAATCACTTCAAATTATAAACACTTTGGGATCTCCAGATTGAAAAGCAACATATATGGAAAGGTACATTACAAAACTTAATATGTTTCCAATATGACAGATTTATTTTTAAAGCAATCTTTCTTTGTGCATTTTCATATTTGTTTTCTGTATTATGTTGCTGCAAAATGGAAAACTATGGTGTGGAAATGATGGAAAAATTCACGTGAAACGGATATAATTTACAACATTATCTAAATTAAATGCATTGATCAGTTTAAGCCCATATTTTGTGTTTTGATTAATGATAAAGCTTGGTCAAGGTCTTGATTTTCCATGTTGTATAAAAGATGATGCCAGCTGCAGCAAAGACCCATTAGGCTACCTGGTTTAGATTAGACTCAGAGGAAAAAATGCTGCTTATTGCGCATCTTTATGTCTGGAATTAATGTGACAGAATATACTCCAGCTCATTTTGAACCAGAGTAAATGAATCCTGATGTTACTGTCTACACATGCATTTAAGCACAGTAATTTAGTGTGCTGCCAGATTGTATCTGATCAGATTTGTATCTGATTGGACTATCCAGCAATGCAGTAAATCAGTCTACTGCACTTTAATTGCCAAACACTTGCAGACAGTGCGGCAAATTAGTCTGTGCAGTAAACCATCTCCTGGAGATATGCCCACTGAGTCACAGAAGGAGTCACCTGTAGCACTCAAGGTTGTTCAAGAAAGTTCCCCATCCATGTACTGATTATAGTGTAGTAGCTTGGCTCATAGGAAGAGGGTGTGTCTACACATCCATTAATGCCCTTTAGTTAATGCACATTAAAACTAGTACCTCAGGATGCCTGTACACAAGCACAGAGGTTGCTCCAGTACACTGTAATTACAGCCTGTCGGAGCAGATTCAATTAATTGTGGTAATTACTGTGCTCCAGCAGTCTCCTGCATCTCAGGTATCAGCGTCTTCATGCTTCAAAATGGCATTGGGGGCACTTGAACTACAGCTCATCAAATGAGCCATTTTGAAGTGTGGGGATGCTGATACATGAGACGCAGCAGTGCTTTAATTAGAGCGGCTCTTGGAGCCGCTTTAATTAAAGCACTGCCACCCCTACCCCAGGAGCACATGTAAAAGTGCCTTCCATTGTGAGGTACTAGGAAAATGTGCATTAGCCTGTCTTAATTCAAATTAACTAAAGAGCATGAGGCACTTTTACACATGCTCCGGGGGCTGGGTAGTAACCACCAGGATCTGGGGGAATGCTTGTTCACCAGAGCGCCCCAAGGGATGATGAGGTCGAATGGTCATAAACTACATAAACTATTGCGAGACCGTTTCAGGCTGGACATAAGGAAGAATTTCTTTACTGTCCAAGCCCCCAAGGTCTGGAACAGCCTGCCATCAGAGGTGGTTCAAGCACCTACATTGAACATCTTCAAGAGCAAATTGGATGCTTATTTTGCTGGGATCCGATGACCCCAGCTGACTTCCTGCCCTTTGGGTGGGGGACTGGACTTGATGATCTTCTGAGGTCCCTTCCAGCCCTAATGCCTATGAAATCTATGAAAATCTATGAAATCACAGGTCTGAAAATAGCCTTTGTATGTTGAGCTAATAATCAATGGTATAGGAGCAATTATGAAAAAGAAGGTAGATTACACACACCATATTCAATTTTAATTACACTGCAGTAAAGATGAAATGCCATGGTAATTCTCCTACCTTGTAAGAATTTGAGCACAGAGTGATACCAAATGAAGCATAGATATCATTCAACTAGCTAACAGAAGTAGCAGACTTTAGTCTTCTTGGAGACTAGTGGGGTGAGTTACATGTGTACATTTTGCCATTGTTTTATATTAATTCTTTTGTAATTGTGTCATTGTAGACATAGGTAACAGAGATCAGAATTCAACCCTATAGCTGAATTTCTGGGAGATGATATGGCATTTTCACTCAGTATCACATATTTTAGTATTAGGGATTTGAAGACATCAAGCATTCACCAGTCTGTTGCCATAAATACAGTTTTTTTTCCCTGTAAAGTGAGAAATTATGGAGGCGTTGAGAGACACAGTTCAACTACCCTTCAAATATTTCCTTTCTGTACACCTGGTGGAAGTCAGTACTCCACACCAATTAAAAATAAGTGAATTATGAAGACAGAAAAATCAACTGTGAGAACATAGACTAATTGGCCTGGAAGGGAGAAAAATAAAATGGATACATATTTTTCCGAAGTGCACACGACAAATATAAGAGAGAGACACTTTGCAGCCGCTCCATTTTTACTTTATATAGAGTGATGCTCAAGGCATAGTGATTCATGCGATGACATGAAAGATCTGAGCAGATAACAGTTTGCCTGTTCCCTGAGCTGCTTACAAGGCACAAAATGTTGCCCAATTTATCCCTCCTGTTTGGATTAATCATGCTAATCTGTTCAATAGAAAAGACGGAGACCAAACCAAAACAAGGAAGATGCCTCACAGGAAGAATTTAACTGACAGGAGAAAGATAAGGGATTAAATCAGTACTGTAAATTTAAGCAATAATACCCAATTAACCAACCAGTCTCTCCTCTGTTTGTGCTGATAGTTTATCATGGATTGGCTTATTTAAAATGTGTGCAGTAAGCTTTACTGGTCTAGTACAGGAATTTTAGCAAGAACTCTAAATAGGTACCTAACACACCTCAATATCCATTGACTTCAAGGATTGCAGGGAGTCAGGCCACCACATGCCTTTTGGGACATAGTTGTTAGCATCATGGTTGCTGGTATATGTTATTCCTTCACCCAGAAGTTTTTCCCCCAGCCTTCAGAGCTCTGTGCAACTCTGTCCCACTTACGACTCAGATCTTCTTGTATTTGCTCCTCCATGCCTTCTATTCTTCCTGTTATTTTTGTCTCCTTTCCTGCCATAATCTGCAACTTCTGCATTCGTTTCCAGTTCCAGGAATTTGCTCTTCCTCACTCCACTCACCGGATAACCTCTCTGTCCTTTATAACTCTCATTCGTTTAAATTTCTACAGGAAAAAAAAACCCATTACAAAGCAAATCACGTTTTATTTTTTGTGTAGAGTGCAAATTGTGCATTGCCTATGTGTTTGATAATATAAACACATAGCACAATGCACATATAGTGTATATAATCTATATTGCACCAAGACAAAACACTACATTACAAATGAAGTTTTCCCCCAGGGGGAAAGAATGAGAGGTAGAATATACCCTATATGACAGATGCTAGTCATGCTGCTTAATTTATTGATCGAAAGCTCTACTGAAAGGTACTCAGATCTGGCAGTGATAATAAGATAATAAGAATTGGTGGACAATATAAGAACCTGAACAAAACAGAATATGTTGCATTTCTGTCTTATACCTGTTATGAAAGGGGAATATTACTACAATTTGCACCATTATATGTAAATGTTATATATTAGGTACAGCTCTACTGGAAAAGTCCCACTGGTGGTATGTAACGGAGGGGTTATCTCAAAATGCAGACTTTACAAGAAATTATAATGACCATGGGTTTCCCCAAAGATGATCACAGACACAACTGTGCTATACCTGCATCATTTACAGAAAATATTTAAGCCACTGCAAACTAGAGTACAGAGAGTAGCATTTTTTGTAAATGAAAACCCAACCCACATTCTCTCCGAGATATTCGTTACAGTTGGAAGGACACAGTTACACAAACTGTTAAAAATATCGTATAGCTTAGTCCTCCCCCCTCACACAATGAACTTAGATTAATATAAGTAACTCAAGTAATACTGAGATTCTGAATATTTTATGAGCCTGTGGAAGGTTAGTCATTATGCATGTCCCTCATCGTGCCTTATTCACAGCTATTTACAGCTAATTGCAGCAGGACCTTAGAGGGCCAACAGCCCTTAACTGGAATAAAAGCAGACAAAATTTCCTTGTAAACACACAAGCTAGAAGAGGAGCATAGAAGAGATTGCCTTGGGCATTGTGCTATTAAATAAAAAGTGATATGAAAGATATTTTACTCCTTATAGCTAATGGCAAAGGAGAATATTTATCCTCCTTTGCCATTAGCTATAAGGAGTAAAATATCTTTCATATTGAAAGATATTTTCATTGAAAATACTGAAAATGTTTTTTAATTATGTTTTAAACATAATTTAAAAATAAGCAGTCATCAAAAAGGGTTCTTTCATCAATCGCAGGCTTTAAATCAAGGATGGATGTGTTCCCAAAAGATAAGCTATAGTTCAGACTGACTTTATGGGCTTGATGCAGGAATTACTGAGTGAGATTCTTGTGGACTATGCTATTTCAGAGGTCAGACCAGATGATCATAGCCATTCCCTTCCAGCCTTAAAGCCGATGAGTTTATTAATCTTAACAGTCTGAGTAGCCCAACACCCAAGTGCAGCAGACTTTTCCATTCATTGTAATGTAATATCTGCTCAATCATTTTCATATGGACCAGATGGCAGGACTTTTCAATCACTAAGACTGTGTCTACATTTGAGTGTCTTTAGGCCAACATCCCCATAGCTGCTAACATTGTTAAAAACTTTCGTAGAGATAATTTGAGGTATTTTTATCACTGTTATAGAACCCTGCTCTGAAACTATTTAGCTTGCCTAATGGTAATGGTAAAAATGCCCAACTTGTCTACACTGCATCGTTCATTGGTAAAGCCATACCCACCTAGAACAGCAGATTTGGAAAATCATCCATTTTGTTTCCAGTTTTTCATAGAAAAACTGCAAACTTTGAATGAAAAATATTTTTTCATAAATTGTCAATCTTAATAAAAACATCATGTTTCATTGTAATTTTTTATGAATTATTTGAAGAGCCTCATTAAATAATTTATTTCTTAAATCCTATTTGGAGTCATGGAGGTATTCTCATGAGTTGGGTGTGCAGATTCAGTTCTGAAAGATTCGTATTCCAATCAACCTATTGACAGAGAAGTTAAAAGGTGCAAAAATCCCTTATAAATCACTGGATCTGTCCAGTTTTCTATGCAGTATTGGAGAGAGTTTCAAAAGTGTTCAGTACCCTACAGCACCCTTTATTTGAGCTTTTCAATGTTTGGGCCCATGTGCTTTTTCTGTCAGCTTTCCGTACAGGGCTTTCACACCACAGGTCATCAGAAGTCAAATCACACCACACATCTGCGCACAGGAGAAGTGTAAAATGGCCTGAGTTCAAAGTCAGGCTTACAGTTTCTAAATCAGTTGATAAAGTGAAGGTTACTGAGCACTTTGAGATGGTTTTGAAAGGAAGGTGCTAAATAAACCTTAGCTCAAGGTCACTGCCATGATAAATGCAAAGGAAAGGCTGCTATAACAACATCCTAATTTATTTAACTAGGTTTACCCATTTCCTTCTTCCCTCATTTCCATTCTTGTGGGATTTCAGATATTTGTTTCACAATTTCTTTTCTTGTTGCATTTGGTCGGATGGCTTGAGGGATAGTCAGGAGAGGAATGGAGTACCCATCAAGCTGGGGTTGAATTTTCCCTTGGGGAGACTTGTCTCTTTATTAGCACAGCTCATGTTGATAAGAGAGAGGTGCAATTCTCGCTTTTAATGAAATTCCTGTAACTTGAGGCATTCATTTAACATCTGTTGTTTAGTGAAGATGCATTGAAGGTTATCCTATGCACTATATCTGGTTGAAGGGACACCTTGGCATCCTCTCCCTTGCAACATTAAAATCAGCACCTAAAAACAGTCCCAAGTACTGACCTGGAAAACCAAGCTAACTCACTTGAGGGAAACATTTCATAGTACGTAGAAAATGCATATAGGCCCAACTGTGGAAGCTCTAGTTCCTCTTGTCAAGGGGTCTGTTTCCCACCAAAATAATTCACGGCTTGACAAACCCGGTTTAGGAATAAAAGCACATATCTACACCCAAATTCAGAACAGCATGATTAGCAGTTGTGATACGTTTCTGTAATTACTATTGACTCTGAGCAGGCTTTAAATGGTTTAACGCATTGCTAGAGCAATGAAGCTGTGATTAGTTTTAAAAGACATATTACACTTGACTTTTTTCAGTTTTGGTCATTTCTTTTAAGACAGGTAGCAACATCCGGTTGAAGATAACAGGTTCTGCTCTCACTGTTATCCTGCTGCTACAGGAATTCTCGGTATTCGTGGCAGAAATGATTGTTCTTGCTGTGATCTTGCTAATCTGCCTCTAATTTTCCATCCTCCACAATTATTCATCTTTGTCTCTGTGTATGTGGCCATTCAACTTCTGTACTGTAACAAATGAGACAGCATTTTGCTTCATTGGGAGCTGATGTTTGAATTAAGTTTTTGCAACAGAAGTGGGAGTTAAGTTAGGGACTTAAGTTAGGACATAGGGACTATGGTATTTTGTGAGAACAGCGCTGCTGTTCAGGGCCAATCTGGAGCTTTATGGCTTATAAAGTGGTTGACACTAGCTGAAGGTACATGGTGTGGAGATGAGAGAGAATCCATAAAGAAAAAATAACTGAACTACATCAGGTGAGGATAGAAGATATATAACTGATTACAAAGGATCTGAAAACTAGCTGAAATCACTATTGTTTTTCACACAAGTTTGTTTCTCAGCCCTTCTATAGTCATTAGAACACAGTTTTCTAGAAAACTTGGACAAGGCACCAAAATAAATGGGCAGACAAGGATCTGTGATATCTTTTATTAGACCAACTAAATAGTTGGGAAAAAGTTCTTTGCAAAAAGGGTGTTTGCACCCAAAAGCTTGCAAGGAATGTTTTTTCCCAACTATTTCATTGGTCTACCAAAAAACCTTGCCTACCTATATGCTTAGACCAGCACGGCTACCACCAACAACCCTGCAACATGAAATAAATGTGCCCGTTTAACGTTGGACTTTTATTATGCCTATCACACTACTTAGCCTTTTTGGTTTAGGGAATCCCGCATATGATGAGGTAAAGGTAAATATTGCCAGAAGGTAAGCATCCAGTTACTTTTTCAAACTGTGCCCATTGTGAAGTAAGCAGAGTGGAACGCAGCCTCTTCCTTTGACACTCTCTCCAGCTCTTTATATAACCACCCTCTCTGGCTCTGTCCATTGTATCTACCTTTCTCTTTTTCAATACCCATGATATTTTCTTGCACAATCATCCAGTCACATCCACTGTCTATGAAATCTATCTGTATTCTGAACTCAGGTCAGGCCAGGTTAAAAGTTTTCCATTTAACCTTTAACAGAAGTTTAGATACCTCACATACTGGATGCTTACCATACACTTTGCAGTATACTGAGACACCTTACTAAGCCTTATGCCCCTGTTGTGCATAGAACTGCAAGCCGGTTTATAGTTACAGTGTACTTTTTATGATATATTTTTGCTGAAGAATTAGCCTAGGTTTTAACCCAAATTTTACTCTTTCAGAGTGATCCCAGGAACCACCAAAAGACTTGCCTGGGGATCTTAAAATGTTTTATAACTCTGGTACAGGTCTCCTTATTATGCATGCTTTTCACCTAATGTGCTCAGTTCCCCCTAATTCCAAAGAAAATTGCCCAGAGAGGGGGAGGGGGAGAACCCTCGTACCTGTGATATTTTCCATAGGAAGGAGATAAAAGATAAAAAAGCAGTATGCTTTGTTGTAATGTTTGCAACTTTGCATTGTTTTTAAATATATTACCAGAGTCCTTTCTAGGCGGTAGTGGCTTGGCATTTGACAGTATTGCTTAGTATTCAGAATCCTGGGCAATACCCCCGCTATGTCCCAGTCCATACGTTGTGCACTATTCAACCCAAACTTGTTCCTGCGAGCTGTGATTGAAAGGGACGTGTGTGCTTTAACTGCCTACCTCTGAACACAAGCAGCAGGGATAATATTAGATTAGTCTTACACTTTCAACATAATTAAAGCAGGGAGCCTGCATAAATATTACATTAGGCTTATTGATCTGGAAATTATTGTTTGACCACAGCTAAGCCCTTAGATTACGTCTACAACCTCTTTTTGCTGATACATATAGATATAGATATAGATGTGACGTGTGTGTGTATGTGTGTGTGTGTGTGTATATAAATATATATATAGGAGTTGTCATACCATTGGTGTATCTCTATTCAAAAATAACTTGATAAGTAAAAGGAAGAATGAAACTTCAACATTTCCCGTATTGTAGCTTTATCATTTGTACTTCAGTAGTGCTCAGAGCTTCATTGTGCAAGGCGCTATACAAATCCTTATTAAGAGACAGTTCTGTCCTGAAGAGCTTGCAGAGAAGAGAGGGAATATTATCACTGTTCCACTGGTAATTTGACATTTTCCCAGATAGGAAACTGAAGTATAGATTTCTCTACTCTGAAAAGCACTTCAAGACATGCTTAACTCCTTCCCTAGTCAGAAAGGTATTCACAACATCAGGGGTGTCAGACATAGTCCATGAGAGACATCTGATCCATGGAGCTGTATGATCGAGCCCATGGGTCTTGGACTGACCCCATCCACTGCATGCGGTATGTACCAGTCCCAGCCCTGTGCTGTGCATGCAGCACACAGGCTAGACCTGGTGCCATAGGCATTGCAAGCAGTACAGGAGGTAGGTCTGTATACAGTGTGTGGGCTGAACGTGGTGCTGCATGTAGCGTAGGGTGTCGATCCAGGGCAAGGCACCCTCCTGGATTGGCCGTGCGTGCTCTGGCCCCGGAATCATGCAACCTTGGGGCATCGCAAGCAGCCCACACCCATGACCAACCCTCTGTGGTATGTGCAGTGCTGAGTCCAGTCCACACACTGCAGACAGCACAAGGCCCAGAGCAGGGCTGGTGTGCACAACGTGCCATGTGTGGGCTAGACCTGGCACAAGGGACTCTACACTCAGCACAGGGGTTTGGTTCTAATTTGGCCCAACAACCCAACATGACCCAACAACTTTCATGTAACTCACCGGACTGGATGAGATAGACACTCCTGCTTTAAGTTAAGCAAGTGCTTATGTCCCCATATAAAGCCTTAATAAGAACATCATTTCTCTCTGTCCCCTAAGCTGTGCAGTGTTGTACATTGGGGAACAGTAAGGGGGGGCTCCCTTTCAACCCCCATTCGTGATCAGTTATTTATGAAGCATAGGATCTGATTACCTTTGTAATATCAGCTTAGCTTAAATAGGTATAAAGTAATTACTGGTCCTTGAGCTGCCTAGCAAACCACCGCATCTGCTCTCTGTACACATGTCTAATGCATTTTCACAGAGTTTTCCGCTTAAATTGTGCACGATGTTGATGCATGGTAAATGAACTATTTACAGTTCAGTTGATGCTGTACATAAATTATTTACAAGGAATGTGTATATGATAACATTATGAAATTGTTCAGTTCAGTATTGGTGACAGTGCTGATAGAAACCACCCAAAGAGGGGCAGGGGTACCTAATTGGCTAGAGGGCAAATGAATGGCATAATTGGCGGCAGGCTATCATTATCTTGGTGGACCAGTTATAATGAATGTCATTCAAACAGACCAGATGCAATATCCTGACAATACACCAGGGCAGAGACGTTTTATCTGTCATGCTCATTCCTGACACTTGATGCTATCATTGCTGGGGACAGGGAGCTCAGCCAAGCATGCAGCAAACCCACAAACGGCACCTCCCCGTACAAAATGGCTTTGGGAGAAAATAAAAAGAAAACAAGAATCTCTGTTTAAACCTGGACAGTAGCCTTACTACAGGGTTGTGAAACTCATCTGGCCCATGGGATGAGTGAACAGCACAGGGGCCAGCCCTGCAGGTCGGATCCAGCGCCTGTGGCACTCGCTCTGTCCAGCCCAGGACAACAAAGCACGTGGAGCCCACTCTGGCTGAATCAGGATGTCAGCTGCATGTGACACCTATTTTAGCCTGCCCAGGGGGAACACCACCTGCCGCACAGGTCCTGGACCAGGGGGAATGAGTGCCATATAGGGTGCAGTCCCAAAGCAGATGCTGGATCTGGCATATGATTTGGGGGACCCACTGACCCCTCCCTCCCCATGCATGCTGGTTCCAGCACCTGCTTTTGACCGGTCTAGAACTGTGTCACAATGCAGTGCCTGCTCTGAGACCCGTGCTGCAGGGAGCACCTGCCTGGAGCTGACTGCAACGGGTGCCATGCACAGTGCATTCCTGGACCAACTGCAGTGGGTGCTGTGGGCACAGGATCTGGCATACAAGAGGATCCTGGACTGGCCCTGAGCCAGGCCAACACCAGGGGCTGGATAATGCGGCTCAACAAGCCAGCTCCAGCATGTGGGCTGTATCTTTGACACCCCCTGTTTTGCTGGGTTAGGAAGCATTTGAACCAGTGGAGAGAGTTCCCTCAATCCATCTCAGTCAAATTGTGTGCTGTCTCTGAACCTCAGGTCTTCCATCTGTAAAACTGGGATAATGACTGTCCTGATCCTTTTGAAATCACTTAGAGCTCTCATAGTGAAAAATGGCATGCCAGGGCTCTGGCCCAACTCCAGCATCACCAGGTAAGGAACAAACTGTAGTCACGTAAGTGGCACCTTAGGCCACTTGCACAGATTTTAGCTCTTACATACTCCCTCAGGTAGGTGCATGACTCCTTGTAAGCTATAAAAAAGAAGATGGATTGAAACCTACAGTTCCTATATCCCAGTAAAGCACAAGGCCATGGACTAGGTATTACTGGTACTACAAGCATTTCTTCACCCCTTCTGTTGAATTTGGGCCAAGAAGGGAAGAAATGTGGGAGCCAAGAAAAGAGTAGGAGAGAGGGCTGCCCTGCGAGCCTGGCACTGTTGTGGAAGCAAGTGGGCCCTGGAGCTAACAATAAGTGTGCTAAGAGCACTGGGCTCTGTGAAGTGGGCAGTGTCTTTAACAGCAGTATAGTTTAGGTTCAAGGCTTGGCTTTGTCTTTTAGTCATTTAACAAAAATGAATAAAAGCAAGCGTGGAAGTTCTCCTCTCACCGGAGCAGGGACACGAACTGAGCATCTTTTTCCATTTAGGGCCACGGCCATTTCATAAGTCACATTCCTCTGCCTTATTTTCTCCCAACCTCTCCTATTTTCTCCTGGCAAACCAGATTCAGCAGGAGGGACTACAGATGCTTTGGGTAATGCCTAGCTTGTTGCAGGGAAGCTAGGACATATGTATTTATAACTTCCTAATAAGGATGCACATGAGCCCTGCTTTTCTTCTCCCTGGGCATAACCATGGACATAAGCTAAATGGACATACTTAAAGCAGTGTGATTAAAAGGAAGACTGAAAGGGCATACTGCTAAAAGGACATATTTACCCTCCACTAAACAACAACTACTCCTAAGTTTCTTACCTGCTGACTATCCCAAAGGAAAAGATATGTGCAGCGAGAAGGTGAACAAAATGCAGGGGAGGTGGTTCATATGTAATAGCCCTTGCCTTACAGACTTAGAGGTTCAAGGCTGGGCTCTTTTCCCATACTGACACTTTTGCTTTTACCATCTATTGGCTAAAAAGGCTAGAGAGCAGTGGCAGAGCTTTTGACCTCATGGGATCAGAGCCTGGAAACCACAGACAGGGCTTCCTCTGTTGTGCTGTACCCATACCTGCAACCCATGCTCCTTCTGCTTCTTTTCCTTTTAGCCCCACACACCTTCCCCTCTTGACTGCCTAATGACAAGTCAGATGCAGCCTGAGGGATTTGAAGGTGCTACAGCACCTCATTGAGAGGAAGGAAATGCAGACACATGCGCCCTCCTCATACAAGGGGGAATTAAAAATGGGCACCCCACTCCTTGAGCAAATACCCTAACTACAGGGCTGAGAGGCCCCTTCTCCAGACAACTACTAATTATAACTTTTCTGTTCTCTGAGCAGTTCATATGGCAAGTAATGCGCAGTGAGGATGAAATCAGGGTACCAGGACAGTAATCAAGTGTCATTAATGGGCAGTATCATGGAAGAACAAGAAGTCATGGGTTTGAAGTCTTGTCCTGTACCCTAATGGTGGCTTTTTCATTTAGAAGCCACTGGGTAAAAAGGATAGAAAGCAGGGTGGCACAGAACTGGTTTTATAAGAGCAGAAACTAGACCTACAGCCTTTCCTTTTTTAGGGTAGCACTATTTCATTGAGCTGCATGAACTGCCTTGACCTTGCCTTTTTCTGGCCTAGCATGGCTTCTGCCCTTGACTGCCCGGTGGGCCACCCTCAGTTGTTTCATGGGCTGATACTTGGTCCTGCCAAGCCTGTGGCCTAGTAGCTGGGGCATTATATTGAGAAGTAGAAGAGGTAGATTCAAGGCCCCTCTGGGTGAGGGGCGTTCAAAAAGGGACCCCTCACTTTTTGGGAAAGCGTCTTAATCATTTGACTTTGTGGTGAGAAGTGGAAGGCATCCTAGCTCCAGCTTTCCTGTGACTAATGAACTTTATAACATGCAGCCTCCCTGGCCCACGATAATTTGTTATTATATATAAAAAAAACTGAAAACTAATGCAGTGTCTCCTGTGTCCTCATTTCTAGTGATTTGTTAATCTCTACTTGCCTCATGCCATTTCCTGGTTGCAGATGTGCTCAAGGCGTATATTTGATTTCAGTGGCTTCCCAATAGTAATACCTCTCTGTTGGAAAATAGCTCTCCTGGGAAAGCAAACTTTCACTTAGGGTATGAAAATGGATCAGGGGCCAAACTCTTTAAACCCAGACAGTAGCAGAGTTTTGTCCCAGGATTTGAAAAATGGTGAAGGAGTAACATATGGCTTTTCAGTTCGGATATAGCCTTATGCGAGTGAGTGAGTCCATGTGATTGTATGCAGCGTTTCCCATTGAAAGTCCCCTAAGCTGATCATAACAATGATTTACCTTTTCCCAGTCCTCACTTCCATTGAAACAGATTCTTATCTCACACTAAATCCAGCATAGTTACTGCCTATCTGCATTAAGTTGTGGTTGAGATGAGAATCTGGGCCAGTAGCTAGTAAGTAATATTGTATTTTCTCCCATACAGTGCACCCCAGTATATAACCCTGCTTTGTTTTTGAAAAGGCAGACTGAAAGAAATATCTTTCCTTGTAGTAAACAACTGAGTAGCAGCAGATAGGGAGCTGAGCCTGCTCATTGTTCTGCTTCCTGTCCATTTCCTGCACTTTGCTTTCATTTTTGCCCAGGAAATGACAGAAATGGTTTTTACCATATTTTATCACATATAATGTGTACTCTGATTTCCAGCAGCTGTTTTGTTGGGAAAAAAAGACACATGTTTTATGCAACAACATATGGTATTAAAGAACATCTGTTGCTTGCGAGTTTTATTATTGCTTATTAAGTTGTGTGTACGCGTGTGTGTGTGTAAGAGTATGCACACATGGCAGGAGCGTGTGAAGCATCTAGTTGTAGGAGGATGTTTGCAACTGTATTTATCAACATGTGCTCATGTAACGGGACTGTGCTTTTTGATGTGTAATTGGAGTTGTATTTTCTGTGTTGTATGCAATGGAGGATGCATTTGTTTGCATAATAGGTGTTATATTTGCTTTTGCGTCTGTCTGTTAAAAAAAAGAAAAACACAAGAGAGCTTCAAAAAAAGTAAAGATTATAAAAACAAGACCCTTGGTGTAATAAGATTCTTTTCCAATATTTTGCATCTCATAACTGCAGAGATAGGAGCGTTTTATATTAAAATGGTGTAGAGCAAACATTTGTCCAGCTGGCAAGCAGAGTCCCTTATTGCTTGGGACACTATTTAACATATTTATGACTATAGTTTAGGGCATGTTTAGGGTTCTTATACCTTCTTATACTACCTATTCAAGTCTCATAGCAAGGAAGGGATTACTGCAGGCAAAAAGGATCTCAACTGTGCTGCATAAATGAGTTAGTACCCAGCAGGCTTTGAGGGTTTGGTGATTTTTTGTTGTTGTTAGGCTGTGAGAAGTGAAGGTTTTAGCATGCCTTGTTCAAGTGTAGGTGTGTGAGTAGTTTGCTTTGTTTTGTTAGGTGGCTGTTTAGAGTAAATCTGGCTTCTTTGTGTTTTATTGTCTGGCCTGTAAGATAACTTTATAGGTGTCTCATTTAATTGGAACTGAAACAGTCCTGGGGTGGAGGCTTAAGCTGATTGTAAAAAGGAAGAGGAGACTCTTGATTTTTTTTTCCTGTAAATCCAAGCTAAGGTTTGTATCCTTGTTAAGATGGAGAGTTGGTAGAGGGAGGGAGTCTTCTTTACATATGCAAATATTATTACATTTAAGCATAGGAAAGATGAAAACTATTAATCACCTACATAGTATTTAACCCCAATTACTAGCTATTGATGCTCATCCATAGCTGTCTGTCTGTCCTGAAACTACTTCTTCTGAATATAGTAAATGATCAGTCAGAGCTGTAGATCTCTATGGAGGGAGATAAAGTGATGCATTAGTTGTTAGGATTTGTATCGCTGTCCTCACATGTAGGACTGAGTGACTTCTCAACGTATTTTGAGCCCTATGACTTCTCCTAATTACACCCCAGCAAGAGGAATAGAAAAAATAAGAGGTGCTCTAGATACCAATGCAACTTGTAAATCAAAAGGCAGGGAGTACTTTTAATATAAGACCCTGTAAAAAATAAGTGCTTACACCTGGTCCATACTGATGTAAGACTGTTGTCTTGAACTGACCTGCGTTTGATTTACAGCCGTGTAAATAGGAGAAACAAGCCTATAATGTTACTAAAAATTCAGAGCTGGGCACCAAATGAATTTTTCCTTGTTTGTTTGTTTGCTTGTTTGAAAAGGATAATTGCAGGGTTGTTCCTTATTTTCTAGCTTCTGAATGCAGTGTGCTCAGCTCATGTTTTTTGAGCTTCTCTGCAGCAATAAGGGCTCAAAACTAGCTTATTACATGAAAGCTGAGATTCTCATTCCAGCTAGGAGCTAAGGTTGTAAGAAAATAAATGTTGCAAGATTTGCAATAAAATCCTGAGAATTGCCAACACTGGGCTTGTGGCCTGTGTGGAGGTTCCATGTGCAACTCTTCATGAAATGTTGACTGCTGCATTAAAATCCACATGTCCTGAGCTGTGGTATCAAATAAGTTAAAATAGAGCATTGTGTGAAGTGACATGGATTCTGGAGCCAACTAAAAAAAAAAAAGACAAGAAGTGCTCTCATGAAGGATAGATTTGCACCTGCTGAGGTAGATGGCCAATTCCATGGTAATTAATGGCCTGATCCTGTTTAACTTGGGAGGTAGCACCTGCCACTTTTTCACTTTTTTTTTTCCACCTGACTTCTAAGGGGGTTCTTTGCACTGTGAATAAGCTGACTGTGATGACATACTCCATGTGGATGACATAGATGGGGGCTCGTGAGCAAACATTTTCTTTAGGGCATATTTGATATCTTTCATCTGACCTGTTGTGAGGGTGATCTTGCTGACTGCTTGTAAGAAACAGAATCTCTATACCTCCATAATTCTCTCTCTTGATAGTATTGACTTTCCTTTTGATTTATATATGTATCTATAATTGCTTTATGACCCATTAAAAAGTGGTGTTAGGACTGACAATGGGTCTCCTCCTGTTGCAGGAGAACCAGCTCATAAAGTCCCACTGGAGAAGGGGGTGGGAGGGAACTGCTATTTCTGAGCTTTGTATTGGCATGGTGCTCTGTGCTGGCTATTCCTGTGTCTCGTACTCCTCATAAAGCAAATATGGGTCAAGCTGGTACATTGACTGCTGAATCCTCAGGGTGAGGAGGAAGCATGAAAACCCCAGGCTTGTTGTGTTAGAAGCACGTAGGACCGCCAAAACTTCTAGCATTATGTTCAGTTAGGGAGGGGGGTGAGTTCAGAAAACATACTTGATGCCCCCACTGTAGTAACCACCCCACATACTTACAGTTGCTGAAGCTTTCTACTTGAACACTGAAGAAAGATAAATAACAAAATAGGGGGCAAAACTTCTGGTCTTCAATAAGATTACACCAAAGGTAATTTGGGGCCATTGTACCTTTTTAACTGGATAGATCGTTTTACTGAAGTTAAAAGGCATAATGCCTTTCATTGGCTGAAGACCTAGTTCAGAAAGGCATCTAGCCCATTTATATGAAAATCCAAGTGGTTGGAAGGAGAAAACTATTTGCTCTAGGTATTTATGAATCCTATCCGTGTGTTTTCTGATGGTCAAAGATGCTAATGATAATTCCGAAATCACAGAAGGAAGGAAAATATAATGTTTCCCATCTTGTAGCTGGAGAATGGAGTAACTGAGTGATTTGCCTAAGGTCACACAAGAAGTCTGTGAAGTTGTACGAGTTTGACACTGATCTCAATGAGTCCTGGTTCAGTGCTCATCCCTTCATTATTGATGTAGAGAGTAAGGCCTGGAAAGGTTAAGTGCCTTGTCTATGGTTATAGAACAAGTTAGTGGCTGCTCAAGGAGTAGAATATAGGAGCTCCGCTCCCCAGCAACTGTGATTACTAGACCTTGCTGCTTCTGTTATGGGCTGAGGCTATTCTCCAATAAGTTATTTGATAAATTTTCAACCACCTTTATAAAGAGCAGTCCCTCCTTGTGAATTTTGTGTAGGAAACACTATTATGGCGTGTAGTTTATTTGTTTGCTTTCCCTCTTGTATCATCCTGAATAATATTGGTTAGGGACAGAAACTACCCATAAATCAGTACAAGCGACTGGAAACAAGTTAAAATATATAATGCGACAGAAGTGTGGTGCATAGAAACCACTTTTAAAATGTCCAAAACCAGTTTAAGATAAACTTAGATGGATGTAATATCAGACTTAACTTGTTTAGGGTAAATTGGTTCACTGAACTTGTGTCCCAGATCCCCTCCAGATTCAAGTCAACTTACAGTTCCCCAGCATCCCAGGATGCTTTGCACCTCCTCTGCAAGCCCCACTCCCCCTGCAGGGTGGATGGGCTAGCTTGGGCCCAAGCTGTCTGTTCCAGCTGAGCAAGGAGGCATGATCTAGTGTGTCCCCAGCTCCCCTGGGCTTCTGGCCTGAGCCACTGCAGACATGTGGCTGCATTTCTGGAATCCAAAATGAATGCCTGTTCACTTGTTTATCAGTTCAATCTATGGAGCTTAGACTAACCTGCAAAGATTGAATCCATTTAACCTTGGGTTTTTTGACAATCTGTATTTCGCCAATGAGATTAGATGGTGCATGACATCAGTTACACTAGTTCATACATTGTAAGGCCAAAAGAGACCTCAGAAGATCATCGGGTCCAGCCCCCTGCACCAAGGAGGAAAGATAACTGGGTGTCGGGTGACCCCAGCAAGGTGACTGTCCAGTGTCCTCTTGAGGATTTCCAGGGTAGGTGATTGCAGTGGTTAGTTATATGAATTGTGGTCAAACAAGTTATTTGTCAATGCCATTAGTTGGGCCACAGTTGTTATCTTAGCTGTTCTATAGGTATTTTTCCTGGCCTGTAATGCAGAACCATTCTCTATTGCCTCTATGTAATTAAGAAATGGAAAAGAGAAATTCCTCCAGAAACAAAGCAACAGCAGAGAGAATAATACAAGCTAGGCAAAGGAATTGGATGGCCTTGACTTTTGTTTTGTTTTCGATAAATGATTAATCATGTCTTCAGCCCTAGATACCATGGGCATTACATTACAGGATTCTTAACAACAGTCAGAGAAAAGGTGATGGAAGTTAATAAGCGACCTGTTTTTTAGTTTATTTTGGTTGGGGTTTTGGGCGGGGGGTTGTTTTGTTTGGCTGGGGTTTTTTTTAGCTTTTTGGCCTTGTAACAAAATGCATTGGAGATGCAATATCCTCTAGCAGTGCCGCTTCTCTAGCCGGTGGCCACTAATTAAGCACTATTAAATAACCGATGAATAGCTGTAACATGAACACTTAATCATATTTATTCACTAAAACTTGGTACCACCAGAAGGATTTTGTTTGCAGTGGTGAGATGCACTGATGCTGCAAAACAGATAATCTGCCTCAATGCCACTAGCAGAATTAGCTTCGGTACAGACTCCACCCAAGTTTTTATATCGCCAAGTCCACCTAATCCTGCATCTAACTGGTGTTGTTTAATGGTAACTAAAGGCATGTCACTCACTATCATTACAAAAAGTATCACTATTTAGCTAACCAGCTGCTGTAAAATTCTCCCTGCCAGATGTTAATCAGGAGTTTTAAACTAATGATTAGCCATATCCATCCAATAATACAACAAGAACTCACAAAATACTTGGTCTGTTGAGTCAGGTCACTTATCAGTGCCCACAAAATACCTTCTATCAAAAACCAGGCACTAATTGACCTCCACTGAATTCCTGAAAGAATAATATGTGAGAGACTTCTGGAAATGGCCCTGCCCTTGGCATCTTGCTTAGAAGTTGCTGTATTTTAAAAATAACGTAGTATGAAGACATTGAGATCCAGTTGCTCAAAGGTATTTAAGTGCCTCTCTCACTGAAATCAATATTTTAAAGATCTTACCCTTAATACCTGCTCAAGGCTGACTTTAGATGGGCTTCAGGGCAAATTTTAGATGGTTGAAGTGAGTGCATTTTCCTGGGATGCGCTTGGCCTACAGGTTATGCCTATGTGGCAGGATATACATGGTTAACTCGGGTACTGGAAGCTGCTGCGTTAGGAAGGTTTTTTGCCTGAGCTAATTCATCCTGCTGAGAAACAGTCTATTAACCCAAGCAGAAGGAAGAGCTCATGCGGCTAGCCTGCTTTTGGTATCCAAGCTAGCTTGAGAATGGCCATGTAGCATTGTGTTGTGGTGTGTAAACACACCTGTAGTTTTCCTGCCTGACTTTTTAAAATTAAAGCAGTGACATAAAACCTCAGGGACTAGAAGTAGTATTCTGTGGCCAAACACAATAGGATTTGCTGTATGGGGGCAGAAAAGTGTCGTCTTGCTAGTTTTCTCTCCTGCCTCTGGCCCATGACAAATGCTCTGGAGGAAGAGGGAAGAAATCGCATGACATGGTGTGCTGCTCTTTGAAAAGGTTTCTTCTGAAACTTGAAAAGCGGCTGTTAGTTTTGTTCTGAAATGTGAAGATCTACATTTGTTATGCTTGTGGCAGGCTTGCTGGCGGCAGCCTGGAGCGCTGGCTTTGGAGAAGTTTGAAGTGGTTGGTGGGGTAGTTCCCTTTTCCCCACCAATCAGGTGATGGCAGGGGAGAGGCTAGCCCCACCCTGTGGTGAGGTGAAGAGCCAGCCCTGAGAGGGGACTAACACCCCTCTCTCTGGTCCGTTTTCAGTCCGGGGCAGAGCCCCTGAAGGGAAAAAAAGGCAGTATGGCTGGCGCACAGGCGGCTGCATTGAGGAATGGAGAAAAGGGCAAGGAAGAGCTGGCTGAGCTGGCCAGTGGGGTGAACCTGTTGCCCTGGAAGAGCCCAAAGGCTCCTCCTCAGATGGGAAGCGGCAAGAGGCTGCCCGCTCTCCCTCAAGGCCTCCCCCAGGGGAGTGTGGTGTTAGTGCACAGAGGGGCTGAGAGACACTGAGACCCTGGGAGCTGTATGAGGTGGCTTGGGTCTCCAACCCCGGTGCGAGGCCAGGCAGTCGGTGCAAGGGTTGGTGCACAGAGGGTCCAGGAGCAGACTGAGACTAGGGTCTCCAACCCCCAGCACGGGCTGGGTACACGGTGCACGGAGGGTCTGGGAGCAGACCGAGGCCCCGGCGCAGAACCAGGCGGCTCGGGTCTGCAAACCGTGGTACGAGGCAGGGCCAACGGTGCGCGGAAGGGTGCACAAGGTCCCGAGCAGGCTGGAGGCCAGCAGAGCCCCAAAGCAGCTGAGGCCTCCCTGCTGAGGGGAGAGATGCCTTGCCCTGGAAGAGGAGGACAGCCTCACCAGGCCCTGTGAGGAGTCAGGAGTTGCCTGGGAAGGGGATTCCCACAGAGGAGCAGGGTCTTCTCCCCCCGCCCCTGTGGTGAGTAGTTGGGATATTTAAGTAGGTTAAAGGGGCAGCTGGGGTATCTGGGGCTCCCCATCCCCCTCCTGTCATCTAGGGCCCCTCCTTTTCCTGGGGCATTGCTATTTTTTTTATTTATTTCCCCCTGTGCCTCGTATTTTGTGGGCCCTGCGCCTCATGGTCGATTCATATTTCATTAGAGTATAAGATTACATGACGTTTACTGAGACCTTTGCTTCCCAGATCCTTCGCCTGCATCCAGAGCATTTCTATAGAGGTGTCTGTATGTTGGACATAGTTCCCATGTATTTTATATATATATATATATAAAAATAAATAAATAAAATGTTCCATTTTTAACTCTTCTTTATATATTAATAAACTTATACTGTACATAGTTAAGTCTTAAGGCACGTTCCAGCCTCACCCTTTATAGGGGAAGGAGGAAACTGTGTATGTGGGCAGTTTCACCCACAGCACACCTGCCCTGCTAACATTCCCTTCAACTGGAGAGGGGGGTACATAACTGGGTACTACCCAGGCTACATGCATATCTCTTCTCTAACTCTGGTTGTTGTTCAAAGCTCAGTGTGTTTTCAGGAAGTGTGTATTGTTGCAAAGCTCAAAATAAAACAGTCTGAAACCTTTGCAAGCTTAATTTACTGTCTTGAGCAATCTTGGAATCCAGATTGGGGAAACAGCCATTTTACTAAAACTTGAAACACTTGTATCCTACTCTCTCAAATGCACCCCCTCACTAGAGTTTCTTAGAATACAGTTTTCTTTCAGTCTTTCTGTTCATACCACTCAGTTAATTCATATTGTTTGTGGCTGGCAGACTATGAGGTAGTCTATGATTGACGGAAGTGTCCTCTTCATTCAAAACCCTCAGTACTGGTATTTCCTGCAAGAAGCTATTAAATCCTGCTGTATTTAAATATGTTTGGATGACCCATTAGTTTAGTTTTGACTTTTTAAAAATAGACTTTCAACCCTAAGACATGCTTTTTCTGGTTTTGCCTTTGGAAGCAAAAAAGCCCTGTCTGGGTTTTTTTTTGTATCTTTGTTTGTGTGTTGGATTGTTGGGTTTTTTTTTTGGGGGGGGGGTTGTTTTTTGTTGGGGGGGGGTTAAGGCTTTTTTAAGC
>NW_017729020.1:9448203-9449936 GCF_001723915.1 Gavialis gangeticus
GAGGGGCACCAGCAGGGCTGTGGGGGGGGGGTTGTTTTTTGTTGGGGGGGGGTTAAGGCTTTTTTAAGCTGTTGCAGAAAAACTGCAATGATAGAACAATGCTGAATGCATGCAGTAGGAACATCTCTTCTTTTCTTGCTTCAACTGTGCTGAGCTAATTTCTGAAGACCATGCTTCCTGCTAATCTCACCCTAAGGAAGCAAAGAACATACCAAATCTAGGAAGTCTTTTTTTTTTTTTGCCTTTTTTTGGGGCGGGGGGGTTGGTTTGGGTTTTTTTGTTTTTGTTTTTTTGTTTCTTTTAGGCTTCCCTAAAAGAGTTGCTGGGGTAGGGTAGGTGGCCATTTATTAGTCTTTCTGTGCTTTAAAACAAACAGTACATAATTATACACTATAGGGGACAAAAAGTCAATATAATAGAAAAATCCCAGCAACTTTAGCGTAAACATCTGGTCTTGTGCATACTTAGACCTGCCTTCGTCTTTGCAAGACTGAGATGTGATGCTTATCTTGCGCCAAAGCCCAAATGGTATCATCTGCATAAATCCCCTGAGGGACCAGATCTGGGACACAGGCTCAGAATCCTCCTGCTGCACATCTAAAAGTACGAGCTCTACATACCAGCAGGCAAAGACTTTTAAGGTGAAAACCTGGCTGGAGAAAGAAAGGAGGGTGGGTATCTTCTGTCATGCAATGGCCTTGCACAAAAGGTAGAAGTTGTGCTTCTGTGTGCAATAAAAAAAATAAGAAAATCCTTGGAGCTATAGGAAGGAAGCAAGAATTATGATGCTTAGTGACTAGGTCACTTCCTTGACCAGAAGGGAAAGAGCTAGGTTCCCTGATGCAACAACTTTTGAAACTCACTGTAACAAAGTAAAGAAAGAAAGAAAGAAAGAAAGAAAATAAGTTGTTGCATCAGGGAACCTAGCTCTTCCCCTTCTGGTCAAGGAAGTGCCCTAGTCACTAAGCATCATAATTCTTGCTTCCTTCCTATAGCTCCAAGGATTTTTATTTTACAGTGCATTTCAAATGTAAAATACATAAGTAGACCTTGGAGGCCTCCACATGCCTGGAAAAATGTGCGCCTGCCCTAGGAAGTGATCTAAACGACTAGGGGTCAGATGCCTAGGATCCCTCTACAATGAATGGGGAAAATTGGGTGCCTCCAAAGGGTAATCCAGAGTGCCTAGGTGCTGAATGGAGAGGTGCCCACAGTAGGAAATGGTTTTTTAACTGCTGCCCTTTCTCAGAGCTTATGCACCTGGCTTGGCCTCACATGAGGGGAGAGTTTTAAACGAAGGCAACATATCATGGAAACTTAAAACCCTGAGCATCTGGAGCAATGTTTGTGATGTTTTAGCTGAACATACAAGGTGCTTGCAGTGTGCTGAAACCCAAATGTTAAGATTATTGCACATTTTATCGGCCTTTCCTGGGTGCTGAAACTCGAAATTCATCTGCCTCTAACCTTTTCTGCCCGAGTTGGTTTCATACATAAGTAAAGAGTGAGCTGAAATTACAGGGAGCTGTAAAGAAATGAATTGACTTGCTTTCTTCTTTCAAAACCGATATTAAAATATATGAGGCACAATTGTCAAACTGAGAAATTGCAGGATGATTCATAGGGAATGAATGGCCAGCCTGCTAGGCGCTCTATTCCCTTACTTTACTGATTTTTAGTTCTCTTTGAAAAGGAAGACAGTTGGTTGCCATCTAAAGGAAAATAGAAATGGG
>NW_017729020.1:9454936-9463549 GCF_001723915.1 Gavialis gangeticus
ATGCAGGAAGAAAGGTAGGGACACAAGGGGGGGGGTTGCAGGGAAGGAAAGAAGAAGAAAGCACCATCTCTGCCCAGCTGCTGTGCACACATTGCAGATAATGCCAATCAGTGGAGCATGTTAGAGACATTAGATGTTTTTTAGTAAACAGCTTGTAAATGGAACCACAGAGGAATTGCATGTAGGTTTTTGGGTTGTTTTTTCCCCCCCTTTCCTTCTCTTCTTGTTTCTTTTTTTTTTTTTTGTCTTCCTGCCTTTTCATAGATGCATGTCAGGCAGCATTGCCAACCCCCCCCCTCCCCCCCCCATCCAGGAACAACAACAACAAAAAAATTGCTTTGTACATTCAAGGGTGAATTTTCACTTCAGTTTGCTGAGCTTTGGCAGCAGAATATCTCTAATTAGTAACATAGACACTTAAGCCCCATGTCAGATTTGTGAATGAGGCTGGTGCTATTGGGTGGCATGGGCTGCTGCTGATGACACATAGTGAGAAATGTTGCTTCCTTCTACGTCGGCTGAGAGGGGATAGGTCTAAAAGAGTTGAATATAAAAGGCCCGATCCTTGAAATGAGTGGAAAATCTCCTCTTATCCTCACTGGAGTGTCTGGTCCTAAATTCACATCTTAGCATTAAACCTCTGCATCCCTGCATACACAAGCCATTTGCAAGTGCATGCTTAAGGGATGGTAGGTGGGCAGAGAATGTGGGTTTTTTGGCACACAAGCAAATGCTTCATGTTTCACATGCCAACGAAGGAAGAAGTTTGCGGATGTTTGGGCCTTTGGAGATGGGTGGGTGTGGGTGGATGTGTCAGTAGGTGGGTGTGGAGAGGCTTCAGTGCACACATTGGACACAGTAAAATTGTAAGGACTGATTGACTGATTTGTGGGCATGTGGTTTGAAACAGTTTGGTGGAATGAGGATTGAAATAAAATATTTTGAATGGTGGTACATTGAGCTGCCTCCTAGAAGGGAGGCAGAGGCTGCTATAAAAGGAATGTGGCTACTTTAATCTATAGCATTTTATGTCATTAAAAAAATGCTGTCTTATCTCTCTTCCCTCAATTATGGAGCCTGGGAAGAACTAAGGGAGGCTTAAAAAAAAGGGATTGATCAAAATGGTCAATGAAGAGGTCTTGTTGTCTGGGTTTGTTTTGTTCAGCAGACTCAGGTGGATGAAGTGGGTTCAGCCATGTTTTCCCCAGAACCAGCTACCTTAATGGCAAGGTGGCACTAAGGCTGGGCGAATCTTTGGGTGGTGATTCGCTCTGGAGGAGATTCAGCCCAGTTCAGTGGCTGACTCTCCAAATCTGAATCGAATAAGGGGACCAGTAAAAAGGTCCTGATCAATTCGAAGCTCTCCGAATCTTTGGAAAAGATTCGGAGAGCTTCAATGATTTGGGCAGTCCATGCTCACTGCAGCAGGGAGCTGGAGCTGGACTCAAAGCAGGTAAGTAGGGGCAGGGGAGGGGAGGCTGGAGCAGGAGGGAGGTGGCCGTGGGGGGGACCCCTGCCAGGGCCCAACCCCCACTGCTGTCCCAGCTCCCCCCATGGTCCCTACCCCACAGCTCCCGGTGCTTTAAAAAAAAAAAAAAAGAAAACAAGAAAAAAAAGAAACCCCACTCACTGGGTTCTGCTGGGTGGGGAGCAATCCCCACTGCCCCATGCTGCATGGGATGTTCTGCACAAGCCCCCTGACCTCCCGCTTGCCCACCCCATGTCTGGCCCTTTAAGAAGAAAAAAAACAGAAAAACCTTGTGACTCACCACTCCTATAGTGGCCTCAGAGCTTTGGGGGGGCTCACGGAAGAGCCCCCCATGTGGTGTGGGGCAGCAGGAATTGCCCTCTGCCTGGCAGGAGCTGTTGAGTCCAGAGTTATTTTTTCTTAAAGGGCGGGGCAGCCATGGGGGACTTGTGCAGAGCCCCCCTATGTAGCATGGGGCAGCGGGGATTGGACCTCAACCCATCAGCACCCGGTGAGCTGAGGCTTTTTTTTTTTTTTTCCTCAAAGTACCAGGAGCTGGGGTGGGCAGGGCAGCCATTACCAGTGCTGGGAGAGCAGGCAGGGGATGGGCCTGGCTGATTTTGGAGATTCGGCCGAATCGAATTGGGACAGTGATTCGAACCCCCAAAATCAGCCGCCTCCAAAGTGAACACCAGCCACTTCACGCAGGCCTAGGTGGCACCCATTGTGGGGAGTCACTTTGGGACAAACAGCCATGTGTCCACTTTATTATGGAGAAAATTTAGTCTGGATTCAAATAAATATAAAATTTTAAATAGATTAGAATTAACTGTGGGGTACTGAATTATTCTTTAGTAATCGGGCCATGTGTTTGCTCTGTGTTTGTTTATAATGGGGGACGTTAATATCTAATTCTGACCGTGACCAAGAAATTGAACTTTCAAAAGGTTCTTGTGATATTTGCTTATTTGATGTTCCCTAATACTGGTGCAAGTGTTGATGGTGACACTTTCCTGTCGAGCTAATTGTCTTACTCTACAGTAAAGCGCACATGTAGATGCACCCGCTGAAAACAACTTCAAACATGGAGTTGTACCCTATGCCAATATAGTATATCCTGACAACTTCAGAGACATTATCTTCCTCTCTCGCAGTAGATAATAGTTAAAGATGAAGATGTAGGGAGGTGAAGATCATAAACTAAACTTATTAGAGTCAATGGGATGACTTGCACTAATTTTAATGGGTCTTGAGTCAGGCCTTAAGTCACTTCCCGAGTTGGAGGCAGAAGAGAAATTCAGGTTTTACATCTCTAACGCTCAGACGTGTACCATAATTACTAGGCGCTTGAGGAAGAGATTCTCCTCCCTCTTATTTATCCCTAGGCTCCATGAGAAGAGAATAACTGTGTTGGTTGGTCTGCTGCTTAGTGCTGATGATGTAACTCATGAATCTATATTGCAGCAGTTTATATGTGGCAGCAGGAAGTGATTACCGTTAACAAAGTAAAAGCAATTATCGGACCATTTACAAGTATTTCTTTAAAAATGGTTGAAAGTTCTGAAAGCAGCTTTACCTAATTCTTGTCAAAGAAAAATGTTTGAGGGAAAAAGATTTGCTGTGGTGGGGGCAGTGTTTTTTGTTTTTTGTTTTTTTTAACTAGGAAAATTCACTTTAAATAAGAAGCCTTTGGAGGCTTTGCCACAGAGTGGCTGTTCTAGCTGACATGTTTCTCTCTGATGTTTTATTTCTGGGCCATAAGCATTGGAATCCTTTAGCAGGCACCGTAGTAACTGTGTTGGATAAAATGCCTTAAGAAAAATATTTGGTGTCAACATGCTGCATTTGGGATATTTGGTAGGTTTGAACTCTTATTACAGATAATGATTTCTCTGGAAAAGCTTGTGCCTTCCTGCTGAGAAGCATTTTGCTTGTTTTTTCTGTAACAAGTACAGAAGCAACTTTGAAATGGTGTGCTTGGTGTACTCTGTTTCTCTACATGGCTAGATAATGGGACACAGTTTCAGTAAAGGTGCCTTCCTGTAGAATTCAGGTGACATAATCATGGATGTGGTACAAACCCCTAAAAAGACAGACAAGCCGTGTTTTATTTCTTTCTGTTTCATTATTTCATGTGAGCAAAGGGAATGAGAGATTTGGAAGTAAAGGCTGTTTTATAGGTGAGCAAACTTGAGTAGACTGAGGTCATTGGTGCCAAGCATATAGGGTAGGGGCAGGTAGCAGGGAAAAGGGACCAAAGGCAAAGTGGTGGGAAGATGAAGGAAAGAAGAGAGTAAAGACATGTGGGTAGGAACAGAAGAAAAAGAAAATGGACTGGAAGGGAAACTGAAATGAAAAGAAGGCAACAAGCTTAATGTGTGTTCTTCGACAAAGGACAAAATACTTATTGCGCCAATGGCACATGCAGAATACCTAAATGGGTTTCCTAATATTACTTTTACTGGTAAGTATGGCTAGAATGATGTTTGTCACCTCGTACCCCAAGGAAAGACTGTGTTCAGGAGTGAGAGGGTAGGTGGCGTAAGGGTCATAAATGGTGGGGGGGAGGGGAGAAGGAGAGCTGTCCAAGCCTATATCGAACTATAAAAATGTTTAGCTCATTTTCAGACATCTGTTTCTTAGGCACAAGAAACTATATGTAGTCCCCACTGTGGAAAAAGTGTTAGAATCAGTTAGCCAGAAATACAGGTAAGGGTCTTTACTGATAAGAGGCAAAAATAAGTCTATAGACCAACTTTTATTTGCTTGCGTTTCAGAACACAAAACCAAATGTTCGTCCCAAAGTCTGTCCGACTACCTGTGATGGCACAGCACAGACGCTCGCTTATACCGGCTGGGGAAAGTCAAGAGGTAGGAGATTGGCAGCAGCAGCTTTCTTGAATGATCTGAGTGCTCCAAATTTCCCACCAGCCTATCTGCCATATTTAATAGATGGCTGGTTCTGACATTCTAATAAGTGACATTTTATTGGTTTTATTTAAACTTTTTTGTTTCACTGGAACTTCTGGGAGTGGACTGAATCTGTTTTCCTGCAGACCTGAAAGGTGACAGTTAGCTGGGATTTATGTTCCTGTGAAAATTACACTTCTGGAGGCAAGTATTCTTATCGCCTTCCTTCACCATTAGGGAATACTGCTGGCCTTTATTCTGTTTTTCTCTTCCCCAGAAAGCATAGTGTTCTGTAAACAGGGCTGCTTTGTGAATGTGTTTTAATATAACTTATCTAGAACCTGAGCAAAACATATCTATTATAGCAAAACAACATCTAAAATATTTGGTTACATCAAGTACTCCAAGGTAAAGCTATAATCTACTGTATTTGGATTATTTGATATATGGCTTTCCCTTGTGTCTTTTTTTTCAGGCTTTGTGTTCTGTTTTAATTGCATCTCATTACTGGTTTAGTTAGACATGTTGATTGCTTCCTTTACTTTGCTGAGCAAACTAGTTGCCACATCTGCAAAGGTTTGTTCTGTGGTCATTCAGAAACAGGCTTTGGGATCTTCAGCTTAGCCATGCTTCTGCAGCTTGGCCTATGCCCCTTGAAAATGGCCAAGGCTGGCAACAAGTCCCTGGCTGAAGTGAACTCACTGCATCTCAAGTGAGCTCCATTGATCCTGTCTGCACCATATGGACCAATTCACCAATGTTCAGTGACTGAAATTTGTGTGTAAAATGCTATTTTGATACATGAGGTGCATTAGTTCCAGCACCCTTACTAAACTCATAGTCTTGTTGCAGCATGCATTAGGATGAATGTAAAAGCTGGCATGGATTCCTCTTTGGAAAAACCCAGGGAGAGACTCTCGCTCAGGTCCTGACCCTGACTCTGAAGGGGATTTTCCTAAGCTGTTATACAGGGCACCCTACAATGGTCTTACCACCTGCTGCAGGACCTACTAGAGATTCTCTCTAGAACAGACATAGCTCTTTTGGGGAGTAAATTTCACATTGGAAGCGGTACTCGGGGCCTGTACATTGCTCTAAGCCTTTATACCATTCAGCCATAGAGAGATCTCACATGATTATGACTTTGACAGCAACTCCTTTCATTGTAGCTCAGAGCAGAGGGAGTGGAACACTGTAGGCACAGATTTCAAGCTCCAATTAAATTATTGCTGTTCGTGAGCATCACTCACAGCTAAACTGTTTGCCCAGTGACAGAGAGGCTGATTGTCTGACGCTCTGAATTATATTCAAATAACATCATCCCATTTCTCGAGGGACACACTAGTGCACTTACAAGCTCTTTATGGCCTTTGCTAGGCTTATAAAAAAACAAAAAAAAAACCCTGGCATCTTAGGCCGTAAGGCTGGTACTGTAGATGCAAAATTAAAAACTACACCTTCTCTGGAGCATACTATACATTTTAATTGTAAAAGCCATGCTTCCTATAGAATGCTGAAACCACAGAAAGTTGTACCAGTGTTGGTCTTCTCTCTTTAAATCCTACAGCATCTTTTAAAAGTTTCTTGAAAAAGAGCTCAGCTACAAAACTACATGTGGTTTTTTGAGCCATTCTGTGAGAATCAATGCTGTTTTTAAGTCTGGAGCAAGAATGGTGGGACGGGATGACATCTGGGGTTTGAACAGATTGAAAAAGATAAGAAACTTTTGTAGAAGTTCCCCCTCAATAAAGTGTAAGCAAAACATCATTGTCAAAATGGGAAATTTTTGCTTAGTTCAAGTTGGAGACTTTTCAGGGCTACAGCACTGCAGAGAAGCAGAGAAAGATTTGATTTTTATTAATATTTCCCCCCCACATGCTAATAAGCTTTCTTTTTCAGTGCTGGAAAGGAGGGGTGTGCGAAATGGGCTCTATTTGATTTGGATTCGGCCCGAATCCGTGACAGTGATTTGATTTGTTAATTTGGATCAGTGATTCCATTTGGCCAAATCCCAAACTGAAGATTCAATGCTGATTCGGAGAATCAGCAATTTTTTTCCACTATAGACACAGTTTTAAAAGTATTTTTCTACATACCTCGAGGTACCAGGCATGGCTCATGAATGCTGTGATGCTGGGTGGATGGAGCGTCCCACAGGAGCACGGCGCCCCCGCATGCTCGGCAGCTAACGCAGAAATGAACCAGAAGTGGGTCTTCCAGAGACCATGCTGCCTGCCCCCCGATTCAGCGCTCAGCTGCAGGAGGACCCTGGGTGCCCGTTCAGACCCAGGAGGCACCAGTCTCTGAGCGTCCCCCGTGTGTTCTCTGGCGTACCCAGAAGTGCTTCTGGTCCACTTTCGGGTCTGCTGCTGAGCACACTGGGGAGCCCCCGGCAATTTTGTGGGACGCTCCATGCGCCCCAGCATCACAGCACTCATGAGCCACCTGCTACCTAGAGGCATGTAGAAAAAACATTTTAACCTGTGTCCATCTGAATCGCCAAATCTTTCTAAATCTCTCTCTGAAAAGATTTGGAGGGCTCCAATTTGATCTGGAGATATTAAAGAGTCCTCTGATTCGATTCCGTTTTGGCCACTGAATTGGGTCAAGTCTCTGCCAAATCAACTTGAGGACTAAAGCTTCGCACAGCTTTTTTCTGTGACTAGTTTGCATTGTCACATGTCAGTATTTTAGTCTCAATCCCACTAACTGATAGAGCACCTCACCAGGAGGGTTTTTCTTATACAAGTTTTACTGTATGCATGTTACAATAGCTATGTGATGATGGTAAGTCTGAGGTTTAAGTCTGATTATCTATTGCTTTGCACCTTCTGTTTTCATTCACACCTGTACAAGGTGCATGTAAAATATATCAAGTGAAAATGGCAACACTGTACGCCTCCGTTGTACTTATTTTGCGTTTAGTAGTAAATGAAGGCATGTGCAACAGAAAATGAGACCTCCTGTTTTTTCATGGGGGTATATGATTTTTTTTACATACAGGAACTGCCTGATAGAGCATGTAACAGAGGCTTATGTCCAAATGTGTCCACAGGACAGCAACAAGCATAGTCAGTAGAAGCTTGAATTTCCTTCCAAAATGCACCCCCCAAAAAACTCCCACAACCTCAACATCTTCCTGAAGGGGTGAAAGTATAATTTATTTCCCATTTAATCCTAGACCTCCCTGCTAAATTGTCCAAATGAAGCCAATTAGTCGCAGACATAGAAAGAAATCACTGGACTGAGGCAATGAAATCAGAACCGAGTGCCCAGCCTCATCAGATCTCCAGGGTAATGGTAAATGGACAAGTAACTTCATGTCTTAAACATTCAATACCCATCTGTAAGTGAATATGATAATATTTATTCCCATTGCTTGACCTTTTGCTCTATTTAGTTGTGTTCTTTGGGTTGGGGACCCACAATGTATATATGCAGCTCATAGCACAACAGGAACTTTATGTTTAAGAACATAGCCAGGCATTTTTTTTAGATGAGGAAGCTGAACCCTTCTCAACAAGATGCAAAGGATGTGTCATCTGTTGAGAGTGTTGACTCCGGAGAGTAATCTCTGCCTCATCAGTTTATACCAGTTTTAAACAGTAAGTTAACAAAATCACTCTGCGCCTCTGCTTAAAATATTGTTTGGGTTTGTTTTTTGTTTATCTGGGTCTTCTCACTGAGATCTGACTTTGCCAGTAATTTTTATAGACGCGCTTGGTTATGGAATCTGTTGCAGAAGAAGAGGCACGTATTTCCAAGAAATGAAAGCAACAAGTGTGAAAAGGAGACAGTTAATTATGTCCAGAGATCCAGGTTTTCTGGTTCCTGTGGGGGAGGGGAAACATGGATTTTTGCCTTTTAACTGAGGGAAAATGCAGATTTTTTTTTTTTTTTCATTTTAAGGGAGAAATGCCCAGATTTTGCCTTTTTGCATAGAGCTTTCTACAGGCTGGCAGAGTTCCAGCCTGCAAGAGTTTCTTGCAAAAGATCAGAAAACCTTAAGTCCTGTCCAGAGTGGGAGGGAGCAGGCCCAGAGACTCCTGAGTCAGGCAGGACTTGGCTCAGGCTCACTCTCTCCTGCAGTCTTTGGGGTAAGTAAAGCTTGTTGGGGGCACTCTGGCAGGGCTGGGGAGGACAGGGGGCTGCCGGCTGGGCATGAGGGGCACCAGTAGGACTGTGTGGGTCAGGCACACATGACTGACAGAGCTGGTGGGGGGGTGGGCTGGGGG
>NW_017729020.1:9463905-9464532 GCF_001723915.1 Gavialis gangeticus
GGGGGCTGTAGGAAAAGCTTGCAGAGCATGTGAGGGGGCGGGGCAGGGGTGTGTGGGTGAGGGCTGAAGGAATGGGGAGGTGTCCGCAGGCACTCAGGCCAGCACGGGAGAACCTGGGCAGCATCCCCACACCCTGCTGGGGATAGGGATGGGTGGGCAGATGGGGTGTTTTACCATGGTGCCTAACTGTGTTGAAGAGTCAGGGCACCTGCCCTGCTGCCCACTCCTGCAAGGAGGAGGTAGTGGCCAGGGTGCAACACTGGAGCTCAGAGGATGCTGTGGCATGCAGGGCGCTGCTGCTGTGGCATGCAGGGCGCTGCTGCTGTAGCCCTGGGCAAACACCTTGTCCCATGCTGGGGGCTGGGGTGGGTGCCAGGCTGCTGCTCTCCTGAATTGCCTGCATATCAGGGCTGCTTCCAAGCAGAAAACAGTGGCGGGGGGCAACTGCAGCTGGATCTAGATTCATAGATTCATAGATTCATAGATTAAGGGTCGGAAGGGACCTAGTAGATCTTCTAGCCCGACCCCCCGCCAGGGCGGGAGAACAACAAAAACCCCAAAAAGAGAAATGGGACTCAAACGAGTCCAGCTAGGTGGGCATCCAGCCTCTTCTTAAAGACCCCCAGG
>NW_017729020.1:9465239-9470122 GCF_001723915.1 Gavialis gangeticus
GCCTTGGCCTTCCTAACAGCTCGCCTACAGGCCCGAGCTGAGTAGGTATACTCCTCTTTGGAGATTTCACCCCCCTTCCACCGGGCGTACGCCGCCTTTTTGGCGAGCAGGCAGTCCCGGACGCCCTTGTTGAGCCAGTGTTCTAGTGAGTGAGGGAGGCACCAGGAGCTGTTTTTTCCATGGTGAAAAAACCCAAATCAAATGCTAAAATATAATGGGTATTTAGAATTTATTTTATTGTAGTGGTTGAGGCACTGGTAGGCTTCCAAATTGGTTTAAAACTGTGAATATCTCAATGAAACAGTGTCCAACTGATTCCTATGTGAATAGGTGTATTTCATGCACTGGTACAGGCTGGGGATTGACTACTGGCTAAACAGCAGCTCTGCAGAAAAGGACTTGGGGGTTACAGTGGACAGTGAGCTGAATATGAGCCAACAATGTGCCCTTGTTGCCAAGAAGGGTAACGGCATACTGGGCTGCATTGGTAGGAGCATTGCCGGCAGATCAAGGGAAGTGATTATTCCCCTCTATTCAGCACTGGTGAGGTCACAGCTGGAGTACTAGGTCCTGTTTTGGTCCCCCCCACTACAGAAAGGATGTGGACAAATTAGAAGGAGTCCAGTGGAGGGCAGTAAAAATGGTTTGGGGGATGCGGGCATGACTTGTGAGGAGAAGCTGAGGAAACTGGGCTAGTTTAGTTTTCAGAAGAGAAGACTGAAGGGGGATTTGATAGCAGCCTTCAGCTACCTGGAGTACTGCATCCTGTTCTGGGCTTCACACTTTAGAAAGGATGTGGAGAAGCTTGAGAGAGTCCAGGGGAGAGCCACATGCATAATCAGAAGCCAAAAGGTCAGGCCTTATGAGGAGAGGCTGAGAGGAATAGGTTTCTTCAGCTTAGAAAAGCATAGGCTCAGGGGTGGCAGCCTATAAGTACATCAGGGGTGTGCATCAGGATCTGAGAGAAGGTCGGTTCACCAGGGCACCCCAAGGGAAGACAAGGTCCAACAGTTACAAACTGCTGGAAGGCCATTTTAGACTGGACATAAGGAAAAACATTTTTACTGTCCGAGTCTCCAGAGTCTGGAATAGACTCCCCCCAGAAGTGGTGCAAGCACCTACTCTAAACATGTTCAAGAAGTGTTTGGATGCTTATCCTGCTGGGGTCATCTGTCCCCAGCTGACTTCCTGCCCTTTGGGCAGGGGGCCGGACTTGATGATCTCACGGGATCCCTGCCAGCCCTAATGTCTATGAACCTGAAAGATTTTACAAAGAGGCTGGAGCTGGGCTGTTCTTAGTAGTGCCAGATAACAGAACAAGGAGCAACAGTCTCAAGTTGCAGTAAGGGAAGTTGAGGTTAGATTAGGAAGAACTTTCTCACTAGGAGGGTGGTGAACCGCTAGAACAGGTTACCCAGAGAGGTTGTGGCCTCTCCATCCTTGGACGTTTTTAATACCCAACTAGACAAAGCCTTGGCTGGGATGATGTAGTTGGGGGCAGTTCTGCTTTGAGCAGGTGGTTAGACTAAACAACCTCCTGAGGTCCCTTCCAACCCAAATTTTCTATGATCCAGATCCCAATAATGGTATTGAAATGGATTTTTCTGGTGTATAGGGCCTGTTCTCTGGGAACTGGAACGAGAACACCAGTGTTGCTTAATCACTAAACAGACCATCTACTAATTTACTCTGGTCACTATCTACATTGCATGGATTCAACCAGTAACACACATTCATGGTCTTGATAGCTTTCCCTGCAAATCTTCTGTATCATTTTGGTGAAACTGAGTTTCCAAACTGGGTGGTTTCCTGTGCTTTGGGGAAGCATTTCCCATCTCAGCGCATGCTTCAAGGCATTGCTCTCCCTGTTGAAAATAATGAAGGAAATATGGAAACAGGGCAAATAAAAAATGTGTAATTCTTATTAATGGTGTGAGTCTCCTATTAAAACTGGAATAAGGCAACCTAGAGGGCAGCTGCTTGCTGAGTCGGTAAATAAGATTAATTAATAAAATATCTCATGGAAAGTTCTGCGTCATAAATCCAGCTGCATAAACCCTTGAATGTCTATTCTCCCTCATTAAACAGTAGGAGAAAACATTGCTGAATAGATCTTGTTTTTCACTCCAGACTATCATGTTGCAAGAGTGCAGGTCAGATCTCATTGGACTCCCCAATAAATCCAGGCTATCTGGCAAAATTATGTAGGAAGCATTGCTGATTGCGTGGGTGCAATCTGCATGGTAGAATTTATCTGATGCAGCCTTTGGTTTCCTGAGGATTATGCCACTTAATCACATCTATTTTCTGTAAGCATTTTAATCAGTTGCTAATCCTCATTTCTTCTTTCACATTTAGATAATTAAATCAAGACGTTTTAAAAATGTTCACTGGGAACTAGTGGTCTATATGCAGGCAAATAAAGAAGCATGTAAAATGTTGTATGCAGTATTTGTTGTGGTGTTCCTTCCTTTACATTTTCCCCATGTTACCATTGTTGTATCATGAAAAGTTAGTTATTGAACCCTTTGGCCCTTTTGGTGGAGACTTTCTTTTTGTGCATGTGTAATTAAGAGGCAGCTCCTTACGCTGAGAATTAAAACAAGAGTATTTTGAAGCTTGTGAGGTTGGAGCTCACAGGAAATGGAAGCATTTGATAAGATCTTTAGGCTTATCATATGGCAGAAGTGGGGTTTGTGGATGTTGTCTTCTCAAAGACTATATTTATCTATATAGATATATGTGGAAAGACTATGTTGCATCATAAAAGACCCTCACAAGAGAACTGAGAGACTCCTTACCAGCTAAGAACTGCCTGCCTAGAGGAGCTTTCCATCTATTGACTCCTCTGTGAAATCCTATGAAATGAATTTTCATTTCTACCCAGGAGAACTTTTACAATCTTTTCTATGATGCCTGATGAAGGCTGTTTGTGCCCGACAGCTTGCAATTAAAGAATATTTTTTGCAGAAATCTTGTTGGTCTAATAAAAGATATCACCTCTACCATGTGCCCTAATTGCTTTAGATTTCTGGGGGCTCACTTTACCCTTTCTCATCTTAGCTTTTTATTTGATACTAAGAAGATAGATTCATAGATGCTAGGGTCACAAGGGACCTCAAAGGATCATCGAGTCTGACCCCCTGCCAGTGGCAGGAAAAAGTGCTGGGGTAATGTGACCCCATCCAGGTGCTTGTCCAGTCTCCTCTTGAAGACCCCCAGGGTAGGGGAGAGCACCACCTCCCTTGGGAGCCCGTTCCAGATTCTGGAGACACTAACCGTGAAGAAGTTATTTCTGATGTCCAACCTAAATCTTCTCTCTATCAGCCTGTGGCTGTGGTTTCTGGTTATACTCTGGTAAATGGAGCATCTCCTATTTCCTACTGCCACAAGATCCCTCCCTAAGCCTTCTCTTACAGAGGCTGAAAAGGTCTGGGTCAAACAGATTGGACATCTTGGAAACATGGTCTTGATAGACACAGTTCTGTCATTGTAGAATTTTTTTTCTACCTTAGATTTTGTTACAACAGACAATACCATGAAAACGGGATCCTGTTTTGGCTGTGTAATGTATCTGCCTTTCCCTTTCCCTTCAGTCTTAAAGGCCTATTTGTGACGAAACATCTGTTTGCCGTGGTGAGGATTGCAACCCATTGGAAGGAAAGAATTCTGGGCCCTATTTTGCAGTCACTCCATGCCCTTAAATTCCTACTTGTATTCGCATGGGATGTCAAACGGTGTTGAAAAGGATCCCTGTATAGCAAATAGAAGAATGAATACCCAATGATGGGTACTCTGAGATTTCAGTTCTTCAGAGAACAAGCATGCGATTCAGGCAAGGGTGGTGAATGCCAATGGGGCATAAGATCCAAAAGTCCCCAAGTGCCTTTTGGAAATGGGAATAAAGGTCTCAAGTTACTTGGGTACTTTTTGAAATGTACACCTTAATTGAGAATTTAGTTGCCCAAGTCAAAGTTAATCAGTGAGGCTTGAAATGTGACCCCCACAGCTCCAGAATTTAGTGGAGCTCAGTGTTTTAAATACAACACCAGCCTTCATCTCAATTATTTAGTTGAGATATCCCTTAACAGAATTGGTGCTATCAGCAGGGGTTGAATTTGAATTCACAGGCCCATATTTCTGTACGCTAAGTAGCTCTCTAGCTAGCATCGCTGCATACTTACCGACTATAATACGTTCAGGGTTTAAATCTGTAAATGAAACGCTTCCATATTACGAGGGAGGAAGAGGTGCATAAGTAAAACAAAGTAATGAATTAAGCAGTACAAAAACTGACAACTGTTTCCTGCATTAATGTGCAGTGTAGGAGACTCCCCCAGCACATCAAGCGAAGCTCTTTAGGGAAATTCTACTGAGCCTTGAGTCCTCAAATCTCAGAGAGATTATTTTGTGTAAGCTATCTGAAAGGTATTGTAACATAATTAGAGTTGTTCTCAAGTTCTAGGAAGCTGCCTGTCAATTCTTCATGGATTTCATTTTTAATTTGCCTTGGGAGTACGGAAGCTGCTTCAAAACCTGTCTAGATAGACAGTCTTACACAGGTAACGCTGTAAATATCCCTCTAAGGTTAAGCAGCTTTCACTTGGATGAGCTCTTACAGCCACTGTTGATGGGTTAGAGGTTAAACATAAGGCAGTACCCCACCATTTAGGTCATTTGAAGTCCAGCAGTTGCCTCAAATTCCTCAGCTTAGACTTGGCCTGAATTATTCTGGTCTGAGGAGCAGTTGTCTTGTCTCTCTGGAATTTCACTTTTAAGAGGTGCATCCAATTGTAGCGTAGTCACCAGAAGTGCTTATAGCATCTTATATTTGGTAAAATTCTACCCCCTGGTTTTAAATGCATGATTTTTTTTTTTTTTTT
>NW_017729020.1:9470185-9470801 GCF_001723915.1 Gavialis gangeticus
TTTTTTTTTTTTTTTTATCAGAGGCTGTAATATTCAGTAGAAAAAGAAGTATCGGAAAATGGAGAGAGTTAGTTAAAGTCTGCTGAAGTTGATGGAAATCTTTCAAATGACTTCAACGGCTTTTGAACAGAGAGAACTTTTGTTTGCTGCAATTGTTAGTTTTCTATGAGTGGAATAATATGTATTTGATAGATCTGCAATGCATCATTGCTCCCCTTCTCTATTCAAGGTGTTATATGCTCTGTAACAGTGAGAGGGGAGAGGGAATGCTGGCTTACAAGAAAGGGGCAAGCACTCTCTTTAAAAAAACAAAAAACAAACAAACAAAAAAACCACTTTTGGAAAGTCTGCCTGCTGTGCTATGACATTACAAAAGTGCTATGAGACTGAGCAAGTTGGCAAAGTTTTGGTTTTCTCACTTGCCTGCTGCATGAGTGGGTCAAATCCCTTGCATATGTCTTTATTGGAGAAAAAGTTCTGTCTTTTATTTCTTTCCCTTCCAGCTTCTATCTTGTTTACTTGGTTCACAAATTCTGCAAAAGAAGGAAATGCTACAGTTCTGTGCAGAGCCCAACTCAATGGTGCAACAGTCTTACAGCATGTACATTTATTTGCT
>NW_017729020.1:9475801-9476418 GCF_001723915.1 Gavialis gangeticus
ATGGTTCAGGTTTTGAATTCTTTAATGTGTGTGTGTTGGGGGAGGGGGGGGGTTGTTTTTTTTGTTTGTTTGTTTTTTTAAACCTGGTTGCTTCCAGGTTATTTTTCTCTTGGAGTAGGCACTTTTACTTTGGGAGAAAAAGCCTGAACACCTGTACACCTGTGGCTTCCCCTGGGAGAGCGGCAACTTTCCTAGGCAAAACTCAATGTCTGCATAAGGACTTAGTTGGGATCTCTAGGCACCATATTGTAATTTTATAATTGGTGTATCTGTATGAGGAATAGCTAAATCAGGACTGCAAAAGTTTTAATGATGATGAAGATTTCATAGACATTAGGGCTGGAAGGGACCTCAGAAGATCATCAAGTCCAGCCCCCTGCCCAAAGGGCAGGAAGTCAGCTGGGGTCATAGGATCCCAGCAAGATAAGCATCCAGTTTGCTCTTGAAGGTGTTCAATGTAGATGCTTGCACCACCTCCGATGGCAAGCTGTTCCAGACCTTGGGGGCTTGGACAGTAAAGAAATTCTTCCTAATGTCCAGCCTGAAACGGTCTTGCAGTAGTTTATGACCGTTTGACCTCATCATCCCTTGGGGCGCTCTGGTGAACAAACGTTCCC
>NW_017729020.1:9476795-9484827 GCF_001723915.1 Gavialis gangeticus
GAGCCAATTTCCCAGCCAGCCGATCCTGGTGGACCCAAGGCCACAATTGGCCAGTTTCGCCAAGAGGTGATCATGGGATCCCAGATCGAAGGCTTTTTTGAAGTCAAGATATATGACATCAATCTCTTCTCCCTTGTCCAGGTGATAGGTCACCTGGTCATAGAAGGAAATGAGGTTGGTTAAGCAAGAGCTACCCGCAACAAACCCATGCTGGCTATCCCTTTAGGATGTTGGCGTCGGCCAGTCCATTAAGGATGGCCTCTTTAATAAACTTTTGTAAGATCTTCCCCGGGATACAAGTCAGGCTGATGGGCCCTATAGTTAGCCGGATCCACTTTCCTCCCTTTCTTGAAGACAGGCACCACATTGGCCTTCTTCCAGTCTTTGGGCACTACACCAGAGCGCCAGGAGTTTTCAAAGATCCGTGCCAGGGGCTGGGCTATGATGCTTGCCAGCTCCTTGAGTACCCTGGTCAAGGGACTGAAACATTGCAATCATTTGGAGTTTTGCCTCTTACTTCAGTGGGACCTGGATTTAACCCCAAGCATCTCAGAACTGGGGCTTGACCATTCTGCTGGTAGTGGTATCACTGTCGGGTAGTTCAGGAGGCTGTAGGAGGTTCCCGTCATGCACCAGGATGGGTTCCCATGCATTGTTTGCCCACAATAGACACTGATTGTGTAGAAACATTTTAAAATGTACATACTTTTGTGTTGTCCTTTTTTTTCCCAAAAAAAAAAAAGGCCACTCAATTTTTGTTTAAATTTAATTAACAGTAATATAGAAGTAAGTGCAAATTTAAGATTGTGTTTACCTTTTTTCTCAAACTGTAGAAATAGTGCATCCTGCATCCATGCAGGAGGTTGGACTGGAAGATGACTTTACAGGGTCCCTTTGAATCCTATGATTCTGTGAATCATTGATTTCAGAGATTTTTAGGGTTGGAAGGGACCTCAGTAGATCACTGAGTCCAACCCCCTGCCCTGGGCAGGGAAGAGCGCTGGGGTCAGACGACCACAGCCAGATGCTTGTCCAGTCTCCTCTTGAAGACCTTCAGAGTCAGGGAGAGCACCACCTCCCTCGGAAGCCCATTCCATCTTCTGGTAACCGTTACTGTGAAGAAGTTTTTCCTGATGCCCACTCTAAATCTGCTCTCTGTTAGTTTGTGGCCATTGTTGCTAGTTACCCCAAGGGTGCCCTGGTAAACAGAGAATCTCCTATTCCTTGCTACTCCTTCCCTCCCCCCACCCCCTGATGAATTTGTAGACGGCTACAAGATCATCTCTTGGCTTTCTCTTGTGGAACGTGAAGAGAGGTCCCTCAATCTCTCCTCGTAGGGCCTTACCTGCAGGCCCCTAGCCATGCAGGTAGCTCTCCTCTGGACCCGTTCAAGGTTATCCACATTCCTCCTCCTCCTTCTGTTGGTCATTTTAGCTTGCTTCACCAGCTTTGCCACTCATACAGTAACTGTAGAGAGCAATGTGTACAAACGGAAAAAAAATTTAGGAAGCAGATTTCATCTTATTAGGGTGAACAACAACAACAACAAAATCTCTTTACTGGCTTCAGTCCTTAATGGGAATCATTAGCAGCAGGCAACTGGAAAAAATGTAGAGACTTTGATCTCTGCAAAGTAAAGACATCTACCAATGCTGCTAATATTTTTATAAATTAGACTAATCCTGATAAATTTGCTGTTTTGCTAATGAGAAAAGAAATGAAATGGGGCACTAGATCATTTCTTTGTATTTGGAACATAATACTTCCCAGATGCAAACAATTTGGGGAAATGAAGAAGAGTAACTGAGATGAGGAGGAGAACATGGCAAAACAGACCTCTAATTCTGCTATGAATCATTCTTTCTTTCTTTCTTTCTTTCTTTCTTTCTTTTTTTTATTAACTTTGGCAAGAAAGCAGGATGAGCTGTTGAATTTAGTTGCATTTCTTAAGTCACTTCTAGTAGATGGCTTAATATTTCTTTTCTCTCTCCTGTTGAACAGGCATATTAATGACCTTCTGAGTCTTGCAGAATTTAACCTGAACAGTAAAGTGATTAGAGGTTCCAAAATGCATTTCTGTGTTGGATGGGAAAACCAACTGAAATATATTGTTGCTGGGGCTGTCACCTGAAGGGCTCCCTGGGGCTGATTTAGTGTCTATGGGTTTGGGTAAAGGTCTCCTCTCTCAGAATGGTAGCTTTACCACTATGGTAGCACATTAGTCTAGTATATTCCATATCCTCTATTACAGCAGCCAAAACCTACTTTTGCTTCATCCATGTTTCTGAATTTCTGAGTTTAGTTGGCAGTCCAAGATCCTGGTTCTGTGTTGCATTTCCTATTCCTATCTCAGCTCTTTCATTACAAGGCACAGCAAGCATTTGCATTTACCTTAGGAAATGTGGTAATGAATCTGGGCAGTCATAGACAGACTAAGTTGTGACATTACGTTAGGCCTCCTGGGAGCTGGAGATGCCAGACGTTTTTCATAGCTGTTTAAGTGATTTGGTTATGCAATCCCCTGTACAGCCTTTCAAGTGATGGGCTTTGCATTTCTTTCCTGAGGCATGAAGCTTCATCCTGGTTTTTAGCAAAGGCAGATGAACAAAGTACCATGAGGTAACAAAAGTAGGAATTAACCATGCATTCGCAGTAATTGCCTGTGTGCAGGCTCTTATGAGTGGTGAATGAAAGCTAACTTAGGTAACTTAGCCCTCACGAAACTTCGGGCGCTGATTGGATTCGGCCCAATTTGGTGGCTGAATCTACAAATCCAAATAAAATCAAGCAACCAGTTAAAAGGTCCAAATTCATTTGAAGCTCTCTGAATCCAAAATGAATACTATCTGCTTTGTACAGGCCTAGTAAGCTACTAGAGGTCAGCTTCTGTGTACCACAGGGTAAGTGTACACGGGTACATCAGCTGCTCCATGGTCACTTCCCCCTAACTCAGGGGTTCCCAAACTGTGGTACATTTACCCGTGGGGGTATGGAAGACATTTCTGTGGAGCATGTGGGAAAAATTGTGTGATAATGGATTTAATTTTCATTATAATCACTGGTACTTAAGGGGTTAAAAATATAAAATGTATGCTGGCAGAGTTATGTGAACAGCTGGTAAATCTGGAAGGGGGTACGCAATAAGAACGTTTGGGAACCTCTGCCTTAACTCTTACCCATTTAGCTTTGTAAATTGGTCCATCTGTCTGCCCTTTTTTTGCATTTAATCTCCTTTGTAGAGCATCTTTTGCGCAGACATTAGTGTTGCTGCTGCTCTTGTCATATGATAATGTAAGTAACATTTCCCTGAGGATATCATTTGGGCACGTGGGTGTGGACATCAACTACATTGAAAGCTGTGTCATGGGAGATGGGTAAGGAGTTAAGCCCGTTAGCCAGTGATGTTTTCACACGAGTGTTTAGGTCCAATGAGGTAGATGTAATTCTGTATTGCATGACCCCTTCCTCCTGGCTCAGCCATGGAGGCAATGGATCTACTGCAGTAGGGGAGTGCTGGAAACTCTGAGCCTAGTCTTAGTGATGACCTGTGATGTTGGTTGTCAGAGATGGCACTAGGGGTTGTGGGCTGGTGCCAACTAGACTGACTGTTAGGTCTGGCTGTTTTGCCATGTCAGTTTTCCTAGTAAAGGATCCTGCAATGTCCACTTGGTCTGGGTGCAAATTACCAAAGTCCCATCTTGAACTCTTCAAACCTTTCATGGAAACAACCAAGTGTTCTGGAAAAGCTTTGTTTTCCTTTCCGTTTTTAGAGCAACTCCCCTCCCCTCCTGCTCTTTCCTTGTAGGAGACGGCCTCTGCCTCTTTAAATAATGAAACTCCATTTTAATATGAAAGAATAATATTGGGAAAGTTTCTTTTCATTCCCTTTAGACACAGGCAGCCCTGGATTAGGATACTGAGATTTAATAATAGAGTAGGGCATTTAGCATATATTAATTAAATATTAGCAGACGGTGAGGAGAGCCCTTGCTGAGAGTGACTAAGTGCAGAGAGAAATAGAACTGCCCTGTAATTAAGCCAAGCCTGCTGAAACAATGAAGGTGCAATTACTTTTTTATTAACGTATTACACTTGCATGCAATGCTGAGGAATTTAATTACTATGGAACTTCAGTTATGCTGCTTGGTTCAGGAAATAGCCTAAGTAACAAAACTCAGACCTGGATATTGAAAAACTGTTAAATGTAGGGGTGCTTGGATCCATCATTGTGCTTATTAATGGAGAACAGGAACCTTTTTAAAGCAAATGGGGAAAGTTCTGCTCCCCAAATCCTTCCTTGTGTTTGTCCTTTGAGTGGTGTGAGAGCTACTTCTGTTTTGCTGTATTGTTGTGCCAGATACAAGAACCATGTGCATAATTCTGGTGTAGTTTGGTTCTTCACATGTGCTTGGAGCACCCTTTTAAATTTGAGATCTGTCCCAAGCTTTTAGTTCTGCCCCATCTTTCCTTGATTCATGTTAGTTCTATGCATTTTTTTTTTTTAGATATCCAAATCCCTACACCAACATGTGAGTGCAAAAATTAATTATGAGAAATAATTGCAATAAAATCCCCAGTCCATTTGGCACAATTATTTTTCTGAAGGTCATTAGGTTTCCTACAGGTTCACTAGCTTTGAGTGGCTCTGAGATGCAAGGGATCCCTGGTGACTCAGTGCTTTATATGAAAAGCCAAATAGCATTCTCCCTCTTAAAGCTAGCTCAAGTTTGCGTTGGGGTCTGTTGCATCAGTTTTGCTACATCAACATGAATTTGCTGATCAATAAAAATGCATACATTCTTGCATCTCTGATTTAGTGAGCTGTTAGGGTGGTCCAAGTGAACTTTTATACAAAGGGCTGGTACTATTGTAACTACTTTGCTGTAGTTCTGCTGCACAGTTCTTGACCCTAACCAAGCTGATATATACACTCTGTCTTGAAACTAGGCAAAATTTTTAGGATTTTTTTTTTTTAATCTTCTTTGAGTCTGGAGGATTGTTTTAAGTATAAGTCCCAGGTGGAACCTCAGAGCCAAACATCTCCGCCCTTGTGTGGGAACCCTGAACAGGATCCCTGGATCCAGACACTGGCAAGTTTGGATTGGGTCTATCTATTACTAAACTGTTTCTTACTTCAGAGTTTGACCAAACATTAGGGATGTCACTCCATGGAGCAAAAAAAAATGTTTGAAGCAAACTGTTAACATGAAGATAAATGCCAGAGAAAAGTGTACACCTCCATTCTTCCCTTCTGTATTGGCTAATGCAACCAGATGGGCCACTACTGTCATTCATCTTTGGATAATAAATTGATTTCAAGAGATGAAAATGATGGTTTCCATTTTCAGAGGTTCCTGTGAACTAGAAAAATCCAGAAACCTAGAAATCTCGACCAAAATGACAACATAATGTCCAAATGGTTTCTATTTCAAATTTGGAACAAGGCTTGTGGTCATCAACAAACTTATCTTTATGTGGAACCCTAGCTAAGTAAGTCTGAGAGATGAACCAATGACCTGATCCAAGCCCCCCTGAAAAAAAGGCAGCATTGAAATTGATTACAATGGGCTCTGGACCAGGCTTTTAATGAACAAATGCCAAGTACCGTTTTCCCTGCTGTAGCTCCACTAAAAACAGTTGGGCTTAATTCAAAGAATGAATTTGGATATGAGCCCTTTTTTTCTGTCCTAATAAAACCCATTCGAAGGAATTCTGGTATAATTTATTCCTTGTGAAATAATTAATGAAAGCACAGTCTTTCCTCTAAGTACATTGAGTCCTGCTTTGATTTACTCAGGTGTAGTGCCACCAGTTGTCACCACACCCATCCCAGGAAGGACCTGTGAAACAGGGAGAGTCATTTTTGTATTGAAATTTAGTTCAGCACTGTAACCACTACAAGTCTTAACAAAAAAAAAAATTGCTACCATGAGAGTCATTCCCTGAATATTAAATTATAAACTACAATTAATTAACTTCTCTTAATATAGGTAAGGTACACACTATCCTTAGGGTGAAATAAAGCTGGAGGTGAACTTAATTTCTTCTGGAAGGTTTTTCTATTCCTTTTTCAAGGCAAGAGATATGGATGTGTCAACATGTTATCAAAGTGTTTACTTATCTGCACTGAAAAGTCACTCTACTTAGGGACCTCAAGATGGGAATAACAAGAGAACAGAAGTGTTTGCAAGGGTTCAGATTTTGCAAGGAGATTTTCTTCAAAGGAGCCCAGGGAGTTTAGGAACACAAATCCAGTGGGAGATGAGAGGCAAACTCCCTAGAAAATCCTAGTCTTAATGCATGGGTATTAGCCCTGCCATTTGGTTCAATTTTTCCTTAATTTCTTTTATTATGACCTTGTTTCTTGGAAGGTAAACTTCCAAAGTGCCACTTATCCCCCTGCCTACCCTCAATGACCACAGATGGCAAGGATCAGGATATTATACCTTATCCTAAAGACGCACACTCACACACCCTGCTGCATGTATGTCTTGGGATAGACATGGATATGTATGTGCTGCAGATCTGCTTGTTGGGTACGTATGGCGGTAGAGTGGATACATATGTGTTTCTTTTTCTCATGAAGCCATTGGCCTGCTTGCAGCTACACTGAAGCTAGTTGAGATCCATCCCCGGAGACATTAATAATTATATAAAAATAAAGAAACCCATTAATCCTGGGGATTATTTCAGTAAAACTGTCCACATGTTCACATCATCCTTGAAAAAGGGTATTTTAGCTGTATAATCAGCTCTATTAGCTCATATTAGCGAAGTCCATGTTATATTCATCCTGACATAAAGCACCAAGAAACAGACAAGAATGGCATTTAAATGCATGGAATTGACAGGCATATCTTTTAATTTTTTTCTACATAATAATGTAGAGCCGCATAATTCTACTACCTTAAAGTACCTTGCTTGACATTTTATTGCAATAAATGAGCCTCTACTGTGGTCATTACCTGTGGAGGCTTTTCTCTTGGGACTAAAAAAAGCAAGTTGCCTATTCTATCTAACCAAGGGAAAAGAAAAAATATATATAAATAAATTAAGCCAATTCCATTATGAGAGATTTTTTTTGTTCTGAAGAATGCAAGATGCAGCACATTCCAGATCTGTAAGGAGACAAGAGCCTTTGAGTATTTAGATGAGTACTCATTCAAATAAATAAATCTAGTGGCTAAATAGTTGTTTGTTTTTTTTTTTTTGTTTTTTTTTTAAGTATTAAACCTCTGTGTTGCTTAAGAAGCATGTGTCCCTGCACTCCTGAAACTCCACTGCATGTATTGCATTCAATTCTGAGCAACTACTAGAATGGCAAAAGGAATTGAGAAAACTTTCAAAAGAATTTAAATGGCGAGGTCTTTGAGGTATCCCCCGTAGACTGAAGGGAGTTGCATGAGGAAGTGACTTCAGAAGAACTGGCTTTGGATGAAATTCAGTTCTGCATAGAAAGCATGCTTAGAGGCCTGTGGCTGTGAAATCATTGAAGTCCTAATGAGATGTGGGCTATGCATTAGGGAATTAAGTGTTGCCGAGGTCTTAGGCAGCTCTCTTCTGCAGTAAATTTGTTACCCTTTGTGAGCGACTAACCTGGAAGATTCACCCCAGTGTGGACAGGAAGAATTTTTGCTCCTCAGTATCTGTTTGGAGTATATTAATTTACTCTGCAAAATTGCTATCCCTGCCAGAACCATTGGGCACAACATGAGGAGCAACTAGGTAGCAATAACATTTCCTGACATGCATAGCCAGCTCTTGCCTGTATATTGTTCTGTTTTTTTTAGTAACAGATAAGACTGCTGCTGTCTGATGCACAGAAAGTTTCAAGCTACAGGCAGCTTCTGTCTGTTTTCATTTGTAAGACCAGTGGATAGCAGGCAGCTGATGGAGGATCCCTCATTCACTGGCATGGACAATCAAGCTGTTAAAGGTCACGTGGAAATGGGGTGGAGAGCTAATGGAATGAAGAAATAAGAATAAATCCATTTCCATTTTGTTAAGAGCAGAGCTTATGCAGGTTAAAACC
>NW_017729020.1:9489827-9491024 GCF_001723915.1 Gavialis gangeticus
TGATGTCTTCACCTGCCCTCTCTTCCCCCTGCTCATCTCGTGGCTTCCTCCTGCATGAGATGACCACAGGACATCGGACTGCCCCTGACAAAGTGCTGGGTTCTCCCTCACTGTGTAGCTGTCCGCCGCACTGTCCCGGCTCCTCCTAATCTGTGGAGGTCACGTGGAAATGGGGTGGAGAGCTAATGGAATGAAGAAATAAGAATAAATCCATTTCCATTTTGTTAAGAGCAGAGCTTATGCAGGTTAAAACCCACTGGCACTAGGCAGGTAAAAATACGAGAAGAGATTGCCTTCCCCCTCCCCCCCTCCACACACACCCAGATACCTTTCTGTGTTGAATTTCATTGTAATGTCAGCCTGAAGCCCTCTTCTTGTAGACCCTGCACCTACCAAAGCAAAATATAAGCTTCCCTTTTCTGTCCCAATACATATGTGCCCTAGATCTATCTAGGAAGGTGAGAGATCTGGGCTGAAATTTTCAAAAATAGGTGCTTAATGGTAGGAGCCTTAAATCTATTTTTAGGTCTTTGCACAAAAGCAGCATGATGTTTGAAAGTACTGAGCAATCTCCTGCTCCCATTCTTTTTGCTGTTTTTGTGGGTAATTGGCCCTCCTGAAAAAAATGAGCAACTGAATTTGAATGACTGATATAGTTTTAGGAGCCTAACTTTAAATACCCATGTTTGAAAATATAGCTTCAGTTCCCATGACATTTTCACTCTTGGTCTTTCTATTGACACCATTGACAGGATGTAAGCAGAATTTTGCATAAATATGAAGTGTTGCGTCTGCTATGTATGTACATAAGGCTTGATTTCTAAGGAGTAATCCAGCACAATTTTATTGCATTGTGCAAATTTTTTTCCTGTGTGCTATGAGAGTCCTGGGCTAGGGACAGAAATTGCACACAAACAGGTTTAACTGATCAGAAACTAGTTTAAACTGGTAACAGAACACACATTCAGTGCATGTAAACCTGTTTGCAAGTGGCCTAAACTGGTTTGAGATAAACCTGGTTGAATTTAGTATCAGACTTAACTGATTTAGGTGCAACTAGTTTATGCAATATCTATCCCAGACCCCTTGCTGGTTAAATCCAACACCTTCAGCATACTCTCTGGGCTGGGCCCTGCTCCAGAGAGCTGGGCTGACTCCTCCCCTCTGCTCTCTAGCCAGAGCAGGGGTGGGGCATGG
>NW_017729020.1:9491144-9494172 GCF_001723915.1 Gavialis gangeticus
ATGATGCCTTCGTGAAGCCCCCACCGCAACTCCACAGCTTTTCTGCAGCCAGGCAGAGATGGAGTTAATTCCTCTCTCTGTCCAGCTTGCCTGCAGCCAGGGAGGGGATTAATTCCAGAGCAGGGGGGAGAAGCAAACTAGCCCCCTGTGTGCAGATCCAAGACCTGCACCTGTGAGCCCAGAGCCCAGGCTGAGAGGTAGGAAGTGTTGGCAAAGACTTGACTATCATCACACACATGTGCTGGAGATGAAGTTAAGGGAAGTTGCAGACATTTACATTATAAAGCAGAACCTGTAAAACCTAAACAAAGCCTTTCTAAATGCGTGGCTGTAGGACGACACTCTGGCCTCAGGATTAGTAATACTTATCCAAGGCTTTCTCATGTCTTCCTGCTGCTCCATTTCCATTATAAATTAGATTAAGTTGTGTATGCTGTGTTTGACTGGACTGTATTTTAGCTTAGGGAAAGATTTTTGATAGTTGCCTGTTGTATGCTTTATAAATTGCTGTGTTCAGTACGTGCTTGCTTTTAGAGAGAGGACTTTTTTCTCATCCCCACTCCTCAGTCTGGCAGCAGCTCCCCTCTTCCCCCACTCCCAGTTATTGTCTGTCCAGTTATTAATCAATTTAAGTTGCACAGCTTTGACTAACCTGCAAAGAGTGAATCAGTTCAGGCTCAGGCTTTTTGAACGTCTGTCCCTAGCCCTGCTGGGAACATTTGCAACTCAGCACTCAAATGCCTAGAATTCAAGCATTAACAACAAAGCCACGCAGCTGTTTAGGTCCTATTTGAAGGGCTAATTCCGTGTTAACTGGTGCAGAAGTCCTACTTTAGACCTCTTCAAAGAGGTGAATTTTACCCTTTCTGAACAGTTGTTGGCTATTCCTCTGTAAACGTACGGTGAAAATACAGTCTCTTTTGCCAACACTGCTACAGCAGCTCTACAGGCTCATCTGCTCAGGTATTAATGCTATCATTGCAACATTTTTTTCTTTATCACTTGTTCCTCTCTAAAACCACCGAGTGAAAACACTTAACCATCAAATTTCCAAGGGAAGATAGTAGCCTGGCAGTTGCTGCTCTTCTGTGCTTGGTTTCACAAGTGTGAAATTGAATGCTTTTGATTTCCCATTCCTTAAGGATCATCAGAGGCCTTGTACCTGGATGAGTGCACAATGTCACATGGCAAACCCAGAGAGAAGGACCAAGTCGCATTTAACTAGAGACCAGCAAAGACAGAAATGTCACAGCTGAGCAGTAGTACTGTAAAACATTCAAAATACTTGGATTATGAGACCTGCTTGGTATTCAGCATAATAGAGTTCAGATGATTACAAGCATATGGAAGTTGTTGCAGAGAACTGTAGTGCACCCTCTCTCACCACCCCGCACGCACACTTTGGGTTATCTTGGCTTTTTTATTTAAGAATAAAAACATAATTTCCCAAATAGATAAAATTTGAAACAGCTCAGAAGCACTGTTGCCTATAAACTGAGTAGGCCAAATCTATCCATTCATGGGTACATCTCTATCAGTTTCACACCATCATCATCATAATCATCACATACCTCATGTGCAATATTAGTTGCAGCACACTAAAGTTTTATTTTTCCCCTGATTCACATGGGCTTTACACCATTTCCATAGATAGAGACCCCTTGATTGATGGGTGTATCTGATGAAGTAAATTCAGTTTCACAAAAGCTTAGTTAGCCAGTCTATAAGATGCATATCTCCCCTATCTTCCGGACTAGAATAAAACATTTTGCAAAGTATCCAAGCGAAACACCCCTGCTACTTCTGGCCTTGGATCCACCCGAAGAAAACAATAAAGAGGTTTTTATTTTACTTGCCCTTAGTTTGTTATTTCCCATTCCCTGCAGATATCCCCTGACACCCTTCACTGCTTTAAAGATATAAATTGAAATAGAAGAGCCAGAATATGATAGAGTAACCACATGTTAGTCTGGGCATTTTGTAGTTATGTCCACTTGCCACTGCATGATGTACTTTATAAACTGTCATGTATTAATTCTGTGAAGTAAGTTAGTGATATTCTCACTTAAAAAATGGAGAAGCTGAGGGACAATGACCTATCCAAGGTCGCACGTACATTTAGTAGTATAATTGGGAATAGACTCCAGGGGTACCTATACGTGTGCTCTTTCACATTCTACTAGAACACATCAGAGCAGCGTTGCTGCAGCGTCCCATGCATTAGGCCCCAGTGTGTTTTCAAATGGTCGCAGGGTGCTTTAACTAAACTTTGTTGAATGAGATTTAGCTGAAGCGTCCCACAGCCATTTTTAAATGTACAGGGGCTTAATACACATGCTGCCTCGGTGTTTTAATTGGAGCAGCTGCCCAGGAACCACTCCAATTAAAATGCTCCTCCTCCCCTTCCCCGAGCATGTGTATAGGCAGCCCAGGAGGCCTGGTTCTCAGCACAACAGGGGACACTCTCCTTGTAGAGGGTGCTAACCTCTCTCCTTTGGCATATATGTATAAACTTACTAATTTTGATACTAGTAGAGAGGAAAACACATACCCATATACAAAGCCATTGACCAATTCTAATGCCTGTAGGGTTTCCACCTGCCTTCTCAGCTGGTTGCCTCTGTTAGACAAATTTGCCTCCACATATACAAACTTCTTACGTAGACATAATGTGGTGATGCAAAGTGGGTTCTGTGCCATATGGCTGACTTTGGTAAGTGTCACATTGTTGTAAATCCTGTTTTGAAATAAGATAGCGTGTCTATATTAGGGATTTGTAGTTATGCTATTACATATTTTTCTATTAGTGTAGGCAGGCCCCAAGACTGACAGATGCTTGAAATAAATTCTTAGAATATGAGCATTGGGCAAATGGAGTGCTTAAGGCATCTTTGTCAAACCATCATCACTGTGGGCCAAAGCAAATATTTGTTTTAGAGTAATGACTGGAGGACTTATTTACTGCACTAATTAGCAAGTCATTATTAGAACACACCAAGAAAAAAATCCTTTGGGGGGGGGGGGGGGG
>NW_017729020.1:9494398-9495280 GCF_001723915.1 Gavialis gangeticus
GGGGGGGGGGGGGGTTGGTGCACATGGTATGGGGAAACAAATTTTCGATTGAATATACTAATAGATTGCGCCTTATCTCTTGTTTCACTGGGGATTTGTTTAACCAAGACTCTGGCTGATATGAGCAGTCACTTAAATTGAAAAATTGCAATTCTTTCCCCCACAACCTTGATACAAGTCTTATCAGCATGAGGAGGTGACAAGAACATATCTCTTCTCCAAGACAGTGTAACGATTAGCTGAGCAACAAAAGAGGCTTTATTTTATATCTTAGAAATGAAAATAAATAGGTAAAAAGCCTTGTCCTTTATCAAAAGCTTGGTTGTAGGTACAGGAAGTTGATTTTATATTCAGGTTTGGCCACTCTTATCAGCATGACTACACCATCTTGCCAGCACTGCTGTAACTGGAACTAGTAAAGTGATTCTTTAAAGCATGGACCATGTGACATGGGAGAGAGGGTGAAGGAAGTGGGAGAAGGTGGAGGACGAAGTGCTGTTGCTCTGCATGTGTCTATAACAACAAATATGTCTATAATACAGTAATCTAGTTCACTTTTGGGTCAGAGGCATGTTTCAAGCCTCACCTTTTCTTGGTGCTGGTGGTGTTTTAATACTGTGATAGTACCTACAAGCTCCGGTCCTGGGCTACAATCTAGACGAGGTTCTGTACAAACACAGAACAAAAAACCTGACATCCTCTGCTCCCAAAAGCTTATGATCTTAGTGTAAGTCAAGAGGGACTGATGAGGATGGTGACAATGATAGTGGTTAATAGGGCTCAACACACCAACTCCTTATCCGTTGTCAAGTTTTTTGGAGGCAAAGAACAATCTGAAGGAGGACAATGAGGCAGCCTTATCTTTCTCATCTATATCTAGTT
>NW_017729020.1:9495842-9499338 GCF_001723915.1 Gavialis gangeticus
GTGTGTGTGTGTGTATACTGAGAGAGGTCGTGTGTGTACATATATTTTAATGAAACATGCTCAGAATTTATCTGATAGAAGAAATTATAGTCACTGACCTTACAAGATGTGAAAAAAGCAACTCTCTGAAATCTCTCCCTTAATCACTCACTGCTGAGCTAGTCAACCAGCTAAAGATGCATCCATAAACCTCCCATGGTTTTCAGTATATTTCCAGTACCTAAAAAGGGGAAACATTGGAAAATGATGATCATATAAACCAGGATGCTGTGAGAAAAAGAACATCTGCTGCCCAATTGTTTTTTTTAAGGCTGTACATAGGAAGACGATGGTCATGGTGTCTGTCTGCTGGATTATATATAAATGCTTTATTTTGTCTAAAAGGCAGTATCATCTTTTTTATATAAGCATCGAACAGGAAGACAAGGGACTTTATTTCTATTTCCGGTCATTTGAACTCTTCCAGTGATCTGCAGAGTGACTTGGATTAAATCCCTTCAACTCTCAGTGCTTTATTTATTTATATATTTCTAGAGAAGAAGCATTGTCCAATGGTTGGATTGTTAGCCAGGTACTTGAGGGACTCGGGTCCATTTTCCTCCTGCATCACCGATTCCATCTACATCTTCAGGCAAATCATTTAGTCTTTCTGTGCTTTAGTTCCTCATCTGAAGAATGGGAATAATAGCTCTACCTAACACCCAGTGGGGTTACAAGGAGAAATACATGGAAGACTGTGAGGTGCATGGATTACTTTGATAATCTGTCCACATAAGTACCTAGGATGGACACCTAAATAGCCATGAGACAGGGCTAATGATGTAAGCTTGCTTTGTGAAACATTTTACAGTTTAAAAGTAAGATAGAGGAGGTACGCATTATTATTATTTAATATAACATAGTACACAGGCTTGCATTCCCCTAGCAGTTTTCTTTGTTAGCTTTTATTTATGTGCATCTCTTTTATCTTTTTCTTCTAAAATCCATTCTGGCAAATGCCCACCCACATGCACACTTTGAAGAACGATCCCATCTCTGCGATCATTTCCTACTGTCATATGAATAAATTTAACTTACTGTTTTAATGTTACCTTAATAAGCCTGTTTAGGGCATAGGTTAGCAACATCTCTTTTGGTAATAAGGAAACTGTGAAGGAAAAAGCCCATAACGATGTTTGTTCCTCGCTTGTTCAGTTTTTATAGCACTGGGGGCACAGCTTGCCTAATCAGTACCCTTTGTTATATTTCGTCTTCTCTAGTCTCATATGTACGGAAATTGGCGGTTTAATGAGAAGAGGGGATCAGCGGGTGGGATTTGTGTCTCAGCTGGGTGCAAACCTCACATAATGATGATTTTCAATATTGTTTAATAATCAATATTTAATGGGATGCTGTGCTGGGAAGTGTAAGATTCACCAGGTCAGCTGAGAAGCAGCTGAATTTTCCAGCTTTTCAAATGCATGGCAGCAGATTTTTCAAAACAGTGACTCAGAACAAATGAGCCAGCTCCTAAGATCTGTCAGCATGAAAGATTTTGCATTATGTTTAAATTTAGTTTTAGCTAAAATGAATAGCATTGGTTTATGTTGGAGGAAAGGAAAGTTACAGTGCATTTATAGACACAACAAGTTCCACAGCACGGCCATTTAGAGTTGTATTTCTATGCAACTGGCTCTTTGTGTCTTGCTCAGTTGTACTACTGGTTCCCAACTGTAGTAACCCCTTTTTTGAGTGGCTGTTAGCTCGAGATGAGCAAATAGCACCTTTTCTTTTCTGTGCTAGGAGATTGCACCGTGATAGTTACACTGCACATGGCCGAAATCAGACCAATTTACAATGGTAACAAAGTCATCGTTTTCCTAACCCTATTCAATACTGATTTGCTCTTTTAGGCTAAGGTCATTCTTAGTTTTCAGTCAAGCCAATAGGAATTAAATATGAGCTGAAGTACTGTCCTGAATCAGGAGATTAAGACAAATTTCAAAATATTTTGAACTCAACTGGAAGGCTTGCCTGATTTCAGTAGGGTTTGGAGCAGGCCTTTGTGTTGTGATTCCAAAGCAAGGTAGGGTGCCTTTCCTTGAGGAATGATGTGGTCCTTACATGTCATTAGCAAATCAGTTTAGAAGGAATTTGTGTCATGTCAAACAGAAAATGCGATGTGCTATATTGTGTTCTTTCAGATTTATTAATAACAGCAAGGACGTGCACCTACCAGGAAAGCACCATGCTAGGCAGCACTGCGGTGAAGCACAGCACCTCCACTTCGCAAACTAAGATACCTGCCAGAATGTGATCCTTGGCACATGTGAGCAGCCATGCCTGAGAGAGATCTTATTACTGTGTGCCCGGTGCTATACAAGCATAGATATATGACTACTGTTTTGGGTGTAGCGCATGTGCATCAGCTGAGCCCTGATCACTGCAGCATTCCCTAGCACATTCATTAGACTGTGTGGACATGTACTAAGCCCTTAGAAGTGACTATTTCCTCTTGAATTCCTCTTAATTTTCTCCCTTTTGAAGAGAGGTGAGACCTGGTAAAGCCCCTGTTTCAAAACCTTTGGAATTTAATTATCTAACATGGACTGTAACTATACAGGGGGAAGATTTATGTGAGGTTTCTACTTTCCACTTTCAATTCCTGAACTGCATATCCATTTCAGTGGAGTTATTCTTGCAGAATGGAATTGCTTCAGTTCATTCAAATGGGGATCTCTCTCTTTCCCGCTCTCTCTCTCTCTCCTATAAAAGAAAAAAAATCACTCAATTAAAGTGACATTTTACTAATGGTGGATTATGTCAGCTAGTGAATAGTCAATGCTTTACATGCCACATTTAGGTTTCCTTCTCCTGTTTAAGTAACAGCACGTTGTGACATTTTTTTTCCCGAAGTCTTTTCTACTAGGCTTGCTAAGCGATAAATCAAACACGGAAATCAGAACAGAATTTAAGGAAGAAAAGGACCATGTAAAGCACAACTCTGGCAGCTGGCTGCTTAGGTAACATGGCAGTTAGCACATAGGGGTGAGTTCAGGATGGCAGGCTGCATAGGTCATCAAACTCAAGAAGCAGCAGGGAATTGAACCTAGATCCACTTTCACAAAATCATCTTCCGTCTCTACCCAAAAGCAATTCATCATTCTTACTTTAATTATTATTGTTCTAATTATTTAACTAACTACCAGGAGGATGATTTTTTGTTTTTTTGGCTTTTTCATGCTTTCAAATCTGTCTGGACCTCCCTCTTCTTTTTTTTCTCTCTCATAATAAAAAACACAATAATATTGTTTCATATTTTTGATCAGCAGATCAAATCCCAAAGTGCTTTACAAACTATGGTTCTTATCATGCAACGGTCAACTCATCTACTTAACTGAATGAATATAAGGCTTTATCTTTTGATTCATAGATTATAGAATCATAGTTTCATAGTAGCTAGGGTGAGGAGGGACCTAAACAAATCATCTAGCCTGACCCCCTGCCACAGGCAGGA
>NW_017729020.1:9499543-9501292 GCF_001723915.1 Gavialis gangeticus
CTCCTCTTGAAGACCTCCAAGTTAGGTGATAGGACCACCACTCTCTCTCTGATAGTGCTCTTCACCTTGCTTGGGTTCAATGCTGAACCACCTGCTACTCAGTGATACTCCACTAGAGTGTGCTCCCAAAAGTCCTGGCCCTGCAGTTTAACCTGTGCAAGAAGAACCCTGTGTCCATGCAAAGCTCTGCTGATCTCAGGAGTTGGGGTCTGTCCACCAAAAGATCAGAACCTAAGATGGCAAATGTGTAATTTAAAGTCAGTGGAAAGATTTCTGTAACCATGTCTGTGTTTGGAGCTTCGGCCCAGTCCTGGAAAGTGATTCAAGTAGAAAATGGTTCTCTGTTTCAGCATGGAGCACGACTGAGCTTGAAGAAGGTCAGTATGGGAATCTGCATCTTCCCTCATGAGTCACCTATGTAGACCAGAAGCCTCCTATGGGAAAGGCATGTAAACATACACATAAAGCCCCTGGAGAAGCCCTATAAGCATCTGCTTAGGTCCCTCCCTTCAATTTTCCAGAATCAGGAATGCTTTGAGAATTGAGGCCAGAATTAGAAAAGCACAGCAGAATCCTCAGGGGTGACAGGTGAGATGATGTTACTTTATGTGAAAGAAAAAAGAACTTGAACAGCTTGAGCAGCATTAAAAAATACAGTGTAAATTGTTCTCCTGCATGTGGCTTGTTCTCTTTATGTCAATTCTTCCCTAGTTGAACTAGCAAGCTAAGTGCACCTTTAGCTCTAAAGCTGGGCTGTTTATTCTTCCTGCTGATTATTAATTCTCCACCAAACATCAAGTGCATTGTATATTTCATTACTTACACATTACCAAAGCAAGAAAACTTGTAAAGGTGGTAGGAATCATTTCTCTGTAACCTGACCTCCAAACAAGCAAGTACTTACCCTCCAGAACCGACATTTGGTGGTAAGTTAATTATATTTATGATTCGCCTCCTATTTATTCCAGGTTTTCAGCTGACACTTCTCAGAGCTGAATTCTATTGTGACAGCAGAGTAAAAAGCACATTTTTTTCAAGTCAGACTCATTTATTTATCAAGCGCTCCAGCTATACTGAAACACTTCTCCAGCCTCCGCTAATAAAAGATACTTTTAGAACTGCCCTTCCTATAAATATCACAGATGGAGTGCGGGATACATAGAAAACGCATCTGGCATATGAATCCATAAGGTCTGCTTGATCTTTCCTTTTCATTTGTGATTACTAATGGGCTTTATTGTCAGATGCATAAGGCTCCTGTGCCTTGCTCTGGCAGTGTAGAGGACCCCTTACCAACGTTATAATTTGCTTTAAGCCATTCTAAACAATACCCCTGTCCCACCCTGCCAAGCTACTATGTTCTAACGTTAACAGAGGGTCCCATGTTTCTTTAATAGGCTTGGGGGTTGCATTTTAGGGGAGAGTCATTACTTTTTTACATCGGGCAGAAGGCAGGGCAAGGCAGCACTTTAGGGACTCCCTCGTTCAGAGAGACAACCCTCGTTCAGAGAGACAAGCTTTCATCAGTGAGGACCTTGTTACACATTACACTGTGAGCCGCATAAATGTTGATAGGCTTAGTGGTGGCTTGCAGTCACACCTTCAACTTGAGGGGCATATCTTTGGGACATGGCTGGGTTTTGCAGAATAGGAGAGCATTATGCGAATCAAGAGATAATACTGTTGTGGAGTGGCATAACTTTGAGCCACATAACAAGTGCTTTAAGCCATTTAAAGGTGTTAACGCGT
>NW_017729020.1:9506292-9508706 GCF_001723915.1 Gavialis gangeticus
CATCAGTGAGGACCTTGTTACACATTACACTGTGAGCCGCATAAATGTTGATAGGCTTAGTGGTGGCTTGCAGTCACACCTTCAACTTGAGGGGCATATCTTTGGGACATGGCTGGGTTTTGCAGAATAGGAGAGCATTATGCGAATCAAGAGATAATACTGTTGTGGAGTGGCATAACTTTGAGCCACATAACAAGTGCTTTAAGCCATTTAAAGGTGTTAACGCGTGGACAATCCAGGTGTTAACAGCTCCAAGAGCTGCCTAAATTCATGTGTAAGAAGTCCCCAAGAGATCACTTTGTCAGATGCTATGAATGGACTTGCAGAGAGACATGTTCTAAACAGGAAGGAAGAGTAATTTGAATACAAAGGATAGTGAAAGTGGGAGGAAAGGATAAGCCTGGGGTACAAAGCAGTAAGTGGGAGTGAGGAAGTCCTTAATTCAAGCTTTGAGTTTGGACTCTGATAAACAAAATTCTTGACCCAAACCTCAGCGCAAAATTATGCAAGACTACCCACTTGCACCTGATTACCACCTGGAATCATAAATCCCTTATCAGCAAAGGGTCTCTCTAAACCCAAGTCAACCTTATCTGAAGGACCGCAATGAACTTGAGAAGTTTATCCCTTTGTTAATCCCTAGTCATTAGAGATTAATTTGGCCTTCCACACATGTACATAGAAGTCACTGTACACAAGCAGGAATTATGCAGATGTAGTTGTATTTATGTAATAAAAAGAATGAAATGTAACTAGAACTGTAATGCTAGCATCCTGTCTGATGCAAAGAAAGTCTTGGGAATCTAATGCATAACAAACTGCTCAGGGTGGAGGATTAGTACGATATTAGTTTAGAATACCATACTATTTTATTTCTGTTTATACAGAAAACTGTATGTGAGCTGCAAGTACACAAAAACATCTTTTGTTTTATTTGGAAATGTATGTATAAAATAATGTACGTATAAGGATAACTTTTGCTGCTGAAGAATAGCCAAGATTTTCAGTGCTGTGCATAAACAGTCAAGTCTCCATTGCTCCAAAGCAACTGATACCATAGGGCCAAGCTGGGAAAACAGCTCTCTCACAAAATGACTTTGATTAATAGATCTTCTACGTAGGTTTGTGTTTTGCTTTTTCTGCCATGTTTCATTTAATCAGCTAAGCAGCTTACATGCAAGAAGTGTCATCATACATTTAAAGAGAGAGCACAGCTACAGGGAGGGGAGCCAAGGGAGAGGGATGAGCAAGACAGATGAAACTAGCATCAATGGCATTTGGTTTGAAACAAGAGTAACAAAGAATTGTCATGCAGATGAGCAGGGGCTCATCTTACCTAATATCCTTTCTCAGACCTACAATAGCTGCTTCAGAAGGAGATCCAAGCAAAGGATGGTCATTTAAAGGTAAAATATTGAGTCTCGTCTATTAATCTTGGGTGAAAATATAAAGTCAGTTAACTAAAGCTTCAAAAATGTAGTATCAGTGTGAAAGTCTGGATTGTGCTATTTGGCACTGGCTCCCTCTGAAGCCATTGTAGAACGTCACCATCCAGGAAGCATTGTGCCTTGAGATACATAATTCCTCCACCAAAGCCTTGTTGTGCAAGGGGAACCTCCACACTCCCCCATCCTTGAGATCCGTACAGTCTGCTCCCCATGCCACTGAGTAGCCACTCCAGCTCTATTGCTGGTACAGGGGATGAGGGGGACAGCCCTGCCTCCTCCCTCTCCCTTGTTGGGGCACTTTTCCCCACAAAGCGTGTGTACTTCTTTCAAACCAGGGACTGAGACTCTATGCAATGAGAATAAAAGGGTCCTTGTGCCAGCACAGAACCTGAACTATTAAGCGTTTAGTAAAATGGAAGTGAGAAAACTGGGTTCTCCCCTGAGCTATGCCGCTAACCTCCTGATTTCTCCTCTCTGCCTCTTTCCCCCTCCTACTCTGTCACTTGTCCAATTGAACTGTAACTTCTACAGCAGGGGTGGGCAATTATTTCGGGTGGAGGGCTGTTTACTGAGTTTTGGCAAGGTGTCAGGGGCCACATGGGTAGCCCTGCCCCTTGACAGGTGCCCCACCCCCTGGTTGCCATCTTGGGATCAGAAGTCCTACCCCCTAACCCCTGACCTTTGCCACCATAAGCCCCTCCCTTTGGCCCTGGAAACACTCCTTTTAGCAAGGGGTTTTGCATCTCAGAACCAGAAAAACACCAAATTATAAGCTAAAAATCAAATATATACAACTTTCATTAATTTGATTTCAAAAAATGTTTTTGCCAAGGTTTACATGTGTTTATGTAGTACACAAAGAGGTGATCGCAGAATAGCTTAAAATTAAGTCTTACTCTTGTATATTCTTGGGGCATGGGTGTGGGTATAGGTTTGTGGGGGGGGATGTGGGTATGTGGGGGAGGG
>NW_017729020.1:9513706-9520168 GCF_001723915.1 Gavialis gangeticus
CAACAGACATTAACTGTTGGATTGGGAGATAGCTGATACAGGGGGAGAGGCTGTCTCTGTAACCTCTTCTCCTAGCTCTGCGCCCCCCCTCCCCCCGTTCTGTCTCAGGATGGAAGGGGAGAAGGCAGGGGAGGGTGTGGATGTGTCCGGAGGGGTTTGTAGAGGGTGGATAGGTGTCTGAGTGTAGGGTGAGGCAGCATGTGGCTGTGTGTGGATATGTGGGGTGTGGGTGGGTATAGGGTTTGTGGGGGAGAGGGTGGCTGGGGTGTGTGAGGGGGTATGGGCATGGGTGTCTGCATTTATGGCAGTGCAAGGGGGGGAATGTGTATGGTGGGGGTACTTGTGGGACTCACCCTACGAACACACACATACTCTCCCTCCCTCCTTGCGCGTGTACACACCATGTGCCTCGCTCACTACACAGACACTGTGCGCTTTGCTTGCCACGCGCATACTCTCTCTTTCTCATTGCTCTCTCTGTCTCTGTTTTCCCCTCCCTTATTGCATGGGAACACACACACATACACTTCCTGCTCCTGGCCCCAGAGTACTGGTGCGGCCCCATGCTCCAGCAATGCAGCTTGGGGGCCGCGTGGTGCTGGAGCAGCTGCGTGCAGGGAAAACAGCTGCAGGCAGAGGCTTCTGGGTAGGGAGGGGATGGGAGTGGTGCTGGACTGGCCTTTCTACGGACTCTTGTCGGCTTCCCCTGGGTCCTACTGCCCCTGGCTCCTGTCATCTTTGACAGGCAGCCCAGACCAGATAAATATTAATTTTCTAAACTTCTTAGGTGCGGCCTGCAGGCCATATTTTGCCCACCCTGTTCTACAGGGTGAGCACTGTTTCATACCATGTGTCTGTGCCGTACCTGTCAAAATGGGCCATGATATATTATTGTTGCAAGTAAAATATGTGTAGAAGAGAAGAAAAAAGGTGCTTCATGCTTAGGTGGTGAGAAGAGTATTGCACAAATAAAGAGCCTGAATTGCACAATGGAAGAAGGAGACAAAGTAGATATTGGAGAAGAAAGAGACAGCAAGGAGTAGAAGGTGGTTTGAGAAATGCATGTATCAGTTATGGAGATTATTGTGAATGTATTCATTAATTCAGAACTTGTCCTAGAACAGCAATGAAATCTGGCAGAATGATGATGATTATGAGCTCATACTGATTATCAGCGAAGTGTTAGTATCCATGAAAAAATATTTTCAGGCATGAGTTAAGTGTCCTATGATTATCAGGAATCTATTGTGCACCAGTTGTTGTTATTGCTGTATAATTATCTTCCACAGGATTGGTTATTCTAAACCTGTATTGACGAGGTCATAAGATATGTAAGATGATCATTAATTGCAATGAAAAGGATTAGACCAGAGAAAAGAATTTCTCAGTGGAGAACTGGACTTGGGGTACAATTCTTGATGATACCAATGTGAGTGATGTGTATCCTGAAGGAGAACAAGGGGGCATAGATTTAAGCCCTTGGATTTTGCAAGCGGGAGGTAGAGAAAAGGAAGAGCAAAGTTTAAACACAGCCTCTTGAATCAGTCTGGCAGCAGCCCTGCTTTAAATTAGCAACAAATTCCCTTAATTATGCTCTCTGCACATTTTCTGAGATAAGTCATTTTCCCAGGCTCTTACATCTCTTTCAAAATGTTTCTGTAACTCTGTTTGCAAACCCACAGGATATGACGCCTAAACAGTTAGACAATGGAGAGGGATATTACGAACTATAATTGCATTTAATTGATGCTTTTCTAAGTAATCATGGGGGGAAGAAAAGGCTTCTTTATTCTTCCAGACTTGATAGGCAATGGAAAAATGTTCTTTAATCTCTTTCTCCCTGTTTGAATCTCATAGCTTGAGCAATTATAGACTGGTGTGTGTCTGCATCTGAACTTGGTATCCATAAAGAGTTAACGCAGAAAGGGAACTTTTACAAACTGCTAGCTGTCACTGGCCTTCCTTAAGGAAAGCTGTTACTGAACTGCACCAGTCTTCTAACTTGACATTTCATTAGCTGAGTTGGTTACCATTTAGTATTTTGCGTGGTATTGAAGCCTGGGTGTTATTAGGAAGAAAGCTCAGAATTTCCTTGTTGCCACATGCAGTTCAGCACCTATTTTTAAATCCAGTTATTGTTTCCTGATTTACCTTAATGCTTTATTGTTCTGCAGACAAAATATACATGTTATTCACTTCCACACTTAGACACACTGATGCATGGGATGGGGGTAATATTTCCTGTCCAGAGGTTATCAAGGAAGTGTTCATCCGTTCCTAAATGGAGGAAGAGCAGTAATTGCATTCCTTAGGTACTGGGATTTGCATGGTACCAGGGTAAAATTCATTAGTCCCCCACCCACTCCTGATATACCTAACAGGGAAAATGCATGAAGGGTATGTATCTGGCTGTGTTTTTCTTGCTCTTGCTCCATGTATACCAACTCCCTAAATTGAGGCCATGTAGCACTGTAGCTTTGAGCATGTGTCCAGCATTGTTCTTAAGTTGCTGGTCTTAAGGTGGCTTACTGACATGTGCTCAGGGCTGGTCCTGTCGCCTCATTTCTGGGAGTTCATGTGCACAGAATGGAAATGTGTGGGTAGGCCATGCTTCCTAGTGGTGCTCTTGGGTGGAGAGCAGAGGTGGTATAAGCAAGCCCTTTGTTGTGCACGCACCCTGCATGGCTATTAACATGAGTACATAGGGGACATTAAATGCTACCAGATGAGAATGGTACCATTATGCAACTTCTTCGCACTGTAGCAAATAATTGCACATGGTGCAGGATACTGGGGAATTGGATCCCACAAGTCTTAGAGAATTTGGACCCATGTCCAAACAAGCCTGTTTTCAGAATGGCAGAAGTTGCCATCTCCTTTAAAAAATTAAATAAATACATTTAATGGTGATGGCGATGGTGATAGTGACAGGTACAGAAATAATAGCTAATATACCAGGGCAAATTAGTCGCCCTCTAATAATCTCCTGTGTTCCTTGAAAGCCTTGTAACGCCCTTGTGCTTTATGTATTCCTAACATGCTTGTTCTAATATAATCTGGGATGTATTATGTGCCTTATAAATACTGATTGTCCCTTGCTGGAAAATCTAAAAGGTTTGTCAGTATTAAGGAAAGGGATTGGCAGGGGGGGCAGGGACCCTGGAGACTGTGTCTCAGCAATAAGCCTCCAATGTTTTATTGAGAATCCAGCATTTCTGTTAAGTAATTTCCTCAAGCAACTGGGATTTAGTCAGTGTTCTTAGTTATAATTAAATGATAAATCTTGGTGTGGACGGCATCCAATAGAGAATATGTCAGTTCTGTTGAAGTGGAATAGGGCACAAGATGCATCTACCTCAAAAAATGATCCAGCTTTCTGTTGTCAGGGTGCAGACAACAAGCCGTTGTTATTACACAGTCAGTAACACAGAGGAGTCCTTTGTGCTTGTCGTGTGCCTATACGCAGTATTCTTGAAATAGGAGATACCTGTTATCAGGTTTGCCGTTTGCATGTCAGTGTGAATTGTTAAGGGTCTGTTAACCGCTCCTGTGGTTATGTGCATGAAGGTACTATGTGGAAAAAAATGAAAAAGACTGATATTTTGGTCAGCAAGGAGGGAATTAATATTACTTATTTATTGTATAGCAGTAGCTCCTTGAGGCTGCAGTTGAGATTGGAGCCCACTGCAGTATGCTCTTTACAGACATATAGGAAGAAACTATCTCTGCTCTCAGAGCTTATGCTAAATAGACAAGGCAAGAACAAAGTGGGAGGGGAAAAGGGGAGGTGATTTTGCCCCCCCAAGATCTCATCATAAATCAGAAGCAGACCAGATCGTCTACCTCTCTGTTTAATACATCAGCCACTGGATCACACTAGAAATCCACTAATAAACAACACAAGAAAAGACCGTGTTTCAAACGTCACTGACTTTTAATCTTGAAAAGTACATTGACAACCCTGTCAATCTATTAGCAGGAAAGAATAATAATACGATATACCCTTATATAAGATGTTTTGATATTGGAATATTAAAAACTTTCACAAACATCAAATCAGCCTTTCAATAAGCCCCTTTAAGGTGCTATTATTCTTCACCATGGCACAGATGGATAACTGTGGCAAGGGGGAAAGGCAAGTGATTTATTCATCTCCTATAAGTGAATCAGTGGCAGAAATAGAAATGCAGCTCACCGACTTAGATTGTCACTTAACATTTTGCAAAATGACTCGAAAAAGCTTTTATTCTGATGTGGTAACATCTGTGTCAATGCAGAAGTGACTAAACAAGGTGAAAACCCTTGGTTTAACCAATGCATGTGGCCATGGCTCCAGAAGAAGAGCCCCGGGGATACATTACAATAGTGTTGCCTCATTACTTAAGTTAAATAGGTACCTCACTCCCATTCAGCCTAACAACTTGGGAACCTTAGAGTGTTTTTTGCAAATCTGTCTCTAGAGGGATCCGTATGATGGATTTTTTTCTAGTGAGTTTGTTTCTCTGTTTTAAAGTACGCTGTTATATCAGAATTTTGAGATGCAAAATTTGGATTTGAGTTCAGTTTGAAATTTCTGCCTACCCATATTCTGTATGGATCAGAGATTACCTGGAAGTAAATGAAGCCAAATAAATTAAGGCACTTTAATTCTGAATATAGGCACAGGGATTTAATGGTGTTTAAACAATCACTTTTAAATGTAAATTCAGTTTCATTTTCTTGTGCATTGCTGTATAGACAAGACCTAATAGAAATGTTAGTTGCTGTTAGTTTTTATACTTGTGTATTCAGGCCCAGAACCGTGTTTCTGTAAGAAATGCTATCCTCTTCTTCTCTTCCCCCTCTTCACATGCAAAAAAGTGTTTTGTTTGGGGGTTTATTTTGCAATTCCAACCTAACTCAGTTGATAGTGTCAAATGTTGGATTTCTTTTTGTTTATCTGTTGAAAGGAAAAAAGTACAAAAATGAATACTTTTCACAAAAATGCTGGTTGATTTTGGTAAAGGCTGTTATCAAAGAAATTGTTTTCCATAAAATATTTCAACCAGTTTCACCCAGGACAAAATATTTGAAAACATAATACATTTATGAGTGTGTCAGTCATCTAGTTCTGGTAAATTAAAAACTATGCCAGCAAATCTGTTGAATTTTATGACCGTATTTCATGAGTCTAAGAAAATAAGTCTTTCAAGAGAGACTGAGGAAATTGGATGGAAATATGTCCAGTATTGAACTAGAAATTCAGAATACAGCTGCAAGGTTGTTGAATGTCATCTGTTAGTTTTATGTAGCTTCATCCAATATGAAGTGTTTTCAAGAATTAAAATAAGCATAGCAGTGATACAAGAATAATGACACTCCTCTTCTTTATAGCTTTTTTATCAACAGGCCTCAAAGAACTTTAGAAAGGACATCAGTTACCATTATCATCATTTAAAAAAATGGGAAACTGAGACATGGAGCATGGGAGCGACTTGCCCAAGTTCATGTAACAAGATAGCAAACTTTGGGGTAAAGTGTCCACACCTCAGGATAGGTCAGTGATCCAGGTTGACTTTGACAGACTTAGAAAATGGGCCGATAAAAACCTGATGACATTCAATATGGAAAAATGCAAGGTACTCCAGCTCCGGTGAAAAAAACCCTGCATCACACTTACAGGTGTGGCAGTGCTACGCTCGCTAGCACCATGGCCAAAAGGGACTTGGGGGTCATGATTGACCGCAAGATGAATATGAGCCACCAATGTGATGTTCCAGCTGGTAAAGTGAACAAAACTCTGGGCTTGCATCCATAGATGCTTCTCTAGCAAATATTAGGATGTCATCCTCCCGCCGCACTTGGCCTTGGAGTACTGCATCCCATTCTGGGCTCCACAATTTAAAAAGGATGTGGAAAAACTTGAGAGAGTCCAGAGGAGAACCACGTGCATGATCAGAGGGCAGGAGAACAGGCCCTATGATGAGAGGCTGTGAGCCATGGGAGTCTTCAGCCTGGAAAAGTGCAGGTGTATAGTGGGTGCGCATCAGGATCTGGGGGAACAGCTGTTCACCAGAGCGCCCCAAGGGATGACAAGGTCAAATGGTCACAAACTCCTCCAAGACCGTTTTAGGCTGGACATAAAGAAAAACTTTACTGTCCAAGCCCCCAAGGCCTGGAATAGACTCCCTCCAGAGGTGGTGCAAGCACTTACCCTGGACTCTTTTAAGAAGTGATTGGATGCCTATCTTGCTGGGATCCTTTGACCTCAGCTGACTTCCTGCCCCGGGGGCAAGGGGCTGGACTCGATGATCTTCTGAGGTCCCCTCCAGCCCTACTGTCTATGAAATCTATAAATAGTCACAAATTCATAATTAAACCCAGGCCTTCCATGTTCCAATGCTGTAACCGTTATGGAAATGGTTATTATATTATTCAATCTGTTCTTCCAGCTTGTCTGTCTTTGGCTATCTCTTTAAATTT
>NW_017729020.1:9525168-9534611 GCF_001723915.1 Gavialis gangeticus
TTCCAATGCTGTAACCGTTATGGAAATGGTTATTATATTATTCAATCTGTTCTTCCAGCTTGTCTGTCTTTGGCTATCTCTTTAAATTTGGCAAATACCTACTAGCTGTGCTTTAAAGTGGCCATTTTGGAAATGGTTAGTGTTTGTTGATGCACTCTTCTTTCCAGCTGGCAAGCATCTTTAAATCCTTTTTTTATATTTCTAAAGTATTTCACACTCTGTAGTGGAATACAAACATTGTTACCTACTCCCAATACACTGCCCAGCACTGGAGGATCGGACCTGTGAGTTTTAATATCACCATTCAAAGCAGACACTTCACAGTCCCATGAAGTACCTTTCAGAGGATGTCTTTGCACATCATGAGCATGCTAAGAAGGTATTCCTTATATATATCCTTAAAGAAGGCCTTGTCTATGTTGCATTTGAGATGGTAAATGAGAAAAATGAAAGGTTTTTAGATTGATAATTGGATACAAGTTATGTGAGTCCTGTTATGCGTCGGCCCAATGTTTTGTAAATAGAGTCCTGGTCCTTGATTAGGGCCTCTAAGATGCTCTTCTAATTAAGAAAAATTTTGAAATCTAACTATCCCAATTTCAGCAGGTGTGGGATTTGCTCTGCTCTGTGTTTACTTGTTTGCATTTCCCGTGCCTTGAAATGTGAAATTAGGTTAGTCAATTGTATTTTGCTTGATAGTCAGTTTGTTCTGAATTTCTTGTTAGGATTCTTAGGCGCCAGCGATAGCTTCAACATAAACCCTCCTGGGAGAATGCTTGTTTGTTTCATTTTATTTTTTAAAGAAAAAAACACTCCAATTTTTATTTTAAAAAAAATCTGTAGGTCTGGAGTTTTTATAAAAGCTGGCAGGATGGGGGAGTTATTTTAGTTTTTTAAGGAGTCGTATTTTATTTGTCAGTGTTCCTGTGAGTCTTTGGATAATAATGGATTCATAGTGGCCATTTTACCCACTACTAAAATGCATCCACCTCTGGAGTAGGATGCAGCAACTGTTTGACTGCATGCAGAAATACCCTGTATCCATTAGTGAAAATGGCATTAGTGAAGATACTCGATATTGCTGGAAAAGGGTAATCTCTCCCCCTTGTGGTGCAGGACAGAAGAACAGGACTTTCTTTGGGTCAGAAAGATCATCTGGTTCTCCTGCCATTTGTAATAGTCCTGGTTCCCGCTATATGGCTGTGCAGCATGAAAGCATCATGCCACCATGAGTTTTTCTTTATCATAGGCACGTTTCAAATAGGCCTGCCCATGTGATGGAACATTTATAATGTTTGTCTTTTGTATCCTGCTCATCCCTACTCTGAGTGTTTTTCTTTGAATACTTGCTGTAGATAAGACAGTCACTGAAGACAATCACCCTTGACTGCCAGGGATTGTGGAAGAAGAAGACAACTGTAGACATTAATTCAGCAGTTTTGAAACAAGAATATAGCTGCATTACTAAACTTGTGAACCAGACCTGAGCTACTTTAAGGCTCTCTTAAGTGACAGTATTTTGTGGAATACAGGTATTTAATCTAGCCTTGGGTGCAGCCTGATTGGGTGAAACAGAGAGTTAGGAATTGCTGAGTTTTCAGTCTGGAACTGCTGGCTCATATCGGGGTGATATTTGACAGCTACTTCCATCCACTTACACTCATCTTTCCTCTCTGTGGAATGGAAATAACGATACTGCCCTGCTGCACAGGGCTCTTAAGCAGATCTGCTAGTGTTTGCAAAACACTAAACATGGCAAGCACTGTACAACATGTATATTATAGGTTTGTTGAAATAAAAGATCAGCTGCAGACTAAGTATGGCAAACCCTCATCTCTATGAGCAGTCACAATGTGCACCCTGGAACTATTTGCCTGAGTAGGAACTAATTTCCTGGTTAAGAATTTGTAAGATTGAGCCTAAATAAACAGCACTGAATAGCTGATGTTTTAACTGCTGAAGGATTCTGAATCTCAGCAGATCCAGGTAAATCAGAAGGAACTGCAAGTATTCGCTGCTTTTTAGGGTTAAGGTCTTTGGTCTGTTTGCCTAGCTTAGAGCTTACTTTATAAAAAAAGAAGTCTATATCCCTTACTGAACCACAGCAGGGGCTTCCAACTAGAATACACAGATAATGGCCACTGTCTAGCTAATCATTAGCGAAAGCACCTTAGTTCATTAAGCATTCAAAGCAAATCAGGAGGTTAAATCAAACAGAACAAACACCAGTGGCTGATGTGCATGTAATAAAATGCAGCAGAGAAGGAGGTGTCTCTTGTGGGCAGAGAGTGGCAGGACTGGTAATTTTGTGAATTGTATCATTAATAAAATATATTTTATTCTATTTGAAGCCAACTTTGGAAGGTTCCTGTATGATTATTACATTTTTAAGCATCAGAAATATTTTTTCTAAAGGCTTTACCCGAGGCTAAATTGAGATCTAATACAAAATTCAAAAAGGCTCTGCTGAAATGCCATTAAAATTTTAACTTTATGTTCTTTTGGGGAGTTTAAAAGCTATAGAAGCAAAGCTGTACAAGGCAAAAGGAGTTTAATAGTAAGATTCCTGTGATCAGTAATAGGAAGAATGTCCAACCTGAAGTATGTTCTTTGTTAGATACATTTTATACGCTAGTATTTTATAATGAATTTATTTATTGTCAGGGTTTTTTTAACATTCATTGCTTTAAAATTATTTTTTTTCTGCTGAGATTGTGGTTCAAACCAGTCAGATTCTTTTTCTGTGTCTCAAAAGTGGCAATAAGCCAGCAATCCCAAGGTCCAGTTACAAAGGAAAACCCTTCCTTAAAACGTAGTTCTGCTGTGGCGCCTACGTAGTGCTGCCATCTGATTGAGGCTAGGCAGTTGACAAGCTGTTATGGTATTGCTCTTGCCATTTCCATGTCCCTGTTACTTTCTCTCCATAGGTGTGTTGTTTTCACTGATTGATCTTTGTGAATCACGTGGGGAAAGTGTTGCCACAAAAGGTAGGTGTTCTCTCCTTTGCACATCTGTATAGCGCCAGGTCAAATGGGATCCAGTCATTAGATGCTACAGTGATCATAATAAGAGTTCCTCCTTGAAATTCACTCCATATATGCAGGCATCACAAAAGTAGGTATCCTGATTTTGATGGGGTAAATAGCACTAACATGCTGCATATACTGTATGCTGGCCCCTGCACATCCATAGAGTAGACCATGTCTTGCTGGAGAGAATATTTTGCAGAGCAGCTTCTCCTCAAAGCCCACGCTGTAAAATTGCTGCTTGGAAATTTCTTTATTCAGTGATAATGCAGCCTGTGTATGTAGACAGAGCAGTGGGAACACCACGGTGAAATGGTTTGTATTTGCCTCTTGAGGGATTTCTGCATGTATACATTAGTTGCGGAGGTACCAGTTGGGGATGGATTCAGGAGTTAGAGCTCCTTAGTGGGTACATGGCAAAATTACCAGACATAGGAAATGATCAACCAAACTGAAGACCTGTGATCTTAAGTTGTTATAGACAAATAAAACTCTTGGGTTAGAGGCAACATCTTTCATTAGACCAACTAAATAGTGGCAAAAAATATTCTTTCTTTTTTTTCTTTTTTATTGCTGAAAGTTTTTTGCTACTGTTTAGTTGGTCTAATGAAAGATATGGCCTCTAACCCAAGAGTTTTATTTGTCTATATCTCTGAGACCAAAATGGCTATAACACATATCCCTGAAATAAGTTTTAATAAGCACTTATCCTGAGGATATGCATTACAGCACCATTTCAAGTAGCAGTGTGGTGTGAAAAGATTAGGAAGGCACCCAGCAATGTGGATAGCAGATTTTACTCCCTCCCCCTTTGCAGAGAAGAGGGGCTAACTTAGCATGGGCCCTAATAATACTCTTGTAATGCTATGTTTACTTGCAATATATGGTGCAGCTGCAAATGTCTCTAGGTGCTTCAAAATTCCAAACAAGATGTAGGTTTTGGTAATCAGGGCAAAGAAAGCTTGAACTCAGCCACGGAAAAGTCTGTTTACGCCTGTTTTGGTAGGCGTCTTCTTTGATAAATGCTCCCACTTTAAGAACTGTGATTCCATGTATCATGGCAGAAGCTTTGTCAGCAAGTGACCCAACTGGTATCACTAAAAAATGGCACCTTGATGCATGCTGAACATCCTAAAATAGACATTAATCTCTAACTTCCTTTCTGTGAGGAACTTTACTTCTGCTGCATGGTATCTCGAAAGCAAATCCTCAGCCCATCGCTCATTCCATATGATTCATAAATGTCTCCATAGGTTTACTGCATGTTATCTCCTAAGTTAGTTCTAATTTATAATCTAGAGGTGTAAAATCTAGGGAAAAAATGTCTCTTGCAGACTGCTAACCTTTAATACGCTTGTATAATATCTTCAGGATGCCACAGTCACTCATAATAATTGAAATGCCTGCTGTGGCATTTAGATTATTGTGGTGACATCAGAGGGATCTCCTGTGGCAATATTGCTTTATAGTAGGGGTGGGGGGGAAACCACACCCCAACTCACATGTCTCTGCTAGTTTTAATTCTGATGGTAGCCAGTGCAAATTTCTGAGCTATGAATGAGTCCAGATTTGCAGCCATACCACTGGTTATCCAGACTCCTAACTAACCCTGACACCCAGGGATCCTGATTTTCCCTGATAAAAAATTGTAAATTATCTGATAAAAATGGCAAATTCTCTGATTAGAAACCCCAAATCTGATATTAAAATTCAAGACCACTATATAGGGTATCAGGTGAACATACTGTTTTATCAATATAGTTACAGTTTTAAAGTCATGGAAAATCAGAGTTCCTATGGTGCGCAAGACCTAGCTTGGCAGGGCAGAGCCATGCGGGGAAGCTCCTTGCTGCTGTGAGCCCCACACTGCCCTGGCAAGGCATCCCCTGCCTGCCTGGCAGTCATGAGGGCAGCAGCGTGTGGTTGTGCCCCTTGCTGCTGTGGGGTGGGCATGAGGTGCATCACCAGGGTAGCATGGAGTTTGCAGCAGAAAAGAGCTATTGTCCTTTTTCCATATTTCCCAAATACTGCAGATTCTGAGATGCCTAACCAAATGGTATCCTTCATACTCGCCCACCCAGAGATTCACAGAGAGCCATCTGCCCCTCCTCTTCATGCCCACTGGCATGTATGCACCCCTCTGCCCAAGTTAAATGGCAATGAATCACTCTAAAATAGTGGTTTCAACCTTTTTTTTCATTTGTGGGCCCCTAAAAAATTTCAAATGGAGGTGCAGATCCCTTTAAAATATAAGTGTGAGTATTCATATGCTTTTGATTGATCATTGTCATCTTTCACGGAGTCCTTAGACAAGACATAATCGGTGGACCGCCAGGGGTCTGCAGACCACAAGTTGAAAACCACTGCTCTAAAATACAAACAGTAACAGTGATGCCTTGAGATACAGAATCGCGGTGATCCCTATTATTACAGACCCTCTAGCCATGGTTCAGTAGGACTTTGCTATTCTCACAGTAGCAGGGCGGAAGATTTGCTTTCACCTTATTATTTATAAATATGAAGCAAATGTACCACAATAACAAGTCAGGGGAAAGGAACTAGTAGTTTTATAATCAACTGACTCTGACAAATAAATTAGCCGGCAGCAGTCCATTAAGCAGACCACCTTGCATAGAACATGCTGCTGTGAGAGCAAGTTTTCAAGGAGGTGCTTGCCAGAAGTCAGAGTTGCAGTTTGCTGATGCAAGAAGCCTGGGTTTGTTGGGTGGAGTCTCTCTTATGCGTGTTTTTTAAATCAGAACATTAAATAAGAATACCTTTCAGCTACCTTGATCGTGTTGCATTGTTGTAAGTGAAAAATGCAGTAGTGTACCTGACGGGTACTTCTGGGGTATATTTTACTGAGCTGTGTGGGAGCCAGCACATAAAAGAAATCACAGTTAAAATAGCTGGTGCAGAAAGTGCAGACATCAGAGGAAAGGTCTGTGCGGTTGTTTGGGTGAGCAGAATGCTCCTGTGTTACTTCCAAACTTCACGCGACTGCACTGTATCGGTGAAGATATTGTTGGGACAGGGTGGGTAGAAGAGGTGGGAAGCAGCATGTCTATTTAGGAATTGTCCCTTCTCTGTCAAATCTCTCTAGTCAACGCTCCTTCTTGTATCACTTTTTTTTTAGTTGTCAAGGGACAGGGACTTGCAGGCTGCCTAGAGACTCTGTGCCATCTCCATCCCGGGCAATTTTGAAGAGCAGGTTGGACAGACACTTGGCTGGGGTTGTTTAGTCAGGGATGATCCTGCCTTGAGCCAGGGGCTGGACTAGAAAACTTTGTGAGGTCCTTCCCACCCCTACTTTTCTGTGATCTCGTGATGCCTGTGTGGAGAAGACTACTCTTACACACCACCATGCCCCATTTAGAGGGCTTCTTAAATGGGGCCTGGACATTGTACTAGTCTCTCTGTTTAGGGGTGAATTCCACCACGACTACCAAAAAGCATGCTAAAAGAGATGTGTGTAGTACTTGGCATTTTCTTTCCTCTGCTCCCACCCGTCCTATACAGTGATGGATTGCCTTGAGTCTGACCTTAGTGTCCCCACATCATGCTGATAGGGCCTAAGGATGAGGTTAAAAAAAAACCAAAAAAAAGGACTAGCAATGAGCTGAGGCTAGCAATACTTAAATAGAATAGCAAAAAGAGCCTACTTCTTCCCTCTCTTTTCATATTCCTCCCCTCTTGGAGCTCTCCTACTCACAGCCCCTGTTCTCGGTCTGTCTACTCAAGTGAGGATTTGGGCCTTAGGCAGAATGTCATAGCCTATTACCCGAATAATAACACTTGGCTATTAACAGTAGTTCCTGACATCCAGCCATGTGCTTGTTCCACTATGTTAGGATGTCTTAGATACGCATGGAAAAGGACATTAATATATATTGTTTGACAAGGAATGGACACTGGAACAGATGCATATAATAAGGACGCTTAGAAAAGTGTGAAGCATAACTTATGAGGTTCTTTCAGTGTTCATGAAGGCAGGTCGAAGAAGAGGAAGGAGACCAAAAGAAATGGACAATTAATGTGAAGAGAGTAAGGGGAGAAGGAATAGATAATTGGGCTGTGACCTAACTTTACGCAAGGTTGAGGCTAGGAAGAGTTTAGCTGAAGTGGGATTTTGCTAGTGAAATACCCTGCTGATATGTAGGGTGCAATGTAGGCTTCTGCAATGTAGGCTTCTGCTACATTGCAGTGCTGCTGAGTGGCATTCCTAGCATAGCTTGTTAATTTAACTGCTCTTCGGGTTAATTGAGAGCCATGCATATGTTTTCTAGCTTATTAAATGGAAAAATGTATAAAAATACCGCTAATTATGTCACTCTTTTGTAGTTCCTTTTCTTAATGTGGGACTGTATTTTCCCCATCTGTTGCCACTGTATAAATCCTTGTCCTATTCTCTCACACTGTACTTGCTGCAAAGTCCATGCACCTTTATTTTTGACAGGATTTTAACATTTCCCAAAAGGTTTTATGTATTCATGTGTGAGAGGGAAAAAAAGAAAAACCTGTGTCTTGTTGTAGCAGGAATGACCCTAAATAAAGGTCTTTACTTCAAAGCATAGTCTTTAATCCCCTGAATGACTAACCATGTCAACAAGCTGTCCTTGTCAAAGTTTCATTGCATTATTTCTACAAAGGTAAGTGCTATTGCATCGATTTATTAATTTATTTTTTTTAATTCAGTGTCTTACAATATTGTAGAAGTTATGGGAATGAATGAGAGAGAGAGAGAAAGAGAAAGGAAGATGAAGACATGCACATAGATTGAATTGTTCTTGCTTATTATTGCATATCATGCTTTTCATTTTTCTGCCCTGGTACTAAATAATCAGTGTAATCAGTGGATGTCTTTCTATTGATTTTGGTGGACATTGAATCAGGCCTCAAGAATGGTGCAATGGAACAGCAATAGGAGATCAGGTGCATTTAAGTCTTCAGCGCTAAACTTGTCATTGTGCACAAGGCGATACAGAATAGCTGAGGTCAGCTGCATTTCCTGTTAATTTCCAAGTCCACAATACTGTTATTTCATAGCTGACATTTTGTGAACACTGGAAGGTTTTTGTTCCTGTCTATGATGAGAGTGTGGCAGTTCCTGGAGTTGTGAGTTGGGCCTTTTTGCACCAAGCAAGCTGATCAGGATGGTCCTGGAGAAGATGAAGTAAAAACCATACAGGAGTTGCTCATTAGGCCTGATACACAGGAGTACTTAGGCATGAGCATAAAGACCCTCCCTGTTCAGGAAAACCCCTACCCACAGGAGTAAATACGACTTACATGCATGCTTCCGGTTAAGCATGTGTGTATCTTCTTGACTGAATAAGGGAAATTGAGCAAGTGCTTTTCTGCAAGAACAACCAATCAAAAATCCCTGAAAGCAACAATACAGCCTGTAGTATTCCCTATAGGAGAGACTTCAGGCATTAGGGTCAAGATTTTATTGGGACTTGGGAGCCTTAAATCCCTCAGGAACCTTTGAAAATTCTAGCTCAGAGCTCACGTGTTAGAAAATGATTATATCATTCCCTATATGTGTGGCCATAAGGAGGGCACAAATTTGGGCTAGGTTAGTCTTTCAGTCTCCTGCATGTGGAAGAAAGGTGGATGAGGGAACTACAGGCTGCTTGTACACGCCATGGGGTTTAAATTCGGTTTAGTTCTCCCTAACTTGAAACAGTGGGTTTTTATGAATGCTGCTTCAGTTTAGGGAGAATTAAACCAAACTAAACCCTTGCTCCGGGGAGAAGGAAAGAAAAAAAAAAAAAAAAAGATCAGGCTTGCCACTTTTTTTTTCTTCTGTGGAGCTTTCCTGCATGGGCTGCTGCTGGGTCCCACAGCCCCTGAGCTGCACAGGGCCCGCCAAGCCCCGAGCATGTCGGCTTCCAGCACCCCATGCACTGTTGTACTTTGTTAGGTCACAAACTAAAAACACCTCAGAGGTGTTTTTTCTTACTATGTACCAAAGTCATTTCAAGTGGAATATGCCACCAAGCATGCAAACAGCAACGCCATTAAAGTGGCGCAAAAAGGCATTTAAGCCGCTTTAAAGGCCAATTTTGTGGTGTGTACAAAGGCCCACAGTCTTCAAGTAACAACATCTAGATTCATAGATTCACAGACACTAGAGCTGGAAGGGACCTCGGAAGATCACTGAGTCCAGCCCCCTGCCCCAGGGGCAGGAAGTCAGCAGGGGTCATAGGATCCCAGCAAGCTAAACATCCAACTGTTTCTTGAAGGCATTCAAAGTAGGTGCTTGAGCCATCTCCAGTGGCAGGCTGTTCCAGACCTTGGGGGCTTGGACAGTAAAGATGTTATTCCTTATGTCCAGCCTAAAACAGTCATGGAGGACTTTGTGACTGTTCGACCTTGTTATCCCTTGGGGCACTCTGGTGAACAAGCATGCCC
>NW_017729020.1:9539611-9540461 GCF_001723915.1 Gavialis gangeticus
TGGGGCGCTCTAGTGAACAGATGTTCCCCCAGGTCCTGATAAACTTATAGGTGGCCACCAGATCACCTCCCAGCCTGCGCTTTTCCAGGCTGAAGTCCCATGGCTCTCAGCCTTTCATCATAAGGTCAGTTTTTCTGACCTCTGATCATGCGCGTGGCTCTCCTCTGCACCCTCTCAAGCTTCTCCACATCTTTTTTGAATTGTGGAGCCCAAAACTGGATGCAGTACTCCAGCTGCGGCCTCACCAAGGCCAAGTACAATGGGAGAATGACATCCTGGGATTTACTTGAGAAGCATCTATGGATGTGACCCAGCGTTTTGGTCGCTTTACTAGCTGCAGCATTGCATTGAAGGCTCATGTTCATCTTGTGATCAATCATGACCCCCAAGTCCCTTCTGTCCGTAGTGCTAACCAGCATAGCACTGCCGAGTCTATAAAGATGCTGCAGGTTTTTTCTCCCAAGGTAGAGAACCTTGCATTTTCCGGTGTTAAATACCATCAGGTTCTCATCCGTCTATTTCCTGAGCCTGTCAAGGTCTGCCTGGGTTGCCCTCCTGTCTTCAGGTGTGGATGCTTTACCCCAGAGTTTGGTGTTGTTGGCGAACTTGGCCAGTTGGCTTCTGACACCAATGTCTACATCATTAATGAAGATGTTAAATAGTATAGGCCCAAGGACAGAGCCTTGAGGGACCCCACTGGTCACAGCGCACCACGATGATTGACTTCCATCAACCACCACCCTCTGGGTCCGACCACGGAGCCAATTCCCCAGCCAGTGGATCATTTCATAGTTTCATAGTTAGTAGGGTCGGAAGGGACCTGAGTAGATTATCAAGTCCGACCCCCTGC
>NW_017729020.1:9540829-9557580 GCF_001723915.1 Gavialis gangeticus
TTTTATTGTCCTTGATATTTGTAGCTGGCTGGAGTTCCATCGCAGCCTTGGCTTTCTTGGTCTGCTCTCTGCAGGTCTGGACCAGTGCAGAGTATTCCTGCTTGGAGGTGGATCCAGTCCTCCATCCTTTGCAGGTCTTTCTTTTAAGACAGAGGAGGTCCGCTAGTTCCCTGCTGAGCCAAGGGGGCTGCTGTTCCCTTTTGCTGCCTTTCCTCCGAGATGGGATTGACTTTGCTTTCAGGATTGCTCCCTTGAGGAGCAACCACTCATCCTGGACTCCCTTCCCCTTTGGGTTGTGGCCCATTAGGGCCTCACTGACAAGCCTCCTTAGCTTGTAGAAGTCAGCTTTCCTGAAGTCAAGGACTTCTGTATTACTGACTGACTTGCCAGCTTTACAGCAGATGGTAAAGCTGATCAGCTCATGGTCACTGTCACCCAGCTTCCCTTTGATTGTTAGGTCACTGATTAGGTCATCCCCGGTTGTCAGTACCAGGTCGAGCAGCGCTTTACTTCTCATTGGCCTGTAGACTTCCTGCGTCAGATAGAGCTCATCCACGCAGAAGAGAAGCCTTTGTCACTGCTTGGATTTGGCTGCACGCTCTTCCCACGAGATGTCTGGGTAGTTGAAGTCTCCCATGACAACCATGCACTGGGAGCGTGCGGCCTCAGCCAATTCCCTGGCGAACTCCTGGTCAAGCTTTTGAACCTGGGTGGGAGGTCTGTAGTAGACTCCCATCATTGTGTCCCCTGTGCTGTGTTCCCCACGGATTTTCACCCAGAGGGTCTCCAGTCATCCACCCTGGGTGCTAATGTTGGCTTGCAGGGATGCATAGCTTTCCTTGACATAGAGAGCTACACCCCTGCCCCTTTTGTCCACTCTATCTCTCCTGTACAGGGTATAGCTGTCTATACCCATGGCCCAGTCATAGGTGGAGTCCCACCAGGTCTCCATTATCCCTATGACATCATAGTTATTTGTGTTTAGCAGGAGGACAAGTTCCTCCTGTTTATTTCCCAAGCTCCTGGCATTTGTGTATAGTCACTTTGGGGGCCCTTGTCTTGCCTACAGTTCATTTCAGGGCTGGGACAGGGGTGGGATCCCTTAAGCACCTTAGCCTGTTGGCTTTGCAAGGGTTGCTCAGTGGGCCAGCAGTGGCCAGTAGTCCCCCATCTCCCGACAGGCTTAGTTTAAAGCCCTGTGGAGCAGGTCAGCCAGTCTGGCTGAAAAGAGCCTCCTCCCCAGGGGAGAGAGGTGGAGGCCATCTCTTCCCAGCAGCTCACTGCCTCTCTCACGAAAGAGAGGACTGTTGTTATGGAAGCCAAAGCCTTCCCAATGACACCAGCGCCACAGTCTTTGGTTCACTACCTCGATTCTCCTCTCCCTCCTCAGCCCGTAGCTTGAAACTGAGAGGATTGATAAAAACATCACCTGCGCCCCCAACCCCTTAAGCCCCGCTCTCAAATCCCTGTAGTGCTTCATGACCCAGCTGGGAGGGCTCTGAGCCATGTCACCCGTGCCCACATGGATAAGGAGCATAGGGTAATGGTCAGTGGGCTGGAGGAGTTCAGGGATCTTCTCCGCAATGTCTCGGACTTGGGCTCCAGGGAAGCAACAGACTTCCTGGGCTAAGGGGTCGGGGCAGCCGGTTGCTCCCTCAGTCCCCCTCAGGATGGAGTCTCCCATGACAAACATTTTGTGTTTCGTCTTGGGGAAAGCGGGGGTGGGGGCAGTAGCTACAACAGAGCCTGCATTGCCTGCAGGAGCTGGCAGCTTGGCAGGCTCTGCTGGGGCTGCAAGAGGTTCATACCTGTTGCAAAGCTCCAGTGGTGGTGGGACTTTGGTGCAGCAGGCCTTGGGACCCTTGACCACCTGGGTCCAACCCCTGGGCTGGACAGCATGGGAGGTCCTCAAGTCGTCCCCAATCCTGGAAGGTGACCGTGGTCTACTCTCCACCTCCTGAGGGAGAAGGGCCTGGCACTAGGAGTTGATCTCCTGCTCACAGTCCCTGATGGCACACAGGTGGCCTGGAGCTCCTCCAGCTGGCACACCAGAGACCCCAAAGGGGAACAGACCTCGCAAGGGGAGGTGACCTTGCTCCTAGACCCCAGAGCCTGAAAAAGTGTCAGGAAGCCCCCGCAGCTGAGAGCCAGGGGCTCCATCTGCGTGGAGCCCAGAACTGTGGGCTCTGTCTGGGTAGAGGTCTCTGAGGTGCCAGAGGGGGGGCCGCAGACCCTGAGGGGCCCTTGGGTTGCGGTGCATGCCCATCTGCAGCATGCTGCTAGTAGGCCTGCTGCAGCTGTGACTGCCTACCCTAGGGGGCTCACAGGCAGGGCCGTGGGCCCTCCTGCACACGCTCCTGCGCTAACTTGTGCACCGGGCCCAGCAGCGTGCCTGTTTGCATGGCTTGTTTGCGAGGCTTCGGTCATGTGGCTCCCTGGGGGGCAATCCTCATATTACACATAGCCAGGACTTCTTCCAATTGTGACGAAGGTGCGCTCACTTGTAAAACACCTGGCCATACCAGAAAAATCTGCCTTGTATTAAATTGCTGGAGATGCTGCTGTGATTAGGAAAAGCTGTTGAAACAAATAAAGTCCAGGCCTTTTTTTTCTTAAACCAGAGTCCAGGTTCTGATTGCTTGTTTTGCAAAATGAGTATCTTCTCCGCACCCTCCCCTCCCCCGCATACATTTTTCTTTAAGCCTAAATCTCTCTCACATTGATGTAAATGGAAAGTAACTGGAGTATTTGATTTTTCTACACTGGACATTTAAAAAACAGAGGTTTTCCTTTCCTGTAGTCAGTGACTTGCTCCTGATTTACACTGGCATAAGTAATGAACTTACTACACAGCTGTGTTTAACTCTACCTTGTTCTTGCAGGCTTCTCTTAACTTAGAAAAGCTATGTTTAGTGAAAGGCTTATTATTTCATTTAGGAATCTTAAATGAAACACATGGCACTTGCTAGGAGTGTGAATGAGTAAGGAGTGCTTTGTGTCCTGTGTTGTGAGAATGCCAGAAAGTTAGGCTATTTTGGGAGAGGGAACAGACAGAATTAATATGGCCTTTAACAGAAATCAACCCAGGAATCTGATATTATTTATTCTAGGGAACAAGGATAAAGTTTTAAAAAAACAAGAACCCACAGCTGCCAGACCCTTGTAAACCATTCATATTAAGGGCTGCCTTAATAGTCACAAGATGGATTTTGTGAGAATTAGATGTCGTTGTCTTCCTTAAATAGCCAACTGATGCAGAGTACCTAAGTGAGTTAGTGAATTTCTCTCCAGAGAGAGTTTCATTTAAATTAGCAGATGAAATTGATACTTTTTTCAGAACATCTGTTCCTGCTTTGTAGATTCTTTTGATTGTGGTGGTAATAATATCAAGTGTAACTATCCATTTTTTCCTATTGCTTGTGTTTTAAAAAAATCTTGGCTATTGATATTGCTAAGCATTGTTAATCGGTCTCATTGCTTTGTTTCTTTATATGCTTGCTTTTAAAAACATAATTAGACTTTTGTTTATGCAAATATTGTGTAAGCAGCTGTGTGAGTTGTTATGATATGCTCAAGACTTTGTGTTGTGGAGTGGTTCTAATGTTCATTAGAATCCTAAATCACGCACCAAAGCAAAAGAGGCATAAAAGGCAATTAAATCCCAGCCTACAGCCATGTCTTGGTAAACACTACATATGATAAGAGCCCTTCAGTGACAGATATGCAGCTTTTTTAATATGTATTTTGCTGAATCACTGCCAACAAGAAACATTACTTTTTCTGCCACTTGCCGTTCTGTATCTATAGAAGTTGTCTGAGTCATGGCAGATATTTCCGATTCTGTTTTCACACACGCAAGCATTTCCATATCTATGATCTCCATGCAATGTCATCTTAAGTTATTCGTATTTAAGTTACCCATGGAGTTGTACGATGTGTGTAACATTATACCTTTATATGTACACACATATACTCTACTATACACATGAATATACTTTAATTAGCTATTTCAGTATGCATCGCTGTATGTGTTAGCAGTCTCCTGGGATCTTGACTCAGCCACCCAGTTTTGTCTTATCTCTGTATTTTTCCAGTTGACTGCTCACTCCTGTTTCCAAAGCATTTACAAATCTGTTAAACAACACATAAAAGCTTATGACATCCCACTGTTAACCTTTTGTCACGATGAAAATTGACCTTTTCTTCCTACACTTTTGCCTTCTATCTCATAATTGTCTTTTAATCAGGACAGTACCTTGCCTCTTTCAGTAACTACTTAGCTTCCTTAATAGCCTCTTGTGAGGTACTGATTTTTATATTTAAAAGAAATCTTTTATAAATAAAGCAGTATTTAAAATGCTCTCTCCTGATGCTGAATTGTCTCCAAGTTGCATGTTTTCCTCCATCTTCCACCATGCAATATTTTAGTAGGCACATCGTATTAGGTTGATGGAGGTCACGTATTATATTGAAATGCGACTTCCATCCATCTTGATATGTTCCAACTTACTGTGTCAGCTGAATTCATATTTAAACACCTTTTCTTCAAGCTGGCACCTTTCAGCCAAAGTACTGTAAAGTCACCAAAACGTGATAAAAGATTGAACGGTTGGAGTTGGCTTTCTGAAACGCAACTACAGGCAAGCTAGCAACATAAAACTCATGGCCAAGATGACTACTGATTTTTGAGCTCCTAAATTTGAACACATTGATCTTTAGAAGGAAAATTCTGTTTCCAGAATCACTAGTCATTCTTAAAAATGTTAGCCAATGTATTTTTTAAAGTGTTCATAAATAAATGAATACTCTTATTACTAATAGCATCCTAGGGTATGAACATACATACATTTTAGCCACTTAAAATGGGAAGGGAACTTCTGCTTGGGAGCACACATCAATTGTTACAATTATTATCTGTTACTTCTTATGATGCCATGCAAGTTAGCTAAATCATCCTAACTTGGCCCTTGGATTAACCAGGGTTAATGCCAAGTGGTTTTGTTACACTTGTATTGCTGTAGAATCACACAAAAGTAGTAACTGCATTGTAACAGCTTGTGTTGGGATCTTTTAGCCTGGCTCTGAGCTCTAACTTATTGCTGCTAGAAAAGATCATGGGTGAATTTCGGTGGGCAAGTGCTATCCACAGGCAGGCTTTGCTTCCCAAGGGACTCTTCTACCACTGTGCTAGTGCAACCCTGGGACTGCTGAAGGGTGAGGGCCCTGGATGAGAAAACATCCTGTGGATTTTCATGAGGCAACTGCTTCCAAATATTTCCACTATTGCACCTTCCCTTCCCTTCTCTTCTCTTCCTTTCCCTTCCCTTCCCAGTTTATCAACCACTTCCCCTGCATGAATGCATGGAGAGGTTTCCACGTTATCTAGATGCAGAGGAAATGGTGCTGCCCAGATGGCATACTCACCTATGGCAGGAGGAAAAGTGTGTAGGTGTATTTTCCCCCATGCTTGGCTATCAGGGGGTTGTGGAAGAGGTCCTGAATATCACTTCTTAGTACTCTAAGAAAGCAGTTGCCTCTGATATTGAAGCATTGTGCAATAATTGGAGTTAGTTTTCCTCCTTAAGCATCCATGTCTCAAGAATTAATAGTGTTTCCCCAGCCAGGTAGAACATTAGCGTTCTCTGACAGAGCAATCCTGGTAAATGTGGCCATGTGTTCCCCTCAGGAAATTATGGTTTTTTAATCATAAAGCTTTTGAAATGTTATGCCTTATAAATTTGTTTTTGGATTTTTCCCCCCAACACTTTTGCGATAAAGTGGAACATTTGATTTTAAAGTCTTTTTCTTGACTTAGGGTATACTCAGCCAAGGGCCCTGTACTCTCAAATGCACTTACACATATACCCCTACAAAACCGTAGTTTGTGGACTTTCTAAACTTGATGCAAGGCCTATCTAATGCTTTAGACTCCTTTCAGAAGGTGCGTTGAGTTCAGATCATTTTTGTTTCTTCTCTGTCCCATCAGTCTTTATTAATAATGCTGTGTGTGTATGTTTCCATTGGATGTTGTGACATGCCCATCACGTAAGATGAAAAATAAATAAAACATAGTTGCTGTATGTCAGAATTTTGAACCTAAAGAACTGGACCAGGCAACTTAGTCACTAAATCTGTTTTTCAGATAATTATAAGCAATCCCATTTTAAATATAAAAATGCCACTTTTCAGTAATATTTTACCTAAGGTATTGCCATATGGATGCATGAAAATCACATCTAAAAAGATCTGCATGCAGATGTTCCTGTAATACTGGTTGCATATGCATATTTTTCTGCAAATGCAGGCCACCAAAAATATTTCATCTTTATTTAATAAAATGAAGCTTAAAAATAGTTAAATTAAAGCTTTCAGGTTTGATTACATCATTGATCACAGAAAAGGCACTCTGTGCAAACATCTGTTAATGCCCAGATGTTATCTTTGAGATCCAGGGTTTAAACTGCTTTATTCTGTCTTCTAGCTACTGATTTGGGGCTTGATCCTGGTGAGGTTGTGAGCCCTGTGGCCCCGCTCTGTCAGAGCACTTAAGCAAATGCTTATTCTTAACTTAAAAATCCTGCCACTCGGCTCATTGCCTTACCTGAGATTACTTGGATATTTAAAGTTAAGCATATGCTAAAGTGCTTTTCTAGGCCAGGGGCAGAACCCTCTTTATCTTGCAAGACAGCCAATCGAAAGTATTACTGCAAAATGCATTCTGTCCCTGGGATATTTGTAGAAGAGGCGTACGCTGGCTGTAAGGATGGAGAACCAAAGAGTCAAGGGGACAATCTGCAACATAACATCCAATTTCTCCTCCAAATAATTTTAACCAAAGCAGGTGAGACAACGAATTGCTCAGCATTTTTGTTGTTCATCCTTAGGATGGAGCTCTCAACCTGTGGTTTTCATCTCGGAGAACATTACTTACTGCAGGACTCCTCCTATCTTGCCCTGGTAGGAAGTGACAATGCAATGTGCGTCTCAGGTCAGGGTTATCTTATATCTCATGTTCAGTGGTAGCGAATGCTAATTAATGGTTTCTCTGATACTTAGGCCAGATTCCATATGTGAACCCATTATCTTTTATGAGGCACTCAGACACCAGAGCTAGAAGAACCAAATAAGTCTTCAAAATATGACTCATATATGCCTTCTCCTTATGGCCCATGTCAGAGTTATATCTCGTTATAAATTATTGCAATCATACTAATCTTTGTATAGCATATAATTAAAATCATAACATGTTAACAGGAATATTTAGGGTTAAATCAATAAGGCTAAGAAGAGTTATACATCTTCATGCCTGTTGGCATGAGCCAACCTCTTGAGTTTTCTCTATAGGGTGGTTGTTCCATAATTGTCCAGTGGGAGATTTCTTGCATTGTCATTAGAAGCAGCTGGTACAAACCACTGCTGGAGACAGGATGTTGGACTAGATGGATCTGATGGCTTGATCCAGCATAACAATTCTTGTTTTCCTGTATGCAAAAAATGGCTTGGCATTAGGGGTCACCTGGCAAGTTGTTAAGGCAGCCCTGGGCGCCTCTAAATTTGGAAACTACTCACCACGTGGAAAGAACAGGCTTCTTAGCTGGGTAGCAGCTGTCTATCTCTTGCACACATGGAGGGCGAGTGAACAATAATGAATTGCAGCAAGTCACTATTAATTTATGTATTATTGGTAGCGGAATTGATAAGTAGCTCTGAATTATCTGGGTTTCTTCTACTCCTTGCGGTAGGTAATTATCTTTTTGCTAGGCTAGCTATGGTCTGTACATTTCTCTGCGCATCTGCATTTCACTTGGGGAAATTCACTATGTGAACTAATAACAGCTTTGCTAGCTTCAGGTGGAAAAATAAAGTCTCCAGATTTTCAGAGTGGAGCTGGCAGGTTGTCATTGTTTCTGAGTTTCTTGTTTTTCCTCTGTCTTGTGCGAGTGACACAGTGTTCCAGGGTTAGGAAATGTCAGCTTCTCCGATGAGCCATCCAATGAAAATATCATTTTCTCTCAGCAGAATAAGTTCCTGGCTGAAGCAAATATCAGCCTGCATACAGAGCTCTCTCCTTCAGTATATAAATGTCTACATAGATTCAGCTAGTTAAAAAGCTGGCATGGATATCATAAGAAAAATGTTCTATCCCTCCCTATTTGTATCCTTCCTTTTTTAATTCTCTGCAGAATCCATTACTGATGCACACATTGGTTTTTCAACCCAAGAGCACACATTCCTACTGCAACAGCATCAGCAGATGGTATTATTAAGTTGCAAAGATCCATTGGTAGTTTTTTTTGCAGCCGTTAGGGGTGTTATCGTGGGTGTCCTGTTTTAAATTATAACACAGGTAATTGCATTTTGTTTATCTGCATTTCCTTTACAGTTCCATTTGGAGAAATTATATGCTCTTCCCACTCTTTTTCTTGTGTTGTTCCTGTTGAATAGTGTTTCTGGTGCAGAGAAATTGAGTTTTACCTTTCCAGTGTCTATGGTTCAGTGGCAGATGAAGTTGAACATATAGACAGGCTTGAATACTTAAACCTATGCTTTTGGGTGCTGCAGTCATTACTTTGGCATCTGTGTCAAATAAAATCCATCACAAGAGATTAGGAAGTATAACGGATTGACTTTTTTGACAAGGTTCATTTGAGTTTTTCTTTTAAAAAGAAATAAAATATGTTCAGAGGAGGGGGTAAAAATTCCTAAAAGAAATTACAAAACAAAACTGAAACAAAAATCCCAACTTTTTTCTTGCTTATTCCACCCCCCCACCAGAGAACTATGAAAAGAAGTGATGTCTTTTAAATCGTAAAAAAGGGAAATAGGTTTACCACAAGAAACTATTTCCCTTTTTTATGTTTTAAAAGACATCACTTCTTTTCATAGTTTTCCGGTGGTGGGGGGGGAATAAGCAAGAAAAAAGTTGGGATTTTTGTTTCAGTTTTGTTTTGTAATTTCTTTTAGGAATTTTTACCCCCTCCTCTGAACATATTTTATTTCTTTTTAAAAGAAAAACTCAAATGAACCTTGTCAAAAAAGTCAATCCGTTATACTTCCTAATCTCTTGTGATGGATTTTGTGGGGCAGAGTTACAACAAGGATTAAATAAATAACCAACAGTTTTGGAAGAATTATAAGCCTTCCTGTTTCATAATGCAAACAGACTCTAACTAGTAGGGGATTTAGCAAAAAACTTGCCTTATGAATTGGTTATTCTGTACGTACCTGGTGCTGGATTTCTTGCACCTTCCTCTAATGCAGCTGATACTATATTCTGGATTAGATGGATTTCTAGTTAACCTGCCGAGATTTCTTTGAGATCAGGACACCTGGATGCTGAGGCAACATACTTACTGTGTTGTGCATATTTTTAAGGCATTTTGGATTCCAGTTGTATTAATATATTTTTTTCTTCCCTAGACCTACAGAAATAGTTAATCTTGTTCTCAGCAAATACAAAGCCACAGTCTAACTCTCTAAACACAATAAATTACCAGAAAAGAATGAATGCCCTCTGAGCTAGAGTGTCATGAAAGTTTGGATTAAATAAGGAATAATTTTTTTTTTACCCCCTTCCCTTTTGGTATCGAAGATATTCATGCTCACTGCCCCCAGTCTGCCTTTTATCTGGTTCTATTAAGGCCTCTTGATTTATTAAGGCCTCTTGATTGGGAAATGGAGGGGGAGGCAGTGGTTAAAAGATGAAGAGATTATTTGGAAGCTGAAGGAAGGAAGGAGAAAATGTGGAATAAAGGAAAACTTTCTGCAGAGGCTTGCTTATATTGCTGTGATTAGAAGAATGGGTAGGTCACTTATTTTCCCATGTAAACAGTAGCATCCTGATAGTAATTAAGCTATTATCAGTTCTCAACCGGTGCTGCGGACAGCACCAGACTCTTCCATTAAATGGAAGGACATATGAACACTGAGGTCTGTGTAGCATTCCTTCGTTCTGGTTCAAGCAATAGTGAAATTGCTCATAAAATGCCACTTAATTATCAATTAATGATGCCATTTTTGTCTGTCTTGTTCATTGTTTATAGTATAATATTGTGTTTGTACCGTTTCAACAAAAGGATATAAATGCTGATGAAGATCCAAGTATAGGAAGATGGTCAGCAAGGCAGATAAAACTATTAATATTGAGGACAGGAGTAGACAAATAAGTGATATAGTAAGTGACAGGACTTTTTCTAAACTGGGTTGGAAATTGGGAGTGGTCCTTTGAAAACTACTGAAGAATTTGTACGTAAATGCAAGGAGCCAGGGCAGTAAAATGCAGGATCTGGAACCACTGGTTCAGGAAGTGAATACTATAAAAATGGTTTAATAGAAACATGGTGGAATATCACTCAAGACTGGTACAGAAGTATCAAAAGGTAGTGTGTACTACCTAGAACAGGTGTGTATTGGGGTGGGGCAGCACTGTATGTTGATGCTGTGATGGAATATAACAAAATTAATGGGTACTGGAATACACTAGAATAGTAAAAAGCAAGTGTAGGTAGCCTAGAACAGATTTTACTGATCCTGTAGGTGCTACTGTAATCACTAATGCCAAGCCCAACATTTTTTTTTAAAGTCTGATTCACCTAAAATATTGGTGTATGTTTTATGAGATTTAAAAATAATATCACTACCTGTTTTGTTCTTTCCACTTGCCTGCTGCATTTTTTTTAACCTTTAGGATGTACTAAGTTCATGTATTCAAACCATAAACTTGATATTCACTTCCATTAAAAGGCCTGTTGCTGTCCTTGCCTTGCTTGCTTGGGGAAGCCGCGTGCAGAGTTGGCAGTGCACTTGCCAAGAAGTGTACAGGTGGAAGCTCTAATTCCTGTGAATTTGATTATGCAAACTTGATTGCTCCAGACTCCTGCTGCCTCAGCCAGGTCCTGCTGCAGGAAAACACTAATATAATATTCAAACCTCATTAACCCAAAAGTGGTTCCCTTCTCTAGGAACATGCATACAATGAAACAGCAGATGGAAAATCATGAGGGCAGCAACAGAGGCTCCAGCAGAGATCTGGTAAGCAGACTTTAGCAATGAAGAAAGGTGTTGCTCATTTTTCCTGCTATTAAGCCCTGGTTCAAGTCCGGTCTTTGAACAGTTAGGATTCCCACTTTCTACTCGTACATGCATAATTCCAAAACCAGACTGCTATCTTTTTCAAATCCAGGCTGTCAAAGGACAAGTATAGAGCAATAATCCATTAGGGTCATACAAGACGCTGCCATTTTTTTTGCTCCCAGACGTACCTTGCTGTAAACTCTGTTATCAGCAGCAAATCTGAAGTTCCACTCCTTGCATATCTCCCTCCCCTCCCACTTTACCACCAATAGGTGGAGCTGCTACAAAGCAGATAAATGGAGAGTTGATCACGAAGGGCTACACTGTGTCGGGCACAGGAGCAAGGAAACTTGCTGTCAGTTTTGCAGTTGCTAGATAAAAGATATATGCTTTTAAAATCCCTTAATCCATTATCTTTATTGGTCGACTTATAAAAATCCATGGGGTGTATAAATTACAGAGAGAAATGCACCCTTGAGAAGAGAAATTCTAATTCATTTGTGTGATAAACCACCTACATCACTTGTAAGGACTTTTCTTACTTGCTACTAAGTCCCTTTGAAATCTCCTTTTTCTACATATTCTGTAAATATGGATTTACCCTTTTTAGTGATACCTATGGTGGTTTACACCCATAGTTTGACCTGCCCTAATAAATTAGACCCTGGTTGGGACCTCAAAGCATTTCTCAATATGCTACTGCTATTTCTTATCATGTCCATAATGTTGAATTGATGACCTTGGGGTGGAGGCAGGACTTTGTGACAAGTACCTCTTTTAGCTTAGACATTTTAGGTTGCTTGTTTTAGAGATTTCAGCAAGCGGGAACTGGCATCTAAGCAAACTTAGAAAGGAGACAGCTAGCTATCAGGTGGCTTGGCAGAGATGCTTTGGCAGTGATCTGTAGAAATAGTCAGGAATAATTAAAGATCAGCACGATACACAGGCTACCCTTTTCCCCTTTTTGTAGTTCAGAACTTGTCCATCAATAACTGTCAGGTAAGATTTATAGGAATAGGTCCTGTTTCTGGAATCAGACAGACACCCCAGTTTACCTTGCATTTCAATGGCTCCGTACCTGCTATGAAAAACAAAAATAAGGTGCACAGACAATGGTTGTAATCTTTGGTAAAGAGAGTGCCTGCCTGAAATCAGAATACAGGTTGCATATTTTTCAGTTGCAGTATCAGAAAAAGCCCAAACATTTCTATGGATGCACCTCAGTTTGCTTTGTTTTCCTGCTTGGTCTGTAAAAGCTTCACATTTTTCTCCATGCAGCTTAAGCAAATACCAGAATCTACCTCGAGGGGGCTGACATGTTACTTGGCTGAGGCAGAGAACTTAAAAGATGAAGATAAGGAAGAAAAAGTAGTACATGCCTATTCCGTCCCTCTGCTTTTTCGTTCAATGGAGATCATTAAATCTTAAAGGTAAGAGAGATTTGTTAGGGCTCTTTCTTCCTTTTGTCATAGAGAAATCAGTCCTCCTAAAAAATTAATGGCTGTATTTAGAAAGGCAAATCCAGCCACTCTGCTTGGTAATGAGATGTGTGAAAGTGTGCCCAGGAAACCATCAGCTCCCTGGGAATTAACTGATGTTACAGTTAGTATCTCTCCCAGTAACAAATTGCAGGAAAGGAATAAAACTTTCCACAGCCCAACAGGATCCAGAAAACTGTTCTCTCCCTCACGTGATGCTAGCCTTCAGCAAGGAACAGTGACTGCACGCTGCAGGTGTGACCCTGGAGAGATAAGGGATTTCACTGGAGCATGGTTTTCATTCTGTCCTCCTACAGTGATCTAACAGGGTTGGCTTTAATAACATCCCTTTTGTTCTGGCAGATAATCATGGGCTGGCCCAGATAACATCACAAATTTGCTCCTTCCTGATAATAGGATCTTATCAGGCCTTCAGCAGCATATAGCATTTTTACAGGATATGGCTTTAATTAAAATGACAATATGGAACAGTTGAGGTTACTTTGTAACATCACACTAGAAAGGGACAAGGTAATAAATGTCTTTCATGTTGTATACGAGAGAGAAAGTAAAGAGAACTATTTTACAGATATATTAATCATTCATGTGCTGGAATTACACCTTTGAAACTTCTAAGGTGAGCTGCCTCTGAAGGTCTATATTAATCACAGACACTCTTTGTAGCAAGGAGTCCCACAAAGTGTTAAAACTTAGACTTATGATTTTTTTTGCAATAGTTACATCTAGTTATATAGTGGTTGGGTGCATTGCAGGGATCACAGTGGGGGGGGGAAATTTTTACACTTGTTTTGCAAAGAAACATTCTAGATGATCACAGCAGACCCCTCTGGCCTTCAGATCTATTAATATTATTTGATATCTTAAGATTTTGCGTTCCTCACTGCATGTCTTCTGTGTTTGGATCATGGGAGCTCACATTTACTGCAAGATAAATTTAGAATAGAAGTAATAGTACAGTGAACAATCTTTTGGTAGCAGACAGATGTTTTAGAGAATCTAATAGGTGTCCTTTGTATATACTTTAGTGACTCCGAAATCCAGAGTTTATGTAGAACGCATCCTCCTCTGAAACGGAATAATCTCTGGCATGGAGTGTGTTCAGGATACAATTGGTTGTGTGCTTTCTATTTAGAGCCTAATGCTCCACTGTGTTAGTCCATTTTTATACTGGCACGACTGAACCATAATGGATTCACAGCCATGGATAACCAGTCCAAGTCAGTGGAAAACCAGACCCTTACAATATATAGTAAAGCAGAAATTTCCAGTCTGCATATTAGCAAGCAGAAATATGTAGAGTCAAATTTCCAGCCCTAGAAAACAGTAGACACAAACAATTTGAAATCCATCTCCTGGCTGAAATGTCTGTATCACAATGGCTATGTTATGAACAAAAGAATAGGAATAAAAGTCTGAAGTTAGCTTTCATTTTTATAAATACAGCTAATTGAGTAGACTATTGCAGATCATGGACCAAATGCTGAATATCTTGTCCAGTATCACTGAAAAATCGTCTTGTTTAGAGCATGTAGTTCTGTGGTTCTGTTTTTTCCTATATGGGTTTTTATGCCACAGTCATCACTGTAAAATTTGAGTGTCCCTGGTAGTGCACTAAGCATGTGACTGACATTTGTCATTTTTATGGTGTTCTTTACAAAATAAGATGTGTGCACAATGGAATGGCTTGGTATTAATTTTCTTTTAAGAAAGCATACCTACTACATGTGTTGCTAGATGCTGGTTTGAGAAGGCAGATTAAAGAAATGCATCTTGTTCTTGGAGAAGGAAGTTAAATTGGTGATGGTCCTAACTTCCCAGAGGGAATCTCAGGGGTCGGTCCACAAGTCTTCTCAGCAGTCGTTCCCCTGGGAAAAGAGCTCCTGATAGGATTGTCCCGTCTTTACTATTGAGATGGTGATTCCTTCTTCTGCTTGGGTAAGGATGGAAGTCTTCAGCGCTCATTACATTTTCGAGCTTTTTTACATTTTATTTTGTGGCCAGTACTCCCATTAAACACCTTTCAAGCCACCTCATTGTCCTCATTACAACTCTCCCCTGTCACAGTGCCTTAAAAAAATTACAATGATTATGTTTCTGGTGTACTTAGAAGTAGTTTGTCTTGATGACTGTCTCATTATTTCCTCATGCTCCATTGGTCTGTGACCACCTGTGGCTTCTTGACTTATACTGAAATTATTGTTAGTTATATGTATTATGGTAGTCACTAAGAGACTTTATCATGAATCAGCTTTTCATGCTGAGCAGTAAACTCCTTGGGACAAGGGCTGCCTTTTTCTTTTATGTATCTGTACAACGCTTGGCACATTGGGCCCTACAGTCTCCACCCACATGCAAGGAAGAATAAATACAGGCTGTGCCCAACATTTACTACCTAGGAAGCAGCTAGCTCTGCAGGAGGTTGATTTGCCGTCTCAGCTGATTGTCAGCTCTCCAGACACTCCTCCCCGTGTCACATGCAAGATCAAGCCCCTGCCCACAGACTTATTTTATACGCTACTTCTTTTTTAAATGTTCAACCTGCAGAATTTACTAACTGAGCAGAAATGAAGCATAAGGGGGCAAAAACTCTAGCCCCTGTGACACTCATGTCTCACCACTAGTGAAATACAGGGCAGGAATGATGTGCCCTGACATACGCATGGTGAAGGCTGACTAATCAATACCCGCAGCATGCAAAGTTGGGGTCTTACCTTCCCTTCCTATCTGCCACCTCCAGATCTCATAGCAGTCCAGGTTTCTCGCTCATTATTCAGTTTCATATGGACAACAAAGGACACACTCTCCACCTTTCTCGCTCTCTTTCTGTCCCTCTTCCTGTAAATAATCAGTAGGAGGATCCTCTTCACTAAAATTTACAAACCTATGATAAAAGAGGCTGATGAGAGCAGAGCTCGTTGGGGTTTTTTTTCATTGGAAAAGGCCAGTCCATCCAAACCCAATCTTTTCCTGGAATCATCAGCTTTTAAAAAAATCTCATTGTAGAAGTTTTTGTCAGTTCCTAATCTAAATGAGAGAGGCAGAAACAATAGCTGATGGCCTGATGGTTTAGGTACCCACCTCGGCTTTTGAGGGGCACAGATTTTGGTTTCCAGTTCTGTTTGGTTTGGACCAGGGCTTTGAACTTGTAATTTCCTATGTCCCTGGTGAATACCTTATCCCATAGCCTGCTGGGTAAGTGCCTCTGTCTTGCATTCTGGCCTAGTGGCTATTTAACGGTCTATATTACATAGAACTGGCATGACTTAATCATGGTAGCCTTATGGGCTATTAGCTTGGGAGTACATTTTGATCTGGACAATAGAGAAAATTGCCAGCAGTAGATATTGTGAGATGCTGATTCTGTGGCCTGGTATTTAGAACAGACATTTAAGCTATCAGAAACTCAGCCAACCACCCTAACCTCTGGCTATTCTATTGTTTGTTCTTGTTTTTTCACAAGAAAATCTAAAATCTGAATTTCTTGCCTTTAAAAAATGGACACAATTTCAGAAATGTTTATATATATATTTCATTGTCCCCTGAATTGGCCGAACCTGAAGCGAATGATAGCTGTTTCACACAGGTGTGTGTGTGTATATGTATATACATGTGTGTGTATGTATATGTGTGCGCGCGCACGCAAAGTGGCTAGTGATTCAAATCGGTGATACAAAACACTATTCTGAATCGATTCGGCCAAATCTGATTTGGAGATGCAGCCACTGCTGAATCTCTGAATCAGACAGGCCCCAGCTCCCAGCACTTTGGAAAAACAAAAAGCCTCCACTCACCAGCTCCTGCCTGGTGGGGGGTGATCCCTGCTGCCTGCCACTGCCCCACAACACATGGGGGGCTCTCTCATAAGCCCCCGGACCACCTGCCCGCTCTCCCAGCCCCCTCCCATGGATGCCCCACCCACCCCAGCTCCTGGTCCTTTAAAACACACAAACAAAGTAAAAAACTGGGCTCATAGGCACCTGGCTGGCGGAGGCGGGAGGGCAATCCCCACTGCCCCACATCACATGGGAGGGCTCTCCCAGGAGCCCCTGAAGCCCCAAGGCTGCTGCAGCAGCTGGTGAGTCTGGGTTTTTTGTTTTTATTTCTTTAAAGGGCTGGAGCTGGGGCAGGTGGGGTAGCCCTGAGGGGTAGGGAGCTGGGAGAGCAGGCAGGGGTTGGGGG
>NW_017729020.1:9557602-9577243 GCF_001723915.1 Gavialis gangeticus
CCCTTCCTCCAGCCCCCCTTTCCCCTACCCCTGCTTACCAGCTTGAGGTCTGGGTCCAGCTCCCTGCTGCAGCAAGCAGGGACTGCCCAAATCACCAAAGCTCTCCAAATCTTTTCTGAATCGGTTCGGAGAGCTTTGAATCGATTCGGACCTTTTAGTTGGTCCCCTGATTTAATTAGGATTCAGAGATTCGGCCACCGAATCGCCTCTGAATTGAATCGGCACCCAAAGCTCCACACAGCCCGTATGTATATCTTTGGATGCCGATTCGATTCAGAGAAGAAATATATTAAATAGGTTGGCTGGAAAACAAGAAATCTGAGTAGCAATTTGTTTGTTACTAGGTAATGCCCCTGGTGCTAACTCCAGAGTCGTAGGGGTTTTGATAAGGAGTGTAGGGCCACAGAGGTTTTTGAAGAGAAGAGCTAGTGGTGTGTACAGGTGTTTTTCCTCATTCAGAAAGGAGCTGAGTAGTACCTACATCTCTGTCTGACATACGTTGTTTGTTGGGTAGTCCTCATCTGAACATCAGGGCCAGAATGGATTTGGTCAGATTCTTAAGAAAGTGTGCAAATTTAAGCAAGTCAATGGGTCTATTTATGTGCTTAAGATTAAGGATGTGCTAAGTATCTTATGGTATCAAAATTAAATTCTCTTAATTCAACAACAAAGTCAAGCCTAGTTATAGGATATCCTGAATAATGAGAGATGACAATAGGGTTAAAAGGGAAGAGCAGCCAGTTGACAGGAAGAAAATAATTAAGGCTAGTCAGCAAGGCTGAAGATAATTTCCTGAATACTTGAGCTCTCTGATAATAAGTTTTTAGGAATAAGAATGTCCATCATTGAACTTGGTCCTTTGCTTTCTTTATCTTAAATTTTTCATGTTCACTCTCTACTTTCAAAATGAAATGAAAGTCTCTCTCTGTTTTGTGTTGTACCCTATCCTTACCAGCTTTGAAATAAATTCAGAAAAAGAAAAGGAAGAAAACCCCAAACCAAATCACTTTATGTAGATTTCTATTTGAATATAAAGCTTTCATTCCCTTGCTCCATTTTATGTCCTAAATGCCTGGAAGGATGTTCTGCTCCATGGCTATGGGCTTTTTTTATATTATTATTTGATACCCATTGTATAGAGTTCTCCAGATCATGATCAGGTCACTTGAAATGCAAATTTCATCTCTTATAAAACCATCTCTTTCACTGTTGCATAGCTTTTCCCCACAACCCTCCCCTGCCCTTTTTATTTAACTGCATGTGAAATACAAACTCCGGTATCTTATTAGAATACCTCTGTGTTCTGATTCAAGGAGCACATCTAACGTTATAAATTTGAGCACTGTAGATTTTTTTTCTGGTAAGAACTCTATATTGTAAATAGCAGCCTTACTACTACTCGGAGTCCAGCCTGTATTGGTACTACTAGTCTGTGGGGTCATTTTCAATACGCTATCTGGCTTAAAAATATGACATGCCTTTTCATCTTAGTTCATTACAATTACCCTTCAGGTAATCAGTAATTGCTCTTCTCTAACCTTTAGTTCTACCTTAAGTAGCAATTATTCAATATTTTTTTATTTTAAGTGTCTAAGGAAGTCAGACAAATTTATGTTCTCCACATGCGGAAAGTGGTTTGTGCTCAAAAGTTTTCTCACGTGCTGTGCACACTTTAGGACCACTCTTAACTTTCTGCACCTATTTTTTCCTGGTATATTTTCCTCTACCTTTTTCCCTTCCTTTCTGGCAAACCATTGCAGCAGGACCAAGGGATTGGCTGCTCTGGCAACTTACACTGGTGGGATGGGATGGTGAAAACATTTTTAAAAGTTAGAAAAAAGTATAATGCTACTAGCAATTGAATGGAGACCAATTAGGGACCAGCTCACAGGAGGCTGTTACAGATTTCAAAATGTATGCATATTCGAGTGTACTCTTTTATTTTGTTGTGTGTTGGATATAATTTTTGGGCTGTAAAATGAGTCACTATGATCTAATTATATCATCTGCATCAATTATATTCCAATAGGTGCTTAGAGGCCCCAACCAAAATTAGAGCCTCATTGTACTAACTATTATGCAACAGTGAAGTAAGAGTATAGATTGTAGTAAAAGCTTTCAACATCATTCAGTTCCCTCCCAACCCTTCCTGTTGCCCCATTGCCTTTAGTGATCAGTCCGTGCACAACAATGCACTATTGGAGAAACATTGTTCTAGCTTATGCTATCTTCCTATGAGTGTGCAAATACATGTAGCAATTCAAAGAGTGAATGCAACGATGAATATACAACTACGGGAGGGAAAAGGAAGGAAGTCCTACTGAAGATGCCTAGTCCTTGTGCAGCAGTGGCATGCTTCCAAACAGAACATGTGTTCAAGTTTTAAATGTTACAACTAGATTTTTAAACCAACATCTTTTCTCTGACCTGCATATTTTTGCTGACCTGCGAAAGCTTGACTTTGTGAATCTGCATTTCCTCTACTGATGTGAAAGGATTTCTTGGGACGATCTCTTTTTTTTGGACTAAGGATGCAGTCAGGATAAAGTTAGACAACCTTTTGAATACATTTCAAAGGCATTCAAATTTTCCTATATGCACTGTGTAAATTCCACCTCACCTTTAATAGAAGGCCACTTCCACTAAGCAAGTGACTTCATGGTCCTTAGTTTGATTGCTTACGACAAGAGTTCGTTGTTCATGTTAAAGAACATAATTAAGTCTTCAGTTCCTAGTGGACCGATTGGTGCACGTTTGTGTGCAGAGTGCTCCCCTCTGTTGCATGGCATTAGAATTGCTTAGCTCTCTGCCACAAGTCCTGTACTGCAAAGAGCGGTTACTCTTCAGTGCCAGTGTGTGTGCAGAAGGATCTGAGTTCTATCTCACCGTGAAACTCTAGGGGTAATATTATTTTGAAGTCAATGGAGGCATTGCAATTTGAACTAATGGAGGCTCTGACCCATGTATCTGTGGTGTGCTGCAGAGTTTCTAGTGTGTTGTTTCTAGATATCTGCTTGTTTTGTTAAGAATTTAGCAGTAACATGGTCTAGTGGGCAGGCTGTTGCACTGGGACACTAGAAATGTGGTTTCTGTTCTGTACCACTGGCCTTCTGTGCAACTGGGGCAAGTCATTTTCCTTCCAACTATGTGTCTGTCTTGTGTATTTAGACTGCAGGCTCTTGAGCACAGGGTTGCTATTTTTTATTATGTGTATATACAGATCCAACCACAGTGAGGCCACAATTTTAGTTGAGGCCTCTAGGTACTGCAGATGATAATAAGACTGTTACTGATTTCAGATTCTATTGAGAAAAGAGCAGTAAATAACTAGAGTTTCACTGTGTTTTCCTGAACACAGAATGCTTATTTTATGCCTCCAACTTCTTTTAGCAATTTCCACTTTACTATGTCTGTTGAATCTCAGGAGAGGGCTCATTCAGCTGATTTTTGACAAGTAGAATAGGTTAATTCATTTGGAAAGGCAGCAGTATTTTCCTTAATGGGCAAAGGGGGTTATCAGAATGCTGAACTGACTGGTTCTTTTCTTAGCTAAAGATTTGATTGGGTTTTTGATACTACAAAGTATGCATCAAATGCTGCCTGGCTTACTATTCTAATATTTGTATCCGCTTATGTTTTCCATATATCTACCCCTAGTGAAAGCAATACTAAGAGTTCATTCCAGACAGTGCAAAGCTGGTATGGGATATACAGCAGGATTCATCGTAAGCAGCTAAATTGCTTAAATCAAGGAAAGTGTATTCATGAAAAATTAAGTTGTGAAGCCGTGTGATAGGTTTAGCCCCAGAGAGCTTTTACTCCTGACAGTGTTTATACCATTATATGCAGGAGGTGGTGAATACTGGGTTAACTCAGACACGCCTAACCACCACCTATGCAGGCCACATAAAACCTTCGATGTCAATCTCTATTTACAATAAATATACATTAGGAATTTTAAACTGCCTGGCTACATTATATCCATTTTTCAATGATCTCCTTATATAATTGTTATGCCAAAGGTGCTGAAAAAAGGCTTTTAGGCTTATTTTAAAATGGGCGGTACTGTTGTAGTCTTGGTAGTGTATGAGAAAGAGGGAGGCTGTTTTATCACATGAAAAAATGTCCCTGGGTAGCATCATCTTGTTTCATCCCCTGGCTGCGAAAGCTTAATCTCTCTGATGTAGATGATGATGTAGAGGTTTAGAGAGAATATTAGCCCAAAATGAACCTAGGGGCAAAGTGTTTGAAAGCTGACTACGGTTACCACCACAATATCAATAGTGTCTGCATAATAAGCCAATATGCCTTTATGCGTATACCTGTTATTGCATACTTATAGTAGTAATACTCCCATAGAGAAATCCTCTAGAACAGTAGTTTTCAACCATTTTTCATTTCTAGACCCTTAAATTTTTTTTAATTTTGGACCCCTTTGAGTTGTAAGTGTGGTATTCACATACTTTTGATTACAATTGATTGCAATTCTATCAGCATTTTCCATATAAGGAAAGCAGAACTGCAGTCCTGTTATGAGACCATACACCAAAAAGACTGTATCGTCACAGCAATTTCCACTGATGATGATACTATGCAGTGTGTCTCCTGATCTGGGCATCTCTCACTGTCTCCGAATGAGCTGTTCTTGCCTCCGACTGATATACAACATCAAGTTTCCTTTTAGCTACACATGCCTTGCAGTAAGTCAACTTACCCTTCATTACAATAGATGGCATTAGTGCATTACTTGTCTGCAAGACACTGCAATTACTTCTTTTCTAGCAACTCCACATTACTGATGCAGAAATACAGTATGTTTTGTGAAACAGAGACTATAGTTGAGTCAGTCTACCCAATGAGAGCAACAATACCAGCTGGCTGTGAAAGACAGGTGAAATGGAGTGATTAGACTTTGGTGTTTAGCTTTACCCTGTCTTATTTTAGGATTTCTGATTCTGCCTTTTCTTGGAAACTGGAAAAAAGTAATAAAAAAGAAAAGTCTGTGAATTATTCCCAAACTCTTAAACCACAATGATAGAAATGGGTGACAGTACAGGTGAAGGAGCATACGTGTGCTATGGAGACATGTATTTTACCTGGACTGGCTTGGCTTAATCCAATTCCATTTGCCTTTTTGCAGGAATATTCTCTTTAACCAGAATTTACTTCAATGTTCATACAGCTATATCCTCCCTTCACCATTACCTCACTCACTCAGTTGAATTTATTAAAGACAGGGGTTATATTTCGAGTAATCCAACACTATTCTTTAGTGCAACTGAAAACGGGCTTTTCTGGCTCTCTAGTTACATAGGGGCTCTTGGACTATCTAAGAGATGGACCTAGATTTCCTTTTGGACCTGGCTTCTTCCAGCCTTTCATGCGAGTCCCCTTGTCCCAATCATGGAAATGTATGGAGAAACAAAGCCTTCCTGCTCTTCCAAACTAAAGATGGTATAAGATTAAGGTCATAGAATTGCTTCTCAGTTGTCGTATAGGAGGCGGTTAGGCAGGAACAGGACATCATTTTACTGGCACGTAGTACAGTAGATGGCACATGGTATCTACCAGCTGTCATGGATCCTGGTGAGTTTGGTAGTTTCCCGTTCTATGGGAAACCAAAGACAATTAACAAAATATGTTCCACACCTTGACAAGCCAGGTGTGAAGTCAGTGGTGTCTGCACTGTCTCTAACTGAAGCCCTACACAATAATTTCAGGTGCCCTTGCCACTTGCTTTTATTTCCAGACCTGGGCGCACAGGGCAGAGTCTGTGCATGAGGATGATGACATGGGGAAAGCTGAAGCAGGCTACTGGCATGGATCGTTTATATTGTAAACAGGCTTGGCTCCATTAAGGATACTTTGACTCGCTTTGATTTGCTCAGTGTATTGGGCTAATCACAGACAATTTCTGTTTTCCTTCCCGCCTAACCCAAGCACTGAGAAGCCATACACTGAGTCATATGAAATGGGAGATTATTTCTACCCCAATTTACTTACAATGTTGATGGGGCTGGAGATATGCTAGTGCTGCATTATTAAATTACCTAATTGTACCTCTGAAATGGCCACATAATAACTATATCTCACTAACAAGAGGGAAAGGAAAAACCCTTTGCTGTATTATATTCAGCATGAAAAGCAGAGTGCATCCTCCTGGTCGCTAAGGCCCTTAATTATTCATAGCTCAATTTTAAGATGTTACATTGTCTGATGAAATTGGGGTGGGGGAGGAAGGACAGTAGTCACCAGGTGGCTTGGTATTTCTGTAGGCAGCAAAGCCCATTTCAGGAACAGGGATGAGGAGGGATAACTTAGCGTGTGGTATACTGGTGTCTGAAGAGAGATGCATCAGTTGGCATACCTCACTGTAGTCCATGCAGCTAAAAAAGCCATCCCTCACTCTGTGTGTGAACCCATAGATGAGGACCTGGCTTCCTGGCAGACGAGGCCTCTTGCACCCATATCTCAACAAATACCTCAAAATGTACTCCAGGTAACCTCCTGCTCTTCTTTACATATTGCATTGTTGCCAGATAACTGCATTTGTCTCTGCTATGGAACACAAGATTCTTAGGTTTCCTGGGATACAGAAAGACAATGCAATCAGGTTTGCCAGCCTATGCACTTCACTGACAGCTACTATGAGAATGTACAAAACCTGATCAACTGGCCTTTAAGGCTGCCTTAATTGTGCACCCAGATTTGGATGTTCCCCATAGATGGTGTAGGCAGCTGGGAATGCCCAGAGTTTAGGTATGGCATATCTGTACTCACTTCCTCCATCCTCTGATGTCAGCATGCCTTTTGCAGTGGCAGGGAGTCATGTGGAGCCAGCTCTGCACTTGGGACATCAGAGTATTTTCCAGGGCATCCGGGGCTGCTTAATGGCTCTTTCACACAACATTGTGTAAAGCTTAAAAAAATAAACCCACTCCTTTACATGTCACTCTGCGCCTTGTGACCTGCAGTTCCATCCATCTTCATCTAACAAAACTCAAGTACTGCCAGTAATAGTCCCTGACTATCTGTTGGCCTTCGTTGGTACATCGCCAGATTAACCAATTAGTAGGACTCTCCTCTCCAGGACTGTGCAAGTTTGGAATAACAAAGGTGCCAGTTACTTCTCACTTGATGAGAAGGATCTGAATTTGTTCAGTAATAGCCTTTTGAGAACAACAGCACCTCTGACTGAGACTGAAATAGCTAGGTATGTCAATCATTTTCCTCTGTTCAGGCGGAACAGAAACAGAGTCACCTGGTATTTCTTGTCCCTTGCCCTCTAACTATACTAATGCTCACAGACAGCAGCACCCCGCCAGCTCCGAACCACACAGTACTCTGCACAGCCATGTGTATGATGTTCTAAAGAAGCTCCCAAGTGAATTCCCATATTGCTTGAATGTGAAACCCTTTTTTCTTTTTTAACTACAAATTACAAATAGCTGAGCTGCCGAATTGCTTGTCTAGGTTCCTGCTGCTTTTGGTTCTTTTGTTTTCTCAGAAAGCACATTTTCTATATACACACAGCACTCTTAATATCCTCTGCTCCTCTCGAGGCACCACACCCTGCAAGTAACCTCAGCTAGTGAGAACCACACAAATAAGTTTCATTGGCAATGGGCACTTAGAGGATGATTTTAAAGGTTGAGGAGAAGGAGGAGGGAGGAATAACACTGATGGACATTTTGCATCTGCCTGCTGAGCTCTTTGTACAGTGGTTTCAGCACATTGGATGCCTGCCCTTTGCCCTTAATCCAGCAGCAGGAACAGCAACAAAGGCCTGGATGCATGACAAGTGAATGCTGGGAGAGCAGAATGCTCATTTGTGCAGTGAAATAAAAGAAAGGCATGAAAACAAGGTCTCTTGGTTTTTATTATAATTTTATCTGTCCAACTGGAGGGCATGAAAATTTAAGTGAAATTTTAAGCGCAGCTAATTTCATCTGGTGGTTGGTCAAGAAATGAATTAAGTGTTAGAGAGAATGCCTGAGCCTTATGAATTGAAATGGATTAGTGGAGTTCAAATTTTGATCACCCAATTGGCAATTTAATCCACAGATTCCCTTCATGGTGTAAATCCAACCACTTAAGCATTTTTCTTTTATCAGATTAACTTCCCCTTATGGTGTTTGTCAATTATCAAATGTGTAAACACACAAGCAGAATGCAGTTGTATCAGATTTCATCTTAGATTAATCATCTTAAAAGTAATATAGGTTTTATTGCATCAAAAGGGATGGCTTATGACTGCCCATATGGTGACTTTGCTTTCAAGTGAATGATGTGCAATCGTTTAGAGAAGTGTTTAAAAAAAAATGCTATATTTTTACCATCACAGAGATCGTTAGATCTGTATCTTTGGATAAAAGGTTTTGTATCATTTTTTTGATGAACAAAAAGACAAAATAGAATATTTAAAAGCAACATTTTATGTCTGTAAGATATTAAGAATTTAAAATAAAGAAAACCTTCCTAGATTTTATCCAAGCTCAAAAGAAGCATACACATTGTAAAGTGAAGGATTTCAGTACAGATCAGAGGTAAACATGTTACTTTGGGTCTTGATGAAAAATAACAGAAATTATTTTTATATACCTGTCAGGCTTTTCACATTTGGAGCACTTCAGAGTGCTCTACTAAGCAATGAGTCAGATACTGTAATGCAGGGCAGGCAAATAGGAGTCATAGGATGCTCACAAATGCCACTTGCTGAACTGCAGAGAAAAAGGTATAAGCCCCTTTTCTGGTAATCAGAATTACCTAGGTTTTAGGCATTTGTCCATGTCAAATATTACTGAGCCACTAGATGTCTCCATGTGCTTTATAGTGTCCACGCCCAGGTATAGTCCTTGGTGGACAAGAAATAGAGCAGTGTAGCATCCTGGTTTTTAATTATATTTAGGTCTCCTAACATATGCTTTGTTATAAAGGCAGATTGTGATTCCATATTACAATAGAGTTCAGAGGTATATTTGTGCACATCGTTATTCAGTTCCATAAGAACATGAAACGTATTTTGAAAGTTCTGGTTTTTGTTTTTTGGTCTTGTACATTTGGTGATCTATCATCATCTACATATACACATGGTCATCATATGTGTAGTGTTGTTGTTGTTGTTGTAGTATATATGCTGCTATAATAGCTTAAAATGTTGTTATGATTGATATTTCTAGTGTTCCTGGTGATGCTTTTTTAACAAATGAATGAGCATAACTGACCTATCAGAAGAATTTCTCCTCCATCTGTTATATTTTGTTTGAAATGTTTTTATTGAGGTGGCATGCAGAGACTTAGGGCCCCACTGTGCTGTGGGGCTGCACAAGTGTAGAAGATATACTTGTTAAAAGATATGCTTGTTATCTCGGTAGGCCCTGTAGAAACCTATTCATTATGTATACAATTCGGTATATTCATGGATGTTTGCAGAGTAAGGCAATTATTATGAGATAAGTTGCATCAGAAATGTAGAGGGGGATATTAGCCAATATTCAAATGAAGCCATGGTAACTATGTATGGATCAAGGGCTTGTCCCTGATCTTGCGACTGACTGCAGAAGGCTCCTTGTCAACACAGAGCCCCGGTGACTTCTGTGAAGTGTACTACAGACAAAGAGAACTGCCTGTGTGGAGTCAGTTTGGAGAGGTTTAGCTATCATTAATTGGTTGATTTTTTTTTTCTATAGACATCATAGAAGGTGATGTTGAGTACAGATTAGTATTGTGTCTATGCAGGTGTCCCATACAGAAAGGCAGATGTGGATGAAGAAGTCTTCTTACGACAGGTTGAGAAAGAGGTGGGCACAGCTGACATATGGCTGTTACTTTTGAAATGCAAACAGTTGCAGGATCTGCTTGTTGCTGACATTGGTGTTGAGTGATGAGGACATGGAAAATATCCAGTGTTTTTTTGGGAGGGGGGAGGGGGAAGAGAGAGAGAGAAATCCTACAGTTAATTTTTGGGTTGTTTTTTTTACTTTCTGATGATTGATGTCTCTTTCAATAGTAACCCACCCTACAGAAGAAGGTTAATTTTAAAAGCAGTCAAAAATGAATTAGGATAAAAGCTATAACACTACAGAGAGGTATCTACAGACTTGATGACAAAGGAAAAGTCTCTATTGATCCCTTGAAGAATGTCCATGTATGTGCAGAGCCTTCTGAAGTGCTGTTCTCATCTGCTGTTTCTTGGAGCAGTAACAATTTCAGTGGGACCACCTGGTAAGATGGACACACAGCAGTAGAACTGGGTTAAAAACCATTTTTCACAGTTGCCAGTACAACTAGCTGAAGCCAATCCCCAGTGAAGACCCAAGCCACTTGCATATACCAGGATAATAGTGCTTTTTGCTTCAGTTACTCCTGATTACATCTTAATTTGAGAGGTGTCACAGCTGAGTCATAGCTTGAGCCCAGCTATGGAAGTTAGGAAATCTAAGTGCTAATGGTGTTTCACCCTTTGGGAGTGGGCTTGTGCTAGTAACATCTGGTCAAGTCATTCCTTGCTAGCAGGGGTGGAGGGGTGGGGAAAGGCCTAAGCAAGCAAGCAAGAACAGCCACTTGCTCTGTGAATTGACTACTTATATTTTGTGCTAGGCAAGGAGTGAGCAGTGGGCATGACATGTAACCTTTCTGGTGCACATCCTTGCACATCTGGATCTGCAGAACTGCAGAGCAGTCTCCACAGCAATAGGAGAAGTAGCAAGTGTGATTTCAGAGAAGAATTTGATCCTCCTCTTCACTTTCTGCACGGAGAAGGAGATGCAGCCATCAGGTGAGCCCAGTCCTTCTCTTCCTTGTATTCCAACTATGCTAGCCCAGCCATCTCCCTAGTTTGCTGTGCATTTCTCCTTTTGGGCAGCGCCCAGCATGGCAAGGTTTGAGCCCGAGTTGGGCTTCTGGTAATTACTACAATAAATAATTGTTTTTTGTCACAACAACCACCACTCCAGGTGGTCTGAAACATTGCTGTCTTGCACCTCTACAGTTCCTTTTTATCATTGTATGATCCTCCATGCAGGGACCCTTTTTCAGTTTTATGTTCATACAGCACCAGACACAATGTGTTTGTAATCCAGGTCCGGGGCTCTTGGGTGCTTTGAAAATGCAAACTAAAAACCTTTTAAAAGATTCAGTACAAGCTGAAGACTTGGCATCTTGCCCACCTGCATGGCATATCAGAAGCTTAGAAGCATTTTTTCAGCTCACGTTTTATTTAAGAAAGGTTATGAATGTGAAAGAGGGGGAAGGGAAAATGTGCAATATCTGCTAAGAACAACTAGCTTTTTATTGGAGTCTTTTTCCCAGTAATTGAGCCCTCCAAAGTGCTGCACATCATTTAATTACATATTTGTTATCATGTTCAGGCCAAAAGTAAAACAGCAGATGTTCTTGACTACTCCAGCAGCGTTTACCTATTACACAGATATGAAAACTGCATTACTGCCAAATAGCAAGTACCGTGATACAATGCTGGTGGCTTGGACATACTTATTGTCTTTTCGCTTTAGATACATTGTGCATAGCTAAGGTACATCTTATCAGATTCCGCTGTCCTCTCACATATACTATTGTTGCAGGAACCACTAAATTAACTAAGCCCCTCCCTCTGCATGAAAATATATCAGTGATTAGTCCTTTATCTGACATATGGATGGCATGGGTGCTGATTTATTACAAATCACTGTGGGTTCCTTCAGGATAGTTTCTCAAATGAAAAAAAAAAACCCAAATTAATCTTACATCAGAAAACTTTCTCTTTCATTTGAAGAGAAATAGTAACTGAAAGCTTCTTTACAAACTCAACTGGAAGATTCCACTGACTGTCAAGTGTGGCTTATTGCTGTGTAAGGGAGATGCAGAACCCTATTTTCAAACTTGGGCATCTCCGTTTAGCTTTATATCTCTGGATGTAGGCATGAGAGAGATTTGAACACTGAGGTGCAGAAGTGGGTATCTTAACATATCTTGATTTCAAAATCACATTTGCAAATATAAGCACTTGCAGATCAGAATGGTGTTGTACCTGGTAGCCAGATTCTGAGTTACCCAAATAAGGAGATATCTGTGTGTTTCTGGAGAACAATCCTGTTGTATAATGGGGGCATTCACCTGCCCAAACGAAGTAATAGAATCACTCCCACATAATAGTCCGTTATCTCGGAGTTAGTCACAAGCTGCACCGTGGCCTTCAACGAGGTTAAACAGAATCCTATCCCTAACATTTATATTTTGCGTTAATCAGTTTTGTGTGGTTTGATTTGTTTAATTGTGGTTTTAACAAATATGGCTGAATTAACTTAGGAAAGGTCTAAAGTTTTATCAAGCACTAAGAAGTATCTGTCTCTAGGAGAGATTCTATAGATACAGCCAGGATCAGTCCCAGTTTGCTTCTGTTGAAAATAGGTTTGCCTTAAGTTTAAAAGAAGAGTCTTTTTTCATTGAAGATGGTCTTTTTTCATGTTTTGGCATATTAGTGAACTGTGGCCCCCTCTTGGACAGAATATGTATTACACCTGCTCATACATAGCTGTTCCTTCACTAATGGTGCTGTAATTTTGGGAGAGAAGGTGGGTTTTTTATTCCCCATGCTTTCTGTGGATAGTTGAAGATAACGATGACATGGAATACCTTAGGGACAATCTTACTCCATATCTGCATAATACTTAATATGTTCAAAGGGCTTTTACAGCTATTAACTAGTCAACCACACAGTAATTAACCACCCACTCGTAGGCATGTTTTGTGGAATAGGTATGAATACCTAACGCACAAAGAAGTTAAAGACTTATTCAAGACCACCCAATGGATAACTGGCACAGGAGAGAATTCAGGACTTCCTCACTCACAATCTTATTCTTTTCCTTCATAGATGCCCCTGTCTCCCAGAAGCATTTTCCTTCTGCCTGTGCATTCTGTTACTGTCATAGAGATGCTAAAGAAAGTTTTTTTTGCCACCCTCATAGTTTCTCTGTGTCAGCAGCTGCATCCAAACTTCAGACTGCCAGATTCTAGGCGGAGAATCCCAGATGGGGAATATGCAGTCTGTATCAGAAAACAAACACAGCTTATTGTGAAATTTAACCCATAGTGCAAGGGAGAATAAGCTTCTTCTTTCTAGATGTAGCCCTTTTCTCTCTCTCCCCATACCTCTATTACTTTACCTTTCTTCTCTCTACCTGTTTGCCATCATATGCCCTGACCCTTAGCCCTGACTTCCCCTGCAGTCTGATTAAACCCCAACATCAAAAAGCAACTGGTATTTTTTGTGACAATATAAAATACTGCATAGAAAGCTGTTCCAGCCATGGACAGCCATGCCTTATGATCTCTCAGATACCACGCTTTGGACCTTCTCCCTGGTATGCACAGCATGCACAAATGGCAGATAAAAGTGGAGTTCTGTCTGAGGCCAGGCTTTACTCAGCATCAGACGCATTTCTTGTCAAATGTTATGGTTAATTGTATTTCCAAGTATGCTGACTGAAGTCCCTAGCATCTGTCCTTTCTTCAGTTTGTGCTCCCCTTCTCATAGCAGTGCCATACCAAAGTATCAAACATTGACTCAGTGGCACAGGTGAGAATAGATAATTAGTTGGGTTTGCCACAAATACGATTTGGTGGACAGACCCGGAGAAGAAGTGTTATAGTACTGAGGCCCTAAGACTTTAAAGATGGTATTCAAGGCATTTTTCTCTGACAGTCTTGCAGCGTAGACACCTCTTTATATAGACAATTGGTTTGGCAGTGGTGATGTTCTCAAGTCTGTTACAGCAACTGTTTTAGGTGAGTTTTTTCCATCAAGCTCAGCAGTGTGCTGTTGAGCAAGAACAATTACTGGCTCTTTTATGGCCTCCCAGCTTATTGTTCAATGTTTTTTGGAACCCATTTGGTATGGAGGTGACCTCAGAAGCCATTGGAGTAAATGTGTATTTCATGTATCCACTCTGTGCCTTTACAGCTCAGCTCCGTCACTGTGTGCTAGTGAAGTTTCACAAACGTGATGGACCAGGAATAAGAGATCTTTTGATGTGTTGTCCTCAGGTATTGACTTTTTTCTTCAAATTCTGTTTACAGTTCCTTTAGCTTTAATTTTTTATTTCCAGCTGAAAATGGTGCAAAATTAACCCTGGAGGCACCAAATGACAGTTGTAAACACTTGTAAATGAAATCCTTTTGCATTCTTCAGTGCATTCCTATCACTCAATGATCTCCATTTTTTATAAGCATCAGTTAAGCAACTTAACCTCCTTGAAGTTGATGCTTATGTCATTTTATTTGAGAGAGAGAGGTTGAGTAAACTGCTTACTTTCCCATCAATGAATAAGAGACAGGTACAGGAATTGAACCCAGGAGTCCTGACTCTGTTACATAATTTACAGTAGATTGTATGGGATTTATTTTCTATACAATGGAAGGCAGAATCCAAAGAAGAAAGAGATTTTTGCACAACTATGCATCATTGAAATGAGCTGTCCAGAAACATATATAGCTCAGCCCCATAAACAGAATTCTTTTGCAACAGGAGCAATAAAAACATGATCCATTCACCCTTATCTAGAGGATTGTCGGAATGGGGTGACACGTAGGCTTCATTAGTACTGAATCTTATTTCCTATCTCTCTTTCTTTCCTCAAGGAGCCTAGCCTGTTTGTTCTATTACCATAATTTGTGGTTCTCCTAAAAACATTATTATCTTGAACTAAAGGATCTTGAAAATTATTTGACTTTCCCATGTCTCCATTTTTTGGTCTCTCCTTGTCCTCACTCATGGATAGACACTGCTTACACGAGTATTATGATGGACCCACTGAATAATGCCAGAGTTGAGGCAGAGGGGAGTTCTGCACTGAAAGCTGAGTCAGATCTGAGGAATACAGTTTGTGTTCCCCAAAATGACAACGCTTACCCTTTGGGTTCAAAATGAATGTTTTCTGAATTCACAAGGAAATCCATTATCTAACTCAGTTTGAAATTAGTTTAAGCATGAGTCTTATACAAAATTTGGACCCCGGCAGAAAAATAAAATCATTTTTCATCCCAGGTGGTTACAGGATAAAAATTGCCCAGTCTCTCTTCAAATCTTTTCCATAGGCCACATTTGAGAAATGGTTTTGTAGAAGTAATGGCTATTCTTTGCTAATTTTCTTCATCTGGGAAAGCTTCTCCTTTTGCAAGGACTGGGGCATTATGCTCTTCTACAGAGAATATGATTATATTTCAGTGTAGCCTGTTGACTTTCTTGGTCAGGTCTATTCCTAACACAGCTCAGTCGCTCTTAACTGACATGTACCAGGCAAGAATCGGGTCCTGTGTGATTTACCTACTTCGGGGCACCTACAGATTCTGTTTTCCTTTCTTTTCTTTGTATCTCCCCTCATCCAAATATGAGTCAAATGAATGGTTATTAAAAGTCGAGCTGTGGTGGGTGGGGAGAGATGGTTATACCCCAGGCAAGAGAAAGGTGATGAGATGTCCTTCAAGATAGTACAGAATCTCTCAAGGGATGGAGGTAGCTGTGGTGCTGGAAAGGGTCTTTGCACTCCTAGTAACATTGGTGTCCTTTTACTGTTAGAGGAGCCAGTAAGTCTGTGTTTAGCACGTAGAGGCTGTAATCATGGCTCTGTGAGTATGGACGAATTGAAGTTTGCAGTTAGAATTAGGAGTTACCCTGTGTTAAAGGCAAAGGCCCTGATTCTGCCCTCACTTTAGCACTCCTGATGTTGGCTGGAGCTACTCCGAACTTACACCAGAGCAGAATCTGGGCCTCAGACTCCTGATCTGAGGAGACCTGCTGTGCCCCTGTCTCTCACCCACACCCCCAGGGAAGGATAAGTAGGGAAGGTGGGGGTGTTTCTCCAAATGCAGTCAGGTACCCGGTTGTAGCTGTATTGGTCTCGAGGCAAAAGGGATCAAAGCTCGTGGAAGAGGAGCTATCTTTTATTAGACCAAGTAGATATTTGCAAAGAAAGCCTTTTCTCCAAGGGCAGATATTTGCAAAGAATGCCTTTTCTCTGAAGGCAGGTATTTGCAAGCCAATTCTTTTCTTCAAAGGCAGAAAGAAACGGGGGGGCTCTCCAAAGCTAGCAGGCTGCTCGCAACACCACGGCACCCTGGAAGTGCGGGCCGACAGTGATCTGGGCGAGTGAAACAGCAGCCCCGGCAGGCGGGGAAAGACAAGGGGCACCTTCTCCAGCACGCCGGGCAGCGAGGAGGGGCAGCAGCCCGGGCTCTGCTGCACCTGCTCGGCGCCCGGGCAGCTCCCCTCCCCGGCTGGCTGGAGGCCCCGCCCAGCCCGGCCTAATTGGCTGCCTGGCAGGAGGGTGGAGGAGGCGGCTCGTTAGGGATGCAGGCTCGCAGCTGCTCCGCTTAGTCTGGAGCCCGGCGGCCGGAGGCAGCGCTGCGGGGCCGGCGCGGGGAAGGGGGGTGGTCCCCGCAGGACCCCGCGCCAAGAGAGGAGGGGGCGCTGCAGGCCGGCCAGCCTGCCAGGGGATTAATTCCGCCCCCGGAGCCGGAGCCGGAGCGGGAGCCGGAGCGGGAGCATGCGGGACGGGGCCGCGGGAGCGGGCGGCAGCCGGCCGGCCGGGCTGCTCTGCCTGCTGGGGCTCTGCACCTGGGCCGCCGCCCTGCGAGGTAAGCGGGCTCCGCCGCCGGAGCTGGCCGCGGTGCTGAACCGACTTCGCGCGCCCACTGGTTGCACCGGGGGCTCCGCCGCGTGGGCTCCCGGCTTGCGTGCGAGGGCTGCCGAAGAGGACACAGGAGCCGGGTGGGTTTAGCTGGGTTGGGCGGGGTGGGGCATGCTTTGCTGCAGGACGGCGCGTTCATTTGGGGCGGCAGTGGCAAGTGCGGTGGCGCCTGTAGTTGGACTCCCTAAGCTGCCCCCCGGGGACAGCTGACGGCTTGTTTTATAGGCGGCCGCAGCTCCATGCTGCTCGAGTGAGGGGGATCGAGCAGGAGTGTCCTTCGAAAGCCAGCGTGTGCGTGGACCCCTTTGCCCAAAGTCTTTCAACGTCTTCGTAGTTTCTAAGGTTGGGAGGGACTTGACTAGATCATCAAGTCTGACCCCCTGCCCTGGGCAGGAGCAAGTGCTGGGGTCATAATACTCCAGCCAACCTCCTCTTGAAGACTCCCAGGGTAGGGGAGAACACCACCTCCCTTGGGAGCCCGTTGCAGAGCCTGTCTTTCATCATGGCTTACAGTTATAGCCCCAGTATGGCAGGGAGAATCTTAGAAAGAAGGACCAGAAGGGACCTATAAGATCATTAAGTCCATGGGCAGGAGGTAGTTGGGCTCAAACAAGCTCAATGAAGTATTTGTCCAGCCTCCTTTTAAAGACCGCCAGAGATGGTGAGAACCTAATTGCCTGCCAACAGCAGGAGTGTCTGGCATATACATGACCCAAAGAACCTTGTCTGCCTGTGTCCTTAGACCAGCACGGCTACGACCTATACCCCTGGCATATACATTTATATATAGAGAGAGGCAGGCTTCAATCCCCACCTTTTCATCTCACTTGTTTCTGCTGGAATTCTCCGGCAGAGCAACACACCAGAGGGTGTCGTCAACTTCTCAGCATCTGGAGTCCTTGACACCTTGTCTGTTATCCCTGGACTTCTGAAAGCCAGTGGTGGGGGTCATCATGTCTGTCATCCTGTTGAAGGGAAATGTCTGCTGTTGGTAGCTCAAGTTTTTTTTTTTTCTTTTGTTTTGTTTTGTTTGTTTGTGTTAGTACAGATCAGTGTATCCATCACAAGTTGGGTTTTTTCCCCCCTTGTCCCCAGGGGGAAAAAAATCATCAAAATCAGAGTAGATTCTAAAGGAATCTCTTAGGCAAATTATCTTGACACGAACCTGTTTATTTGAGTCTCCATCCTTCCTTCCATTTTCTTTCCCACATACCTGGTTGTTTTTTAATCTTTGTAAAACAAGTCGTCAGCTGGTAGCTGGTGGTAACTAACATCTTGCTATGGTTCCTGCGAGACTAGCTGTTCACTCTCATCTCCTGCGTTCCATAACAAAACATGTTAGTCTAGCATAGAGAGAAGGGTGCCTGCAGAGACTGAGGCATGGGAAGGTTTTTAGTGTAATCTGGGAAGCTGTAGTATTTTATCGTAGAAGCCTTTCAACAACAGTTCCATTGCACAAGGAAGTGAACTTTGTGGCCAGGTTGGAGGATGATGGGGACAGACTACAAACTAACTTATTTTTTCCTTTTTACTCCTTGTGCCCATAAATAATAAAGCAATGTGTATGTTACTCGAGAAAGGGTGTACATATGAGTTTGTAGCATCAGAGGGTGTTGGGGAGTAAACATGGCTCAAGGGCTTTGTACCATGCCTTTTGAACTCATTAAGATTTTTTTTTGCCACTAAACTGAGCAGAAACAGAATCAGGCCTCAGCATGCATCTGAAATGTCACACTGCAAGTCATGTGCAGCCGAGCAACTCTTCTTTCCTCTCTGCTGTTAGAAACAAATTTGAGCTATTTAATTCAAATTTACCATACAGGATGTTTCAGGTACCAGTCTAAGTGGAATTGTTTTTAGACATTATTATGAGAGATAGCAGGGTATTTTTAGAATTGCTTCAGTGTCTGCAGTCTCTCTCTCTCAGTTCTGATGCTGCATAGTGTTTACTTGTAGCTTTCGCTGGAACAGTTAACCTTGGTTACCAACCTACTGAGCTATAAGATTACTGCTTATGAAGTTGTCCTAGGAACCACCTCTAAGAGAAATTGTATTCCAGAATTCTACTCTGAGTTTAAAAGAAAAATGAAATGATTATAGATCATCTTCACATTGCATTTTAAGTCTATTAGAATGAATATACGTGTATAGCTGCAGGCTTCTATTTTACAATAAGCACTGTACAGAGAGATTACAGTAATTTGAAAAATAGGACCTAGAGAGCCGCTACTGTTTCCCTTGTAATTAACTCACTGATGCATAGAAAACTCTAGATGTGAGGAGTTCAGCCCCACAGCTGAATAAAGATGCCTGCAAAATGTAAACATTAAGCGCTGGTCTTTTAATGTCTTGTTTTAAGAGACGGTAGTTATACCCTGGTGGTATTTCTAGATCCAAGTACATTTTATTTGAAATTAGTATCATTAACAGATTTTCCTTCCCTAAAATAGTGTCTATGCATTTACAGTACTGCATGACAGCCACTGAATATTGCTACTGATTTTATGAAGATAAAGTGCACCGCTAACCGACGTAATGGAATGCCGGTGGGTCTGTGGCCAACAGGGTGTTGGAGCACTATCTCCTTTCAGTCAGAAAGTTCTCATTTTTTGCATCTAATACATGGAGAAAAATGACAGTGTAGATATGTGCATATCAGCGGTCCTGCTCTGGATTCTGTGAGCCAGGGGGCCAGGCCAGTTACTGGAGGACAACACTTTTGAAAGTAGGACTAGAACTAAGGCTTGCCAGACAAAAGAGCAAATACTGATTTCCTCTTACAATAGTCTGGTGGCTAAGACACAGGACTAGTAGTTGGGCAGTATGGGTCCCAACCCCACCTCTACGCCTGTATGGAGACCTGGTGTAAAAAAAAAGTTAATCTCCATGCCCTAGCATTTGCCATCTCTAAATGGGCATAGTGCTTCACTTGCGCATTTGGATGCTGATGTCA
>NW_017729020.1:9582243-9586586 GCF_001723915.1 Gavialis gangeticus
AAAGAGCAAATACTGATTTCCTCTTACAATAGTCTGGTGGCTAAGACACAGGACTAGTAGTTGGGCAGTATGGGTCCCAACCCCACCTCTACGCCTGTATGGAGACCTGGTGTAAAAAAAAAGTTAATCTCCATGCCCTAGCATTTGCCATCTCTAAATGGGCATAGTGCTTCACTTGCGCATTTGGATGCTGATGTTATTTACTCAGCTCTTTGAAATTGCTCAGTTGGAGGTATATAATAATTATCTATCCTATTTCATTTGGGCCTTATTACTCTCTCTCAAAGACCAGTTCCAGTTCTGCGAATCTGTTGAATTAGTAGATTTTTTTTAAGTGTTTGATTCTGCATTTGAAAAGAATATATTATTTCTGTTATTTATTACAGAATCTCAGTCAGGTTTGTTTCTGTGTACTTGGCACCCTGCTGAGAATAAAAGCTGCTTTGTTATTTATAAATATGTTTAACAGTTTACAACTTGAAAATGGGGGGGGGAGATCTTTCTGACCTGCCAAGTGCTAATTGAATCCACATATTGTTAACAAGTTGACTTCTCTGATCTTCTTTAAGTCTGTATCCAGTGAAAGTATTGCCAAGATGTAAACCTGAAATACCTATTATTATTTAATGTGGGGGTAAACAAAATATAAGGAAAAACATGAAAAGTGTTTATAGACAAATCATAAACATTTTGGCTTGGTTGTGGACATGCCACTTGCAGACAATGGACATTATGTTTATGTATGTACATGACAAATGAGAGTTATAATAGCCGTTTATGTTAGAAAGAAGATCTTATAGCTATCTGCTTGGCATAAAGTTTATTATACTTTACTAGTGAATGTCTTTTGCTATTTATATGCTCAGCTACTTTCTGAGCACAGGTGTCTGAAGCTTTTCTTCATGAGATTTTCTTGATAACAGTTGTCATCGCCCCTTCTGTAACATGCAGAATATTGCACATTTGTCATACTCGTAGTGTAGTATTCTCTGTGTTTTTCAGATGGGGAAACTGAGGTTCAGAGCGGTTAAGTGAGACTTGCCCAAGACAGCAGAGAGGTACCGTTTCAGAAATGGGTCTATAATAAAAGGTCCTCTACTTAGACCTTTTGACCATCTATCTTTATCTTCTACTTTTATGAACAGAACTCTAGATTTGTAGTTCGTAGAGTTTGTGCTTGGAGTCTTCCTCATCACGGGTATCTTTCCTCCTCCTCTGAGTAATATGTTGTAACAGATTATGTACTACGATTCAAAATTGAGGAGAAAAAGCTGTAGAGCAACAGATTTCATTCCAACATGCTCTGTGCCTTCATATAATAGGGCACTAGTCACCACAGCATCTAGGTGATGTGGGTGGATAAAGGTTATTGTTTTGGTTCTAAAATCCATACTCACGTAGTACGTTCTTTGCAAAGCAGTTAACCTGCTACTTGTTGCAGGTCAGGATAGCTCTACACAATAATGTACCTCTTCTCTGTCCAGACATGAGATCAAGGTTTTGTACATAATGCCTTTTTTCATAGGACAGAGACATGCCATCTCTACCATATATGCCTACTAGACCACATCTGTCTCTCCAATATCAACAGCTGAACAGTTGGTAACTAGCATAAGAAGTGCTAACCTAGTCCAGGGGCTGTAACACTTAAGCTGTTCTTGACATGAATCTGCTCCAGATGTTCTGTACATTATATTTTCTCCATGTATGTGCAAGAAGTTTGTGTAATTTCTGATTCTTCCTATGCAGAAAATAGCTTGATTACAGGGATGAAATTTGCTTTCAGCATTATAAAAACTAGCATCCATCTTTGTAACAGGGAATTTTCACCAGTGTGGAGCAAAAGTTGCTAATATAACAATACTTTCATAGTGAATTACAGAAGGCAAATACAAAGAGTACGACATCAAATGCTAAGATGGAAAATTACTTATGGTACAAAGGATCCCTCAGGGCAACTTGATGCATCTTTTCTGTATTTTGAGTTCTGCTTGCTGGGGAAATGTGGTGTCTGCAAAGGAGAGCAGAATGTTAACACCAGAGGCTGCTGTTTCTGTTGTTTTGGATGCTGCTGCTGTTCCTGTGGAGCAGATGGTCAGATTCATTTATAGAAAATAGAAATTCGTTTCATTTTCTGTTTCCAGTTTTAAAGAACTTTAATTGTCCTGCGCTGCGTTGTATCAGATGGCCTTACCTTATAGCATGGATATTTGCAAGTGTGCTATATTTATACTCCATTACAGCTCATTAGAAGTCAATAAACAAAATTTTGGTGCATTCTGCAAGTAGATTATGTAAGCAGCTAACAGTACATGCAAGTCTAAATTATTATTTCACCTTCCCAATTTTCCCATCTAACTTCAATTGACACTTTTGTCCCTCTGGCCTTCTCATTTAAATCCAAGTTGCAGTAATGTCGTTACTATAGGCATTGCTGTAACTGCTCAGACCACTGGTCTACCTAGTTCAGTAGCCTGTCTATTGAACAGTGGATGGGATCAGCTGCTTCTGGGGAATATACATGAAAGTCTTCCTTGGCAATTATGGAAGAACTTGATCATCTGTGAATTTACTTATTTGGAAAGAAAATTAATAATCTCCTTCCCTCACCATCCCCACTACTATCCTGCATAGTGATGCTGTTAATGTTTTCATTCTCTGTACAAAAGCCTAATTGTTTTTTGAATAATATTAAAACTTTGACCTCAATAGGATCTTGTGGCAATGAGTTCTGCAGGTTAGGGAAACACTAAGTTAAATAAATGATTGCCTTTTGTAAGTTTGTCACCTTTTGAATTTAATTAGCTATTCCCTTGTTCTCTAGATTATTGGAGGTAATAAACAGGAGTGCCTGCATTATGTGCTATAACCCATTAATTACTTTGCATAGCAATATTATGTCTCCTTCCTACACAAACACATTTCTATGCTTTTAGTCTCTATCCATAAAAACACCTGTGCTCTCTTTAATTATGTTTCACATTAAAGAACTTGTATTTTATTTAATTTTTTGAGTCAGTGCAAAAAGAACTGAACACAATATGCAAGGAGAGGAACACCATTTTGTGTGTGTGTGTGTGTGTGTATATATACACACACACATACATACATGCATGATCTCTCTCTTTCTCTTTCTCACATGCTTTTACTTCAAGAATGTTATCTCCTTTTTCTCCTTATGTTTTATTTAACTTTGTCTTCTATTTTACACTGAGCTGAAGTTTTCATTTAAATGTCTACCATGTTTTTAGAGTGTAGCTTGATTTGTTTGCTTTTGTGGCAGGTGGTGGTAAACAAATTCTGTGCCTCCAAAAAACTCTGTACCCCAAAAATAATTGTTTGCAAATGATAGAATAACAAGCCTGGAACTGAAAGCCTATAGGCATTGAGCAAGAGACTTAGGAGCTTCTAAGGCTAATTCAACATTTTGCAGCCAGCCTAGATAAGTCATCATCATCAGTGGCAATCCCTCGCAATCAAGGATGATTGTCTTCCATGATTGCTGTATCTATGGATCGGAAGATGGCTGATAAGGCCAATCCAGGATCAACAGGTTTTATTGCAACTCAGGCATGTGTTTTCATTCACGGTGGTTGGCACTGGATTCTTGGTTTGGTTCAGGGTATGCTGTTTCTGCTGCTCCCACCTTTCCATCTCTGGATGTCGTTGTGAGGTTTCAAAGTACTGAGATCCTTGCAGCAGACTCTTCCTCCATTTGGGGCAGTCCTGGACAAAAGTCTCCCATGAGCTGATGTTGATGTTGGATGTTGCATTTTTTTCAAGTTAGCCTTGAGGACATCCTTGAAGAACTTTCTCTGCCCTCCTCTTGAGTGTACTTCTTGACTGAGCTGGGAGAAGAAAACTTGCTTTGGGAGTCTGAGTCATACATCTGGGTGATGTGGCCGGCTCTTTGAAGTTGATGTCGGATGATCACCTTGATGCTCAGGGTGTTTGCTTATGTGAGGACACCAACTAATGTTGGTGCATCAATCTTCTCACTGGATTTAAAGGATCTTCCACAGGCAGCATTGATGGTACTTCTCCAGTGTCTCCTGTGTGTTGTCCACATCTCAGCTCTGTACAGTAAAATAGAGATCATGGTTGCTTGATAAACCATGAGCTTGGTTTTGAATCTGATGTCTCAATCTCGAACAGCTATTATCTCAGGCATCTGAAAGATCCACTTGCACATTTGAGGCAATATTGGATTTCTTTATCAATGTCAGCCTTTTGCAAGAGATGGCGTCTCAGGTACGGGAAATACTGAATGTTCTTCAGTCTCACCATAATCTGAATTACTGGAGCTGGTAAGGGGCCTCCAAGTTCTTGACCACCTGGGCAAT
>NW_017729020.1:9586597-9596787 GCF_001723915.1 Gavialis gangeticus
TAGGTCCCTTCCGACCCTAAATCTATGAAACTATGAACCGCTCATTAAAAGCTTATTGACGGAGGATCTTAGCTTTCTGAATATTAAGTATCAGTACCATTTTCTTGTATGCCTCAGTAGAGATGCCAACGATTGCCTGAAGATCTGCTTCCAAGTGAGCACACACTACAGCAACATCAGCGTATTGGAGCTTGATGATTGAGGTTGGGATAGTCTTGGTTTTGGCTTGGACTTGGTTGGGATTAAACAGTTTACCGTCCATTTGGTAGTTTAGCTCTGCTGTGACTGGAAGCTTGTTGGTGGCCAGATGTAGCATCACAGTAAGGAATATTGAGAAGAGCTTTGGAGTGATGTTGCAGCCTTGCTTAACTTTTATCTTAATGTCAAAGGGGTCTGTGATAGATCCATTACTGAGAACCACCGTTTGCATACCATCATGGCAAAGAATGGTGACACATTTTGATGGGAATCTGTATCTCAGAAGGTTCCTCCATAGTGCTTCTTGGCTGACAGTTGAAGGCTTTCCTGAGGTCAAAGAAAGCCATATAGGGAGGTTTATATTGTTCCCTGCATTTTTTATACAGCTGGCGAGCAGTGAAGATCATGTCAGTTGTGCCTCTTGATGCCCTAAAACCAAACTGGGATTCTGGGAGGAGCTCTTCAGCATGTGGAAGGAGACAGTTCAGAAGAGTTTTCACACTGATCTTTCCTGTGGCGGACAGCAAGGTGATCCCCCTGTAACTTCCCCAGCCATGTCTGTCTCCCTTCTTGAAGATTGTCACAATAATGGCATCCCTGGAATCATCTTGGATTTTCTCATCATTCAAGATCCTTAACACGAAGGCATGGAGTTGTAATGTAAGCTTCTATCCCCCCGACTTCCCCTGTTTGAAGATTTCAGCCGGGATTTCATCTGCTCCAGGTGCCTTGTCATTCTTCATCTTTCCTCACCTCATCAAGAGTTGAAGAGATTCTGAGATAATCTCTGACCGAGTGTTGCTCTCATCAACAACAGTGTCTCAATTGAGAAGATCTTCAAAATGCACCTCCCAACAGGTGTTGATGGCACCTCTTTTGTTGACTAGGTCTCCTCCATCCTTAATTCTCAAGGGGGTTGGTCCCTGAGTGCTCAGACACTAAATGGCTTTGGTGGCACTAAAGAAATTGCATTTCATGGATGTCAGTGAGATGTTGAATCTCCTTCAGCTTGTATTCCTACCATCTGTCTTTCATATTGTGGGTCCTGCCTTGGCTTGTTGGAAATTCGGTTTCTTTTGCTTAGAGATGGTATCATTTTTCCAAGCACAAAAGACCTTTCACTTACAGTTGATCAACTCTTGGATCTCCCAGTCATTCTCATCAAACCAGTCTTGGTGTTTCCTGGTAGCCTAATCCAAGTGTCTCTTCACAGGCACAGCTGTCAGTGGACTTGAAGGCACCCCAAACACTGCTGACATTCTTCCATAGTTGTTGATTGGAATTATCCAGTTTTTCATTGAGGTGCTGGTGGAGGAGGTCTTGCGTGATTGGGTCCTTGAGTCCTTTGATAATGACCTTCTGTCAGCATTGCTTCTGCTACGGCCATTGTTTGGGAGCCAGTTTGAGTGACAAAACTAAGTAGATGAGTCAGTGATCAGCCCAGCAATTGTGAGCTCCTAGCATAGCTCAAGTGATGTGGACATCTTTGTGATCCCAGGCAGGAACAATAATGTAGTCAATTAAGTACCAATGCTTAGATTGCAGGTGTTGCCATGATGTCTTGTACTAAGATAAGCAGTCAACATGTTAAAGTTGAAGGCTGAGTGGCCCATAAGATAGAATGTGGGCACCCACTTCTGTTTCTGGTGGGCAGTTGTGCAGGCCACACATCCCCTCCATTATCATTGGAAAAATGTCTTAATAAAAGCTTTGTATTGAACAGGCATGAAGGCAACTGCACAAACAGGCATGAAGACAGTTGCTTCTAGCAGGAGAGGTGGAAACTTGCACTACTGCTGTCTGCTCTGTGCATTCTCTGGGTGAAGAGGATGTTGGTTTCCTGCGCTGGAAAAACAAAGCATGTACTAACAATTCACAAATAGGAAATATTTCCTGATGAAGAAGCAGGCAGTGTGTTCTAGTAGAAAGGTAATGGGCTGGGATTCATTGGACTTGAGATCTATTTTCAGTTCTGTTGTTGACTCTGTGTGACCTGGGAAAAACCACTTCATCTCTTTGAGTCTGTTTCTACTCTTTCTTTGAGTAGACGCTAAAGGCTTATAGTGTGTAAGAATGGGACACGATTAAACCCTGATAAAAGCTGGGGCTTCTGAGTGTCACTGTAACCCCCCCGCCCCTCCCCCCCGCCCCAAAAAAAGCCTGTTACAACTACAGTTCAGGTGTCATAGCTGTATGTAGAGTCAGAAAACACCCATTAAAATGAATAAACAATAGTCTTAAGAATATTGTTTCTGATTTTGCTCATGTTTAGGGTGACAACAAACTTTCTAGGGAGGTGGAATCACAAGAGAACGTCATTGCATGTTCACCAACAAATGAAAAATCAAAGCATTCTTTAACAGGCTTTAAGAACCTGAGATTTAAGAAAAATCTTTCTGTAGAAATCTTTCTTGTATAGGGTCTTATTTTTCTTATATGCAACTTGTTTTGTTACCAATTTGTAGCTTCTTTTAGGGAATTATCATAAAGAGATTAAAGTCTCTTAAATTATGCTTGACAAGAACTTTTGCAATACAGCACAATCTGCCCATTCTCAAGTGCTTATCATGCTGTGTATCCTAGGGCACATTGGGATACATTAAAACACTGAAAGCAAATCTCCTATTGAAGTGGATAAAATATAGCAAACAAACTTCAAAACCAAGTTTTAGGAATGGGGAATTCCTGCTTTTCTGTATAGAAACAAACTTCCAGGTCTGAGGGGCAGTTGAACTCAAATCCAGGAACCCAACTGTCTTCAGTGGGACATCAGAGAGTGCTCAGAAGTCTGCCATCGACTGCTACCATTGACTGCTTAGATTGACATGGTAGGAATCGAATGGCTGTGCATATACACAAGATCTGATTAAAGAAAGGGATAATACAGAACATGAACAATGAATTTTTTTTTCTGATGAAAAAACTAATAGTACTTTAGCTTAAGTAGTAAATTATCCAAAATATATAGGAAATATCTGCACATCGTTATAAGACCTGAATTCCAGGATGTGATATGTACATTTTGCCTGCATACACATAGGGAGATGTGAATTTGCACACCAAAGTGGACAGCGTATTTATGGAATAACTCATTGGGTACATAAGCATTATGTAATAAGACACATAGTTTAATGATATGCTTTGAGTGAAGAATTCTGAACTTTTTGGTCTATTAAGTTGGTACTGGCAGCATGCTTTTCTTTGGTACCTTGGACCACGTTGACCTATTCAGTCTTTTCTCTCCAACTTTTATAGGGTATGTGAATAAAAATCTTAATACATGCTAAGTTTGAATGAATATCCAGGTAGTATATTTGAGAATCTGCCTCATTTGATTTGGAGAGATATACAGGGATAAGTCTTACTCTTAAATCAGTTTGTGCAAGGTATTGCCCTAAACCAGGGGTGGGCAAAATGTGGCCTGGGGGCCATTCTATCCAGCCTGCGAGGCCCCTAAAAAATTTAGAAAATTAATATTTATCTGCCCTGGGCTGCCTGTCATGTGGCTCTCGATGGCTTGCCAAAACTCAATGAGCGGCCCTCCACGCAAAATAATTGCCCACCCCTGCCCTAAACTGTATCTTTGTATTTCTCACCTGTTTAATTACTAGGCCTTTGCTGATCCACTTCTATATACTACTTCTAGCTGAGTTCCTTCACTTCAGTAAAATGGTTGTTATCTTGGCAGTTTAAGATAGGGGTAGTTTTGTTTCCAAAATCTGTCTCCGAATGGTTATTCATTGCAATTTATCCAGGAGGAAAGAAATGTCAAGTGAGATGCTTCACAGTGAGAATTCTGGATGTAATATGAAGTGTCATAAATTTATCTTAATTTCAAATTATTTAGGAAAGTGCCATGGGGTGAGGAGCAGAGAACAGATATGATTTTAAGGAGACGGGATGGAAGGTGCATGTAGTTTAAATGAAAACTCAGATTTGTAGGGTTAATGTCTTCCTCATTGTACCGCTTCTATATGGAGAATAAATACAGAACCAAAGTTACTGCTTTCGAAAGCTTTAACAAGAAATATGAAGTTTAAGTTTATATAAGGAGCCAAAGGGAATTAGATGTTGAACCCCCATTGAATTTCAACCTTGAAAATCTTTTGAAAAAATCATTTTCCCTGAATAATTTACTTTATTTTTGTCTCTCAATTTGCAGAATGCCAGAACTTAATGAGGTATTTTGATTTAATTAATTTATAACTTTCATGTGTGAACTTCATATGCTTCTCAGCTTGCTGTTGAAAACAATTGAAATCTAAGTTACATTGCTTATTTGTGATTGGTCATAAGTCATATACTATTATTTGTCTTCCATAGCTAGAAGAGCATAACTTTTATGTATTAGAAATTCCTTTGTGAACTGAAAATTTTCTTTTCTGTCAATATTTTTGCTAGCAAAATTCAGTTGCTTGCCTGTTGTGAATAGTAATTCAGAGAGAGGAATTGTTTCAATAGTTATACCAGTCCTTGTAATGAATTGCATTATAGAAATAAATTTGTCTTATTAATTTAACTGAAACTTTTCTATAAATTCCTATTCAATCAGCAGTCATACAAATGTACATGACTTTTATGGTGATAGGTATCTCATGACATCCTTGATATTGGGCCAAATTCAAAACTGCTGTACATTTGAACAGAGGCATTATTCACTGAAATATTGAACGTAACTCCTTATGAAGCATAGCTCCTAATTTAGAAAATAGTCAGAGCTACCAGTATGTAGTCTCAAAACACCTTCTAAGCTACTGTGCGCACGATACTACTACTTTTTTCATCTTAACTAGAGTTTGATTAACATAGATTGTTTGTTTAGAGTTTAAACACTGATGTTAGGTAGCATTTAACAACATTTTGCCCGTCAAAGCAATGTTCTTCCTTTCAGTAATGAATGCAGTGGACATTGTGAGGACGCTAGGTGGTGCATGTATTTAATGCATGTCTTGCCTCCTTAGCAATGTGTTCTAAACACTGTTCTGAATACTGCCACATGTGTCATGTGGCTCTGAGAGTTAATTATACTTCTTTTAAATAGATACATGAAAATATCTTCCTAATTCTGAAGCTTAGGCATTTTATCTCCAGTATAGATAGCATATTCTTTTAAGACTGGATGGCTTTCCTTTATGGGACATACAGAAATGGATCGTACATCTTTTAAAACAGAGAGCTTTCATAAATTAGATTTATTTAGCAACTTGGCCTCCACCTTTTATACTTTGTTGTGTTGCATATTGTTGAAACTCAGTGGACTTCTGTTAGAAGCAATGGGCCAGACCTGCACATAGTCCAACTTAGCACATTTCCAAGAACTATACGAGTTTATTCCAACTGAGACTTTAGCCATTAACTTAGCTATCTCCTATGATATGTTGATACTGCCCATGGTTAATTCCAGCGTACTTTAGATCCTTGTATCCAGTAGTGATGTGGGACCATTTCTAGCAGTAAAAATTGCGCGTACTGGGCATTCAGAAAAGAAGTCTGAGTTCAAGATACTTTTCCTCCTTTAATACTTTCAAGTCCTTTTTTTCTCTCCCGTGGTTTTTTCAGCCCATCAACTTATATTTCTATTTTAGATGTACTCTGACCTTTCTTAAAGTTGTTTCACATTAAAGAAACCCATTTCATAGTTGGAACATGGGACCAAGATTTAAATCTCTGCTCTGGTTGAAACCCTGGATTCGAGAAACTTTTACATATAACATTTCTGTTTTGGTTTTTAAAGGCCAAAAAAGTTGTGTTGACATTTTGTTAATGACGTTCTTTACTATGGGAGATCAAGACTACCTTGGGTTTTTCTGCGCACGGTAGGCTGACACTTACATCAACACTATTACAAGGAGCATGTATTTTTTATGCGCGTGCGCACACACACACTTGTTATAATATTTTTCCTTCTCTTTCATCCTTCTGTGCTGTCTCCTAAATAGCATTCCTCAGTTTTCTACAGTACTTAGTAGCTAAATAACAAAGTTATGCATTCAAGGTCAAGACAAATTAATCTTCTCTAGTTTCCATTGGGCTACTGCATCTAGTGTTACCATACCCAATGATACTTCTTAGTATTTGGAAGATATTCCAGTAATACATGGTTGGCAACAGTAACAGCAGAATTCCTGATATTCAAATTTCTGCTATTATAAAATATAGGATGTATCTTGTGTCAAATGAGCTAACCAAATAAAAAATGAATTGAAAGTATTTAATCTGTCAGCATCAATGAATCTAAAAGGATTATCATTTCATTACTGCTAATAGATTTTTTCCAAAGATAACTTTGCTACTTGACTTGCCTAGTTCTATCAAGATTGTTACAGATCTAATTTATACTACAATTTAAATACCCCTGCTTTATTCTCATTTGAATCTTGGGCTTGTTTAATGGGTTACCTTGACTTTTGTGAAGACCGATAACTTTGCTTTAATCGTTTGAATGCTAGTTCCATTTCTTGCAGCTTTAATTCTTAAATAAAGTTTGCAAGACCTTTATTTTTAAGCTGTAGTGAAATGTGACCTTTAACAATCCCGTCTAATTACTAAAACTGCACATCCCACAAATTATGTGCCAACCAATCCCTGTCTCCCCTTTTTTAGCAGATAGAGAGGGCTTGAAATAGCAAGAAGAAACCTAATATTCTTATTATAGATCCAAGCCTGCTTCCATTGAACTAAATGGCAAAATGGTATTTTCATGGTGCCAGGTCACACCCTGAGGGACTCTTCCTAGTGCCTGCAGTGGTCAGCGAAACAATTTCAGACATCCCAAAAAACTCCACAAAGGTTCATTCTCTGCTTGGTAAAGACTGAGGGCTTTGTTGGGAGGAAGGCAATGGAAACGTAATGGATAAAGGAAGTGTTTGATTGAGAGAACTTAACCCAGTATTTATTGTAAATGATTATTTCCTTAGGCGTTGGCCTAGTGGTTGCTATTTGGTTGTCTCTGATATGATAGGATGGTCTCACTCCTCCCATACTAGCAGTGTGATGTCCCCATTGTATTCAGCACTGAGCAACTTTGTAGTCCTTTTGGAAGAGGCTGAGACTGAATATAAATGGAAAATGAAACCAGCCTGTCACTACTCCTGGCACTCCCACAGGTTAGTCATGGTGAACCATGCTCATGATGAATTGTATGACAGCCGCACACCAGTGACGTGCTAGATGTTCTTTCTGTTCTGCAGAGCCTGAGTCTATAGAATTGTCATCCAGCATCTTTCACAAACACAATGTACTTTTGGGCAAGTGTCTTAAATGTGAAAAGGCGGTGATGGGAATAGATGCTGTGGCAGATTCTGCAGTGCTGAAGTGGCAGTGGGTGACGGAGGAAGTCCTAATGATGTATGGTAAATGGTTAGTGCTCGTGTTGCTCATGCCTTCTAAATAAGGTCGGCTTTGTAACTATGTGACATTTCTTGCTGGTTTTACCTTTTCCAAGTGAGCAGTTTCAGCAGACGTGCACTGATTTTGTGTGTATGTGTTTTTGAAATACAGGCACTCTCTTTAGCACTTTTACCTTTTGAAAATATGAAAGCACTCAAGAGCTTTCATATTTTTCAAAGGGCAAGAGCAACTTTAGTGAAATAGGAGAGTGCAGAAAACTGACTGTTCTACCTTTTATATATTTTTTTAAGTGCTGTCAAGAAAACATGTTTTATAAATATTCTTTAGCTTCTTTCATATGGATGGGAGAGGAGGCCGAGGTGAGAGGGTGACTTTCTGAAGGCCAAGCATTATTTCATGTCTAGAAATTCATTGTGAAGGCTGTCTGCCATTTCTCCCCTTTCTGTTCCTCTTAGAAATGCACCTCATGCAAAAACCCCAAATGCATGCAAGCTGAATTCAGAACACTGCTGCTATCCACTTTGGCAGTGATTTGCCAACCTATAACCCCCACGAATGAAATCATAGCCATCAGAAACTTGGCCGAGCTATTCTTGAGTGAATTTTTGCCTTCAGAGTGTCAGTTATAGTTATAGTTTTCTCAATCCTGCAGGGAGGAAAGGTGTGCCTGTCAAGATGAAAGCAAATAACAGCCACCCGATGCTCACATTATATTGGGCCTGCATTGCACCTGCTGCACTATCATGCATCTTACACTATTCCATCATCCAAGGCTGTCATACTTAACCTCTAAAGCAGCTTAACACAAGGAACTGGAAATAGCCTCTACCAAAAAAGAGGACTTTGACTGCTTGTTTTCCCCTCCCCTCCCTTAGTATGTCTATGCAATGAAGGGGGGGGGTGGGGGGACACCTCTTGAAGCCTGCAAGTGAGCGCAGTTAGCTTAACTCTATGCAAAGTCTATAATGAAGGCATCTAGTTAAAAGCCACAAAACTTGCTGTGGGTGGGTTGAACTTGTATTTGTCATCTGGGGTTGGATCAATCTGCGGAAACGGAGGCAATGATAAATGAAGGTCATGAAAAAGTGTGCTTCTTGATCTACTGCATTTTCCACTACATGCTGTCTCTCAACTATTTGAGAGAGCCAGAAATCCACCTTTGGCAGCATGTAATGAAGCTAATCAAAATAGTAGTTTGTCTACATAGGGCTACAGCAATCCACTGCTTCACTTGACTCTTCTGTCAGACTGTGGAACTTGGCTTCACTGCAGGGGCAAATTCAGCTCATCTCTATGGAGCCACCAATGTGGAGAAACACCCAAAATCCTGGAGGAAAGGAACAGTGGGAGGCACAGAAGGTGAGCTCTCCTCTGCCCCACAAAGAGACAGACAGACATAAAAAAGAAGAATCTGAGACAACCACTTTACCAATGCATATTGCAAGGTGAGGAGGGCAGGAGGAGGCTTCCCCCAAAGCTGAGGATCCAATACTTTAAGTCAGCTTTTGAGCATGTGGTTATAGAGAGACTAGCTCCTTTTTGTATGCTTGCTGTAAAGAGGCGTTTTAGCATATTCATCTTGGCCAAACTGTTGCTATAGTGACTTACTGAAATGCTTTCTGTTCTGAACCCCCAAACTTGATCTCCGTGGATGGTGAGAATGTAGTGTTAAGACCCAGCTGACAATGATACATGGTAATGGTTGGTAATGCTTCTCATGAGCTAGCCAGTCCAAGCAGCTGCTTAAAATTCCTACACGGTAGTAACTGAGAAGCAATGCCCAAAACCCATAAATAAAGGAACAGTATTCTAATTTATTGCTAGTACCTTTCTTTATGCCCACTGAGCTATTCAGATCCTTTCACAATTGATGATTCTTGCATTCTGTTATATCGGTTAAAGAAAAAAACCACATCCTATTTTATGCCACGCAAACATCCTAATATACTAGTGTGTTGCTACTTATAAAAACAAACTGCCACCTGTTAAAATATGTATCTGTCATAAGATGATGCAGGAGAAAAAAGGATTATTCAATAGTGATGAATAAATAGCATCCACAAGGTAAACAGCCATTTACCATAATGGACTCATTGTTGAGGGCAGTTGAGTGCTTCCATTTATAGACACTTAGTCTCACTTGGTTTTGGAGTGACAAAGTTTATCCTTGAAAAAATTAAATTGGACTGATCAGTCCATAACGTGCATCTTCTGTAAATGAATTGAGAGCATATTATGCTATTTTTGAGAACCATTAAATATATATTATTGAGAGAGTGTGTTTTCCCTCTGTGCTTGAAAGTATTTTACTAAACGTCACAGCAGACAAGTTACACATGCACACGCTGCACAGTTCATAGAGAGTCTGAGAAAACTGGACCTTTTCCTGGGCACGTTCTATTGGCAAATTATTAGTCCCTTGAAGAATAATGTTCTGCTCCTAGAAGCTCCAGCTGGAAGCAGTTTTAAAATCAGCCAGTTCCATAGCTGCTGTGATTTCCCTTCTGCTTTATCCCAATATATATATATTTTTTTTGGGGGGGGGGGGGGGGGGGGGGTGGTGGTTTTTTTTTTATTGTAGTTTGTTTTTTTTTTGTTGTATTTGTTTAGTTGTGTGTGATTTTAACATGTATTTCTCAACG
>NW_017729020.1:9596825-9604258 GCF_001723915.1 Gavialis gangeticus
GGGGGGGGGGGGCATTGTTTGTTTGTTTCTGGTGCTCCAGAAGCAAAAGTTGGGCTACTAATGGGCAAGTACTGTTTTTGCCCTTTGCTTAAATTAAAGAATCCTCATATTTCGGGACATCAATACAATCTGTTTCCTGGCCAGGTTATTTCTTCTTCATGTCCTTTTTTTTGGTCTCTGCACTGTAGAAGACTGTAAGAAATGCTTGCTTTTCATAACTGTTGAAAACTGTAGGTGAAAATACATAAACATCTATTCAGGTTTCTCGGCCTGGCACAATCAAAAGAAGGTATTGATTCCTGTTTACTCTTAGCAGTGATATGTTTGCCTGAAAAGCAAGCGATGAGTACATCGCCTACTGCTGTTCCTCATCTTCAAGATATCCATTTGGGTCAGTCATGTACATGACATCTTATTTCTCTTATTGGATTGTTAACTTTTACTTTTTTCCCCCCAAATCATAATCTAGTAGGAGAAATTTAGATAAGGGATCCCATACTACCACGCTGAGAAAACTTAAAAAGACAAGACTGGAAACCTCCTTTAAAAAAGTTTGGTGAAGACCTGGGCAGTGCTATATATTGAGTGCTAGAATAATGGGGGGAAAATATAAAAGGCTGAAAAAGCCAGTACTCTAAAAAATAGGTGCACAACAGGCAGGCATCCTAGGAAGATCCAGCTAATTTTGTTATGGCATTTTTCATTCCAAAAGGGGCTAGGGATGCTTTATTAACTATTTTAGTTATCCATTTGTTTAACACTGAAATGCCATGGACAGATGCAGGTTCTGTTTTGAAAAGTAGGGAACTGGGGCAGGGGACTCGTACTGTTTACTGAATCTACCTAGGGCAGTTTAATTCAAGTTTGGAATTTGTCCAGAACAGCTGGCTTCCCTGATGTCACTGTCTGAAAGACACCTACTCTAGATTAACAATTCTGGCTTCGTGATGGCACAAACTGACTCCATTACCATGACCATTATGAGGAAACACTTCTCACTGTAACCATCTTCATGCACATTAATTCAAGGTACAAGGAGTAATGGGCACAAGCTGATGGAGAGGAGGTATAGATTGGACATCCGCAAAAACTACTTCACGGTTAGGGCGGCTAGGAGCTGGAACCAACTTCCAAGGGAAGTGGTGCTGGCCCCTACCCTGGGGGTCTTTAAGAAGAGGCTGGATGCCTACCTGGCTGGACTCGTTTGAGTCCTGTTTCTCTTTTTGGGGTTTTTTGTTGTTCTCCCGCCCTGGCGGGGGGTCGGGCTAGATGATCTACTAGGTCCCTTCCGACCCTTAATCTATGAATCTATGAATCTATCTATAAGGTAGTTAATCTGCTATACAGGGTGTGGGCAATGTATGGCATCTTGGTGTTTTCAGATGCATTTAAAGACAAGAGAGTAATTCTTTGGTTTAGTGCATTGCCTAAAAAACCATGCTTCAGATTATGAAATGAATAGTCTTAGTTATGAGCATGTAGGTGTGAATTATTTGGAGGCAACAGTGCTACCAGGTAGCCAAATATTGTCAGTCAAAAAATCTGTATTAGCCACTGAGGACTTTTAGTAAGAGGGCACTGTCTTTGAGAAATGATTATATGGATATTTAGGCATTTCCATGTTTAAACTCTTGCTTAAATTGGGAAGATGGCAAAGTGCTGTGTTTATGAAAGCAGATGTTGACCTCTGCTTGTTATTAAGCTGTTTCTGCTGGAAACAGGCAATCTCTTGTGGCTGCTGTCCTAGTAACCTACTGTGCTGATTCAGTATTATGAGTATCTCAGTAACATCACAAGGCAAATTGTCTCAGTAAGGAAGAGACAGTAAGCTGAGTAAAGCACTCTTCTTTTTACTTTACCGGGACAAGCTGGCTTCACCCCATCCTTAAAAATTTCAAAGCGTGTGCCTTTTTTCCAGCGCAGTAGACCTAACTTGCAAGTTGAGTGAACTCTTTAGTGCCTCTCTAGGTACACAACCGTGTGTGTGTGTGTTTAATTTTGGGTTTTGGTTGATTCATTTATTTTGTCTTTTAAAAGAACTAAGTATAGCATGGAAGACCCACATGAGTCACAGTTGTCTGCTTCAACCTAGCTCCAAAGCTGAAATTGCCAGTCAGAGCCCAAGGCAATGATTAGCTATTTAGGCAGTTGGGTTAGAATCAGGTCCAGATTTCCAATAGTGGTGTCTAATTTTAAAATACCACCGGAGGCATCCAGAGCCCAATTTTCAGAGAAGGGCTGGTTGGGAATTTTCCAGTAGCCTCATGCTTTTCACTGAAAAAATGCTTATTTGTTGAAAATGAAACTTTTTGCAGGGACGTGCCAGTTTTGATGGAACTTGTTACAGGAAAAGTTTTTTTTAGTTCCAAGAACTTCTGTTAAAAATGAGAGGGACCACACCTACGTCTGAATACTTATTAGCACAGAAGATAAAGCATTCACCTGGGTGCGGGAGACCCAGTTTTGAATTCAATTGGTACCTGACTTGAACTAGGTTTTTCAAATCCCAAGTATGCGTTGTCAATACAGAACTATAAAATCAGTCCCTGGTTCAATGAATGTTCATGTATTTATTGATATGAAATGGAACAGCTCCAGCAGGAAAGATGACAGAAACCCGCTCCAGCGAACCTGTTGCAGTCATGGTTATGGCTCTCCCCTGGAGAATGGAGCCGGGATTAGATACTGGGCCCTGCACATCCCAGGTGAGTGCCCAAAGCATTATGTGAGGAGTGGGGACCTTCTTGTTCTCTTTGTCTTTGTCTTTCTCTCTTCCTCCTTTCTCTTTCTCTCTTCCTCATGGAAAACTGCAAATGGTCTCAGTTTTGTTCTGATGTGAATGGGAAATCATGAACATTTTCACAAGGTGGGAAAACCATTTCTCACCTCCTCTAGTGACATGCATTTGCAGCTCCTGCATTTTGAATATCGTTGTCGCTTCTCCCCCAAAGACAACCATCAGTGCTTAGTGTACTCAGAAACAAGGGCCTGGGTGTTTTAGGATGAGCACCCAGTATGTGATACCATGTTTGAAAAAGTGTGTCCCATTGGCTGGTTCGATTAACCTTTGATTTGTACACACATATGGATGCTGAGTGCTTGATGCTACTGGCCTTTGCGATACTAACTTGCAACACAGCCTTGCTTATCAAACCCACACTTTTCTCAATGACTGTCATATCCCTCAGTATATTAAAGTAAACACCTTCTTTAGTTATCTAAAGTTATTCAATATCTTCGACATTAAAACTCTTGGGCAAGTCCACACATGTAGGCATGCCCGTTTGCAGTAGCTCAAATTGGAGCAGCACAAATTTGAGCTGGCAGTTTTTGCCTCAGGGCATGTGCCCAGACATGCACTTTGGTATGGGGCAAATTGTGCCACATGGGGCAAAATGACCCTGCCCAGCTCCTCCCGTATCTGTAGCCAGTGGGAGCTAGAGCCTGTGGCTAGCACCTGTGCTGGCCCCAGCAATATAAAAACCTGCCTTGGCAAGCAGCTCAAGGCTACTTGCCCTCAGGAGCTTCTGAGGGCCAGCCAGGTGGTATCTGGGGGCACTACCCCTTGTGCCAGCTGGACTGCCAGAGCAGCCCTGATCCGGAGTGGCCCCTGCCCCCTCTACCCACTGCAGCAGTCTGGCAGTGGGGGCTGCTGCCTGGATGTGACCTGCTGCCACCTGCAACAGTTTCTGCCCCCTTGGACCCGTGGTCCCATGGCTGTACACCTGCCAGACCCTGATGGGATGCTCCTGCTCTGCCATCCTAGGCAGCTATCACCCAGAAAATGCGCTCTTTGAACTGTCCAAGTGTGTCCTCTTGGCCCCAAATGGCCAAGAGGTCAGGCACCTTGTCTGTCCTCCAGCTGGGTCCCCAGTGCAGGCCCTGGGCAGGCTCCTCTGCCCAGGTCTTGCCACTTGTGTCACCAGAAGAGGTCCTGGTGTTCCCTGTTTAAAAATTGCAAATTCTCTGCTAAGAAACCCAAATTATATCATTAAAATACCCAGAATAGTGTTCTGTCATTATTAAAATGAAATGCCACTTTGTAGAGAAAAATCAGTTGGGCAGTGTTTTATTGAGATATTTACAAGTTTAAAGCAATTTGGAAGCCTACCAGTACCTCTATCATCATAATAAAATCACTTTTAAATATCTATACACTCTGGCATTTACTTTTGGCTTTTTTGTCCTAGAAAAATCACAGCTGCTGGGGTTGAGCCGCACTGCCCTGAACCATGGGGGGGGCGTTTCCAGGAGGGCCCTGAGCAACCCAATTAGCTGCTACTGTGGGGGTGAGGGAGGGACCCAGCCCACTCCCACAGCCCCCTCCCCTCCTGTCCTTCCCATCCCCAGTCCCTTACTTACCCTGTACAGAGCTGGGGTCCATGCGAGCTGCACTGGTCTGGGCTGTCCCGCACATGGAGGCAGTGTGCTTCAGCAGTGGGGCAAGGAGCAGCCATAGAGACACTCTGGCCAGCTACCAGAGCATCTCTTTGGAGGACCTGAGCCTCCAGTTGCCTCAGGGCATGGTCCTGGACTGTACCCTGCCTCGCTTTTTTTCTACAGGTTCTTTTTTTTGATAACTGGATATTCAGGTAGCAAATTTTGAGCCCCCACTGCAAATATGCAGCACAGGGAATGTTTTTTTTGTTCCCAGCGTGCCTCTTGTCACATCTCAAACTGCTTTGAGACGTGTCAAGAGGCACGTGTGGACTCGTCCAGATGCGTTCCTTGAGGCTGTGCCATCTATTTGTTTCATAAATGGCTTGCAGTGATGTGATCAGGCTTGCCCAGGTGTTGCAACACCAGGAAAACATCCCAAGCTTAGGCTCTCACTGCTAAAACATAATTCTTCTAATGTGAATTATCAGTATTACAGGGTCTCATGGAACAGTAAAAGTGACTGACATTCATTAGCGTTCTATTATTTTGCACTGGTACAAAGAGGTTGTCTGTATACATTGTCAAGGTTTGTTTATGGGGTGTGGTGGTCTGTGATTGCCAGGGTCTGGATAAGATTACCCAAAGAGGTCCCTTCCCATCCTTGCTACGGACACAAATTACACACACAGTGTTACAAGTGATCAGAAACCAGTTCATAGCTGTAACACAACAGAAGTTCAGTGCACATAAACTGCTTTCAAAATGGCTAAAAGCAATTTAAGATAAATCTGGATGGATGTAGTATCAGACTTAACTGATTTAGGTTAAATTGGTTTATTGAATTTCTGTCCCACATTCCCTCCAGATTCAAGTTAACTCACAGTCCCCCAGCATCCCAGGATGCTTTGCACCTCCCCTGCAAACCCCCACTCACACGGTGGGCAGGCTAGCCTTGGCCCAAGCAGTCTACTCCAGCTGAGCAGGGAGGTGAGCCTTAGCCCTCCCCCTGGCTTCTGGCCCTGGGCCACTGCAGGCATATGGCTGCATTTCTGGGACCAAACGTGACCAAATATCTTAGATGAACCTACGAAGATTGAATCGATTCAGCCTTTCGGCTTTTTGTCTGTCTGTACTTGGCCCTGATGTTAATATGAACGAGTCAGGAAAATCATAAGCCAGAGTCAGTACAATACTTCTTCTCACTGGTGGCTCACTCTGAAGCTACAAATTCACTTCACTGCAATAAAAAATTGTGGCAAAAGTTTATAAGCAGTAGTTGGTATCCTGAGTCATTCTCGGAGTCTACGTTCTGTACGTACAGAGATATCCCAGTTTCCTATCCTGAGAATACATCATCTGCTTATTCACGTAATGAAATCAGCATTTAAACTGAAATCCCATTTGGGCAGTTCTTAGTGAATTACCCTCCTCTAACCTAAAACGTAGTACACCTTGATCTAGTCTGAGCTGGATTCTCTTATTGGCACGATCTGTCAATGTACAAAGCTGTAGACAGGCTTCATTTAGTGCACTGCCATTCTTTTTAAGGTTATTGGTTGCATCTGAGTAAACAGGGATGATCTAGGCTGAACTTTAAGGGAGTGAAATGAAAGTAGAGAGTGGATTCAGGGGTTATTTTTTTGTTTTCAAGTCAATGTTGTTTGTTTGGGAATTGATTTTGTTAATAAGTAGTAAGCAGTTTGTTGGTTAATGAAGTATATTTCTGCACCTTAAAATGCATATTTGACAGCATTTGAAGCTTAAATACTCATTAACACAGGTACAGTTCTCTGCGTCCTACCAAGGTGCCTTGTCCCTGACCCAGGTTAACTCTCTTTGATGGTATAAGAAGAGAATTCAGTTTTCATAGCCAATTAAGTTCATGGTGTTGGAGGTGTCTGAAAACGAGTCTTGCTAGTGCCATTTGCAATGGTGTCCTCTTGTGACTAAGATGCAACCTATTAAGCTGACACAACTTACTTCTGCAAAGTGCCTGAAAAGTCAGGAGAAGGAAGGGACTTCGGTCCGATCTGAAATAAGCTTTAAACTGACAACTTGGAAATCAAAGTAAAGACTGTTTTTTGGGAGTTATTTTTTGTTCTGAGGTCAGTGTTATTAAGGGAAATCTTGTTTGGTGAGTCCTAGGCAGTTTGTACCTTGGTTACCAGTTCTGATTAAAAGGTGTGAGAGAGCACCAAAAATAAAAAATCCTTCATTAGTTCTATGGCATTTAAACTCCCAGTTTTTCAAATCTGAAAAAAAAATGGTGTGAAAGGGGGAGCATGTCTCTCTGTATGTCCTAGTTTTAATTCTTGGGAAGTATCATAAGTCCCTGTACTAGTTTGGCCCCCCAGGTTAGAAGAATGACACTAGTCTGGGACTTGAAAGACTTGGGTCCAAGCTTCTGCTCCACTACCAATTTTGTGTGTCCATATGGGCAACTTACTTGGTCTGTCTGTGCCTCAGTTCTCCATTTGTCAAATGGGGATAATGGCACTGCATTATCAAAAGAGCATTAAACATCTCGCAGGTTTTAAATGTTACAGGCATGGAAGCTATATCAGTGCTTCAGCTTGATGGGATGCCCTCCTAAAATAGTTATTCACAAATACACAAATTTGCTCACAGAGGCCCGATTCCTCTTGCATTATGGAGCCCACTAGGAAGAAGCTGAATTTACAGAACCAATAAAATATACAGAACCAGAGGCATTTTAGCACTGCTTGTTTTGTCTGGCTGAGTTTTATACCAGTTACCTAAAAACCAGTAGGCTCTATACACCTATGTGGTACACAAGAAAGTAAAAAGGGAAGGGAAAAGCTATTTTAATCAACAGTGACTTGCCTCTCTGCTTATTTTATTATTATTTATTTATTAGATCAGGGAAGAGGTCTGAAAAGATATCTGGGAACATTTCAGTCAGTGTTCAGGGAAAAGGCTTGGGTGTTTGTTTTTTCCCAGGGCAGCAATTGGTAGAAAATAGAAAGCAGGTATCAAAGGAAAAAAAATAGGCACTTATTTATTGTGGAAAGAAAAGTTCTGAACATTGCTCA
>NW_017729020.1:9609258-9612986 GCF_001723915.1 Gavialis gangeticus
GGAAAAGGCTTGGGTGTTTGTTTTTTCCCAGGGCAGCAATTGGTAGAAAATAGAAAGCAGGTATCAAAGGAAAAAAAATAGGCACTTATTTATTGTGGAAAGAAAAGTTCTGAACATTGCTCACCCCTGCTTAGAAGGAGAAATAGGAACAAATACCACTCTGTGCTTGCAGATGTGTACTATAACACAAACACAAGAGCATAAAAAAAATCAATTTCTCATAGCCTGTAAATTGTTCCTAGCCTGAATCACCTTTTGCTGAATAAAGAACGGTTGCCAGAATTGCGTTTTAGTTGGGCTAGCATTGCAGTGACTAATGAGTAAAAGTATGGTGCAAAGCTGGAATAGCATCACCTCCTTTTTAGTTACATCAGTTAATAATGAGTTCTATCTCATTACATATGTGCTGTCTCCCTTTCTCTCGCCCCCATCTCTCTTCTTGTTTATGCATATCTCTTTAAAATGACCTTGTTATGCTTCTTTAAGATAAATTCTGGTAGACGGAGGCTGCAATAGCTGCTGGCTTTCCCATCGGCAGAGTTCCCTGGCTTCCAATTAGCTGCTGAAGAAATTCAGCTGACAAAGAAACAGGATATGGAATTCATATACTCCATCTTATATAATCAAGACATAAACACCGTAGCACATACCTCAGCAGGATCAGCCAGAGCAGTTTAAATATTTTATATTCAGTACACAAAAGATTCTATTTTTGGCAATGAAGGAAAAATATTTTTAACTATTACCCATAACTAGGATCATGAATTTTCCCAGTGTTCAAGAAAGTTCTCCATGGATAGAGCCGTGAAACCCAAGTGTTTTCTGAAGATGACGGGGGCAATCGCTTTTTGGGTTCCATTCCCAGCCCTTTTTGAGATGCCTTGAAAAACATAAAAATCTGTTTTTACCCATTTTCTAGGGTTGCTGCATGCTTTCTGATGTTCTTAAAGCATTTCAAAATCTCTGTTTACAAGCAACTTTACTTTGGGAAATGGTAGTGTACAAGTGCAAAGTAACAGCATCGGCTATGAGTAGTTTTGGCCAAGTTTGTGCTGTACATGTGAGGTTAAAAGTTACAAGTCATTTTAAGGTTTGGAGAACTTTTTCAGTTCAGTTACGTTCCTGTTTTTGTGTCTTTTTTTAAAGGGTCACATTATCCAAATTCCATAATAGTTGCAAATTAAGTTTGAGATGTTTAATTTCTTCTCTTTTTCTAACAGTGGTTCAGAATAATTGGGTTTTTTTATTCTGCTGCTCCAAGGTGGAATCTCATTATAAATATCAGTCAATTTATGTAAGCTCAGATGATTCCTCCGATATTAATGGAGTTCTAACTAGGGTCATCAGCATGTCCTCCTTTCCCATCTGCTCGGTCACAAGCAACTGGCCTCACCGGGAGTACTGTATCCAGTTTTGGGTACTGTGCTTCAAGGAAGAGGTGGGCAAATTGAAAACATCCAGCAGAGAGCAACAAAAATGATTAGCCATATAGAAAACATGATACAAGTAAAGGATGAAAACCCGAGCTAATTCCATACAGAAAAGTAATGATTGTGGGGGAACTGGATAAATCTTCAAATACAGAAAGGACTGTTTTGTGGTGTATAGTGGCCACAGTAGACAGAACAAGTACTAATGGCCTTAAACAGCTAAAAGGGAAATTAAAGTAGATATTAGGAGGAACTAGAATGAGGGTGATTAAGCCCTGGAACAGATCACCTAGACAGTTTGTGAAAAATACATCATTGAAAGTTTTTTAATGCAGGCTAGACAAACATGACCAGGATGGTTTAGATAGGGACAGCCTCCAGAAATTCCCCCATTTCTGCTAACACATCCCAGTATGTTTTTGTGCTTTGTCCTTGCATGTAAGCATAACACAACTTTAGGTCCTTCCTGAACCATTCTGTGATGTCATCCAGCCATTTCCTATATGCTTTGTCTTTTTCTTCCCTGCTCATTATCAGCACAGTTTTTAGCAGATGGCCATCCTTCATCCAGAAAATGTATCCAAATAGCTGGAGCTTCCTCATCGTCTCCACATTAATGACTATCTCTTTTGCACTGATGCTTTTTCTGATTGTTTTGTTTCTGATGTCGTTTTCCCAGCTGACCACAAGTAACCATCTGTGCTTCATTGCTTAGCATCACAAACTTAAAACCAATTTCTGTGTTGCTTTTACTTTCTCATGCCTTCAAACTATGTCCATAGGTAATATCAGTCCGTTGTTATGCAAATGGTCCAAGGTGTTCAGTTAAATCCTTTTAAACTTATAAAAATGATGGAGCAAAAGCGAGAGATGGACATAAGGGAGAGGATAATTAAGGTAAGAGCTTCAGCAAAGAATCTTCCATTATAATTGGTGAAAGGAAATGACCAGGACGGCTAAACAGAAGGGAGGCATTGCATGAGCCTGTGTGGAAAGGGACAAAGTAGCTGTGTGTTGTATGCATTTGACTTTGGAAAAGGAGACAGGGAGTACAGATTTACAGCTGTAAATTTGTCACTGTTTTTCTGAGTGCCATTGGGCATCTCCTGACTTTCTCAGTCTGAAAACATTGCCGGGCCTATGGAAATACTACCTTACCTCCAAAGAGAAGGGATGCAATGTCCTTCATGGGTAACTGAAGCCAGATGAAGATGCTTTGACGGATGACACTGCATAGTATAATATTGTTTAAACATCCTAAATTATTTTGTTAAGGCTTACAGTATTAGTTTCTTTCATTGGTTTTGTTGCCTTGGGGTTCAGCCAGGAAGGTACAGTACTTTGAACTTCACTAGAGGCCATAATGATCAGCTTTGATTTGGTTGTTTATACATGCTGGTTCTTTCCAGAAATACAGTTTGTCTTGATTTTGCCTTTATCAGGGAGCTTTGTTTTTCCCTTACTATTTTTTTTTCTCAAAATTGTTTGCTCTGAGGGAGGTTACATGATAATTACTTACTTGCTTCTGGAGGGTGGTATCAACATCCTGATCAGAGCTGATTTTCTGCTGCAATTCTGTGGGAGCCCGTTGAGCTTCCCCCGCATAATTTTTGAATAAACATTGCAGGTTTTATATTTACGTAACCTCCGATCTGTTTGACTTGTTGGGACTGTACTGAAGCCTACTGTTCCCAGATAGTTTAAATTCAAAGATGCCGTGGTAAATATTACTAACGGATGATAATAAAGTAAATGGGAGAGAATAACTTTTTAGGCTAGTAATTTTTATTTTAAAGTTCTTCAGTATCCTCCAGATATTTTATGTTGGTTCATTATTATATTACAATAGAAATAAAACTGCTAGCATCTTGGCCAGCCAGTTTAGATTTAGAGAAACCAAATTATTGGATAAATTTACCTTATTTAAAAAAAGAAATAAAGCATGAACGTATCATGCTGCAACTCTCAATTTTTGCAGTTGAACAGCATTCCTGTAGCCAGCAGTTACTATCCAAAACAGTTTCCTGTTGGAGGCTATTATTATAGACTTTGGATAGTCTGTAAGGTGCAAATCTGCCCTGCCTTTTGGCTGACTATTGCATTTCTCTTGTGCTTTGTACAGTTCTTTTGTTAAAAAAGTGTTTACCACCTCACTAATGTAATTGTGCTGGTCCCTGCATTGCTCCATGTGTTTGAGGGGAGCTCTGCTTAAGCATCCACAAAATTACTTTCCTATGCCAGTAACCTACTTCCTTAAAACTCTTCTTTTCCACGATGCCTACAAAAAGCTTGGCAACA
>NW_017729020.1:9612997-9623591 GCF_001723915.1 Gavialis gangeticus
CTCTTCTTTTCCACGATGCCTACAAAAAGCTTGGCAACAGTTAGGCTTCTGGTATGCCAACACTGTTGACTGTCATGCCGGCTGGTACTGTCTCATTTCTTCTTTGAATCTCTGACTGTATCCTTCTGTCTCTTACCGTATACATAAACTGTTTCTTCTTTGGGGCAGAGTTTGCTGGTACATGGCCCAGCTCAGTGGGGACCTTATACCTGACTCCAAAGTCCGGATACTACGATGACACAATCAACAACAGCCATCTTATAGAAAATAACTGCGTGCTAATAGGTAAAAAGCTTAGCTATTCTACATAGTTTTTGCCTGTAAGTGTCCAGTAATTGTTTAGATTGGTCTGGTTGCATAGACTAAAAACATAGCATTGTGTCAACTGTTTCAAAATTAGGGGATTCTTAGCCACGTTATGCACCACTAAGTTATTGCTTATCAGAAATATGAGGGTCACGTCTTAGAGTCTGGGCTTTTAAAGAAAACTTCAAAAGAATATCTTTGTCTTGTGGATTCCCTAGCTTTTCATAAAAAGTCTGAAAACCCCCCACTTTCTGGAACTTTAAACTGCTGTCTTCTCTCAAATCTGTCTTGACAACTGTTTAATGGTATTATCATCACAAATGGACTTCCATTTAACTTCACCACTGTGGGAGAAATATGTGCAGTTTTAAGTGACATAGAGCTCATGTGGGCTTGCTGCCTAGCAAGTAGCTGGATTAAAGGATGTTAGGCCTCAATTAATTGTGTCTGCTGCATGATGTGACAGAGGAGGGAGCCCCTGACTTCCTCTGCGGCTCAGAGGTGGACCACATCATACAGGATCTTCAGAAGCCCCACTACGCCAACCAGGAGAGTAGTGGCACCGATGGATGGATGCTATATCTAGCACAGGGAGATAAATGGTAGAGCTGTAGGCCAAGAACTGAGAGGGATAGAAAAGGAAAGAAGAATTAGAAATGATGGCAGAAAGAGCGTATTCCCTACTGGATACAGTATTAGCCCGGGGCACTGGAGACCTGAGTTCAATTTCCTGTTTCCAGCAGACTCCTGTGTGAAATGGGGGGGGGACTGCGGCACAATGAGACTCAATTATCTATCTATCACTAAGATCTGGGGAATAGTAATTCCCTATCTCCAGTGGGTCATTGTAATAATAAATACATCAGAGTTTGTAAGGTCCAGGTACATGGAGGGGGACTGGAGATAAATCAACACTTTATTTTATAAAGTTATCAGTCTCCTCACCTGAGACTTTGCAGTTTGCTTAATATCCCACCTGATACTTCTAACCAGAGATATTAAAAAACTGTTTCATGCCCACAAAATTCTGCTGGTCTTGAACAATTTGCAGCTCTTCTGCATGAAGTATGTGAACTAGAAGTTTCTTTTGCTATGAAGTCCAGGATTCCGACTTGCCTTCTTTCTGAACTTATTCTTCCTTATAGTTTGTTGCCATTTATTAATCACCCCCAGATGCTGAAGTACTGGCATCAAGACCTGGTGCACATGTTTAAAATTCATAAGCAAGGGATTGTCTCTACTGCTGCTTGCAGCAAGGTAAAGAATAGATCAGGGTGCCCATACTGACCCACCTTTCTGCAGCTTAAGAAAAGAAAAAACCTCTTTATGCCTATTACCTCTTCAAGAGCACAATGTTTGTGGTGGGATGGTGGGTTGAAGGAGTTGGAGTACAGTGGAAGAGAAGTTGTGTTGGTTAGAAAGGAGTGCATCTGAGTGTCTGACATTTTTAACTTAGAGAGACAGGAAAATTACAGAAATGTTCCCTGTGTAGGAGTAGTGACTGATAACAAGGCAAGGAGGTATAACACTGCATAGTATTTTCTTGTTCAGCAAGATCAAATGAAAAATAAGGGTTTGGGATGGAGGAGGAATAAATTGTTGAAGAATTAAGCCATCTTACAAGAAAGCTGTGTTTTCCTGACTTTATCAAACCAAAGGCCTTCTCTTAACTCTCAGCTATGGTCATGATGACCAGGTAGTATCAGCCTGCTGATCTTGGAAGTAAGATGCACTGCTGTGTTTGGAGAGACTCACTATTTTGCGGGGATCCTGAACCTTGATTGCTGTGGGTTGGCAGTATTGGTAACCTCTTATGTGAGACATGATGTTATGGCTGACAAAATAAGGGAACAAAGTGGTCAGCTAATTTGCATGGAGTGTTTGTGTGCATGGCTTCCTAGCCATGCCTTGCTATATTTTATTAACAGTATATGGTGTTTGTCATGGCTCTCATTGTCTTTTTCATGTTAAAAACAAAGGATATTAGGCTGTCTTTCTCGAGGGAGGAGCATTGATCTGCTCATGAGGAGGTCTGGCTTACAAAGCTTGTGAAATCCAGAGGAAATCCTTTGATTGGCAGGGAAAATTGCCATGGACTTGACTTCCCATGCTGTAGCCTCACCAGAGAATCGCTTTGATGCTGCCTTGTTTCCTGCTAATATAAAAACAAAACTTGCTGCATTCCCAATTACTACTTTATCTGTTGTAAACATGGTCCCTAGGGAAGGTGCTTCCTGGTAAATGATTTGCATGTTTGACAGCAGGTTTCTTTTCCCTGTGTTAAAAATGTAGGGCAGTATCTGTCAGTAGCAGAAGACCCTTTCTTCCTTTTGCCTTCTCTTCTGTGAGTGGATAATTATATTTGAGGGGGGGAAAATATCTGCTGCCATGCAGGCAATTTTAGTTAATTTTGTAATAACTTAATCTGTGTCAAGGAAAATAAAATGGATCAAAATCTAAATGAGAGTGACTTTTAATAATAAAATAGTGGCATGCTGCTAGGCTTCAGTGCATTGCTATTCAGAGTAGCAGTGCCGTTTAAGTTAGGATGTTGTAGCGCATCTCAGAGGAACCATTTTTAGTTTAATACATTAAATTGCATTAAAATTAAAGTGTAAAAATAGCCTCTCCTAAATTACATTTGCAACATGTGACTTTTCAGGCCTATTTACTTTTTTTATCCTGCAAAAGTTATGCCTGAGAATGTTATAAGCTTTTCTCTTCTATCCACGGTGAAAACCAATTAGTTTTGCAGGGCTGGCCCTAGAAGCCTCGCTGATGTAATATAATCAGTCATGAACAAAAGAAAGTTATTAGACTCATTTACAGGAGGTTATTCTGGAAGTCACGGGAATGTATTCCATTCACTGAAACCAGAGAACCTGAGAAGGTTCAGTACTGTGTGCCTCCTGGCACACATCTCTAGACAAGCAAAGCATGCTCTTTAGGGTCTCCTCATGAGATTGGGCAACTTAAACTTTCATACTGAAGTAAATCAGTTGTGTCAGGCTGGGTGGAGTAGGATCACTGTGAACACTGCTAAGGAAAAGAACTCATCAAAAGTGATGGCACATCCACGTGCAGCTGTAACCAAGAGGACATAGACGGTACTTGTTAGGAAGAATTGAGCACAAATATAAAGGCAGGTTCACCCATGACATTTCACAGAATTAACCGGTTCACAGAAAGCCATGAGATAACTATAGGTCTCTGTAAAAAATCATACATATAAAAAAAAAAAAAAAATCAAAACATTGCAGTTGCTGGGAGAAAGGAAGGAAACAGTAAATTAATGGGGTACCATAATATAGAAAGATGCTGCTTTTTCCTCCTCCAGTTTTGGAGATGTTATATTTAGTAACATTGTTTCATGGTATCTTTATAAGGAGCAAAATTGTTAGTGTTTTGTTCTAAGATACTTATTCTTCCAGATAGCCTCATTGTAGTCTGAGACAAGTAAGTATGGCATTGGATGGGCTGATGGTTGCTTGTGACTGAGACCTTTGATGAGATGAATTTTCTGAGTTCAGCTCTCTCTACTATACCTTCTGCACCTTTTCTCTTTTAGTTTTCACCTTTTTTGATGTTGTCTGACACTTAAACTGTAAGGAAGGGATGGACCTGCCTTTGTATAGGATCTCCTGCAATTTAATTCTTCATCTCTGTTTGAGCTTTTAAAGTTCAGCTTCGGAAGCAATATTTTGATGATGGTCATAATCATGAGTAAGAGCTGCAGAACTGGCATCTCTGTGATGTTCCAATAGACTGTTTCTGTTGTTTGGCTGAATAGGTCACTTTTTCATGTTAACAGTCTTACTTTATATATCACACGCTTAATTTTTGAATTGTTGTAAACAGAATTAAATTGTTGTAAATGGAAACAAGCTGTATATAGGAGGCACTCTGCCTTTCATTCACTGCAGGAGATGGAATTCAGGTCTTTTGACACAGGACAGCAATGCAACAGAAAATAAAATTAAAGATGTTCTGTCCCAAGTGAAAACTGATGGCAGAATTGATGTTGGAAAAGTAGTGATCACAACTGAAATTCGGCCAACAGAAAGCATTTTCCAATGTAAACTATACAGTCATTGGATTTTATTGAAATGAAAAGCCTAGAAGTTAGACATCTGAAGAGGAAGGGCACAGCTGAAAGAGAAGTATTTTTTAAAATAGTATCTAATTCATGAAAATAATAGGTAAAAACCACTCTGCAAGTAAACTGTCACCATATTTTGAATCCTGGCTAAAGACTGTAATACTAGTACATCTTCATTTGCCACCTAACCCCCCTAAGACATTGGCTTAATTGATTAGGTACCACCTGTTAAGAGGCCAAATTTATTTTTGCACTTCAGGACCCTTGTGAAACACAAAGTATTGACCCCCCGCCCCCGCCCCCAGGCGTGTTTAACTTGTGAGAGATGCTGTGCTCACAGCAGAATGGAGATATGATATACCATTGCACTGACACATGCAAAAAGTTTAGTATATATGGACTTTGTATTAATCAATGATACTTTGCTTATTCTGCAGTGAAAGCTTTTAGCAATAGGTTAACCAACAAAGTATTAGAGGATTTGCCGATTGGCATACTGAATAATTAAAAAAAACTGTTTTAACTTTACACTTAATCTGCAGGCAAACTATTGAATTTGCAGAGAATGTGCATTGGACATTGATTGTCTCTAGGCTGACTTGGGGGATGTAGCGTGTGTGCGTGCATGTGTGCATGTGCGCATTTGCCTGCGTGTGCATGTGTGCAAGGCCTGATCAAGAAGAACTTACCCATGAGAAGGTTTGAAATAATGTCATGGTAAACAACTGCTTGAGCCTTCTGATGGATCTAATATCAGCCGATCTGCCACAGTTGCAATTATCTCAAGTTAAGTATACCTTACATAATTGGACTTCAGATCAATATTTTTGGGGTTATTTTTTTAAAACCGGAGATGACCAATTTTGCTGTCTTTGTTATAAACAGACAGAAAGGGTAAACTTTTATTCTGCATTCATCTTTGAAAAGGCAAATTACCAAGTAGCTTTAGATTCTAAGGTGCTCTTGAGAACCAAGGTTAGCATATTATGCTATGGGTAAGGGACAGACCCCTAGCTATGCTATTGCTTAATTAACCTTGAAAATCCAGTTTCCTGCTTTTTGTAAAAACAGAATGGCTTTTGGATAAACATAAACCATGGTTCTGTATATAAGCACACAAGAACACATAAATGCCATGCTTTGACTTTACAACCAGTATTGATTTACTGTCAAAGATAAAACATTGATTGTGTGGGAAGGGGGCCAGGGAAGCTCCAGATATTTTTATTTAGAGTAGAGGCAGGCAATTATTTTGGCTGGAGGGATGCTTAATGTATTTTGGTGAGTTGTCGATGGCCACAAGTGTAGCCCCGCTCCTTGACAGCCCCCTGGTTGCCGTCCCAGGACCAGAAGTCCCATTCCTAACCCCTGACCATTGCCACCAGGAGTCTCTCCTCTTGGCCCCTGGAAATACTCCTTTTGGGAGTGGAGGGGTGCCCTCTTGGAACTAGAAAAAAGCCAAATCGTATACTAAAAGTCAAACACCTACTATAACATATTTTAATTTTATTGCAAAAATGTTTTGTCATGATTTGTGTTTGCATAGTGTATATAGAGGTTATCACACAATAACTCAAAAATAAATTCTTGCTCTTGTATACTGGGTGTGGGGCATGATTGGGGGTGTGGGATGTGTATGGTAGGCTGTCAAGGGTTGTGGGGGCTGGTTGTGTGTGTGTTGGATTTGTGGGGTGTGAGAGGGGGTGAGGGGGTGTGGGGACCCCCCACACACTCCCTTGCATGGCACAGAGCCCCCACCAGTGGTGGCAGCAGCAGGCGGGGCACTTGGAGCACTTGTGTCTGGTGCAGGCACTGCCGCCGCTGGCACACAGCTCCAACCAGAGCTGCACACAGGGGCAAGGACAACAGCCTGGCTGGCCTGACTTTATCATGTGGTGCTCCCCACGGCACAAGTGCAGGTCCTGGCACTCGCACGCTGCCAGGGGAAGCCCCGCACGATGGAAGTGGCTGCCTTCACAACTCCCTGCCATGCAGGTCCCGGGGCTCTGCTAGAAGTGCACAGGAGTCCCAGCCCCTGCTTTCCTGCAGAGCGCTGGGGGCTGTGCACTGGTCAATAGCATCTACCAGGAGAATTAAAGGATCATAGAGCAATGGGGCTGATATATGCATATTTAATCAATTTGTAGTTTTACCCACCCTTAGAGACAGACAGACATATGTGTACATGTGCATATATTTGCATAAGCTCACATGCATCTAACTTCATCAGAACGTAAGATGGGAATGGACCACCTCTGTATTAAGCCAACACAGGGTACTTTCTAGCAGCTGTGAAATTGTGGGGGATAGGTGAGTTTACATAGGTTGATTGCAAAAAACCCCAAAATTCATAGCCAGAGTAGAATACTGGTCTTTCTGAAATGAGTGGATGTTTGGCTGTTGATGCCAGTGGGGTCAGGTTTGATTTATAGATTTGTCTGAAATTACTTTTAGAAGAGGTGTCAGTGCTGCTGTCTGGCAGAATAAATCAGTATTGCATCCTGGGAGCTATGGGGTGTGGCTGGTGCATGGAAGGATTTGAACGGGGGACTTCCAAAACTAAAAGCATGACATTAAGTGACAAGGCTTCATAGGTGGAACATGTTACGACTGTCTGGATTAGCCACAGAGGGTGACATGTATCATGCGCTGACTGGTAAGCTACAGAAGCATTTCCTAATAGAAATCTGTTTTGTTGTTTCCATTTTAAGGATGATTTAATTGCACATAATCACATGTGCGATAAATCTTTGAGATGGATTACTGCCATCAATGAAACTTAGAAAACATGACCTCTGTTCTGCAACCCTTTCCAAAAGTTGACAAAAATACCCAAACTACTTGACCGTGCTGACATAATTGTCAAATATGTAATTGTGCTTTGACTGCCTGTAACATTCACTGTCACTTGAAAATGTCAGCTGATATTGCTTTAGGCTATGCAGCCATTTAAATATCTGTCCAAAATGCGTTCTGTGTTATCATCAAAAAGTACCAGTTTTCCTCTGAAATATTATTTTTTTTATGTCCTATGGACTTGTGAAGTCTTTCTATTGACTTGGGATGCTTTTTAAGTTTGTAAAGCATTCTAGCTTCTCGGCCTCTTCCAGACTAAGATCAAGTGTGGTCTGATCTCGGAATCAGACGGTACTGCTCAGAATCATTCTGTGTGGAAATTGGATTTGGAAGCCTTTAAAAGAGCTCGGGACAGGACCTGTCATAAAGTGTAATATTTAAAAAAATAATCTGACAGATGCTATAAACTTGGGAATAATTGATTACTATGTCAAAATACATATGAACCAGTGTGGCAAGTTAACTTAAGATATGCTGACATTTCAATGCTCTTGTAGTCAGTGGAGATAACTTGTGGCATGTCATAATAATTCGAGATTGGGCTCTCTCCAGCACACATTATTGCTAACAAAAAAGCATTATTCTAAGGTCAGGACGTTTATTCCCAACCTTCAGTGCCTATGTTTTTCAAATCATGGTTACAAAAATAGGTGTTAATTTATCCTTGGAAATAGGGCACTTCATGGTTGCTACTTTGCAAAGAACCACAGCTGTGTTGAACTGGACACGCTGAGGTTAAAACCAAAATCCAGATTTTCATTGAACCATGTAACGTTGTAGGCATTATGTAGCATTATAGGACCTATTGTACAATTAAATAATTCTGTTACTACCTAGTAGATGGGAATAGCAACTGCATTTGTTGCTTTTTAATACTAGGGGATTTGTTACCTGTTGGCTCAAGTTAAAAATTCAGGGCGGAAAAAAAAGAAAAAGAACAAATGACATCCTTGATCAGGTTACATTGCTTCTGAAATAGATTTTTGAAGATATAACACTTCTGTATTTTTGTGTTCATGTAAAAAAAAAAAAACCAGCTTCTGCTTCTGTTGTGATATTTAGAAAAACTCCCGTTAAATTAAGACAAGTCCAGTAGAGGATGTGGGTTCATTGTGGTCGTGACATGAATAATAATTCTGGAATAATTCTGCAGTAGTTACATTTGCAATTGACACAGAAAGCAGGAAAGAGACAATTGTATGGTTATTTCAGAAAAAAATGACTTCCAGTTAGCTAGCCATAATATTTTTAATGACAGCATCTTAGGTGAGAGAGACTGAACCTCCACAGCAGTACGGTGCCTTCTAATTTGATGTCGGGGAGTGGTTCAGTACTGAATTGTCAACACCAGCCTGTTTACTCAGAGGAATTCATTAAGACTACCACCTCAACCTTGCTTTGCGTTTGGGTAAAACTTTACAGTGTATTCCTATAAACACAGGCAAGTATCAGGCATCCAGAGTCATCCTAGACATCAACATGAATAAAACTTCACATTGCATGCATGATGGGAATATTTGGGCAATTTAACAATCTACATTTGGAAATGTTGCGCTATGCATCCACTGTCTGTTAGTATTGCTGTAGATCTGCACTGGCTAGTTTAAAGCAAGAACTCTAACTTCCAATGGAGTTGAAACCAGAGACTTTTTCTCTAGCAATACTTGCGCAACCTTTGAGCATTACTTATACATTTGCAAAATTTTATCGTTTACTTTACTTGTCTTGTGACTTATCAGTAAAGCACAACTTTCAGTCACCTTCTCTATTCTGCATGCACCAGCCAAGTATCTTCTATCACAAGCTAAGGCTGAGTGTCAAGTCCTACAGATAATGTGCACTTTGGGTAAAAAGGAGGATTAACCTGTATCCTTTAAAACTGTCATAGAATGTCATCTTTTCCCACTTAAAATACATTATTTCTCTGTACTTTGCTATCTTCTGTCTTTAGAGTTTTGCTGTTCTGAGCACCAGGAGTGCTCAGAGTTCTTAGGTTAAATACGGAAAAGGGTAAAGTTATAATAGTTTTTAGTCTTTCATGGCAACAGCCAAACAGTCTCTTTAAATTTCTCTCGGCAAGATTACAGGAAGAGCTAGCCTCTGTGTGGCACTTTTCATTTCTTGAAGCAAGCTGAAGTACAGAAATAGGATACCTTATCCACCAGACCTTGATGGAAGCAGCTGTGCTCAGGCAGATCCTCCTTATGGTTGTTGCTGGATCTGGAACACCATAACATTGAAAAGGATGATAAGTATGTGCGAGGGTCTCAGTCCCTTCCCTACCCAGCCCCTTGTACCATGTGCATTTAGACCAAGATATTACATGGCTATATAACACTAGGGCCTCAGCCATTTTAGAGCAACCTTACTCAGAAATTGATGGGAGTCATAGGAGTTTACAGTAGACAAGAGACATTGAAGACAGCAGCCAGAATGAAAGTGTTAGATGATTACAGCGCTTGCCGTTCGATATATACCATGCAGCCTTTCTTGTGAAAGAGAATAGCTTTTTGGTTTTCATAGAAATCCTGCTCTTTTTTTGAACATTTGCTGGTGTACCACGAAGTCTGTGTTCAAGTAATGTGAGTATTGGAGTTTTCCACTTTTCAAATTGGTGATAAGTTTTTTTCCTACCTCATGTGGTGCTGAGACTCCAGTTCTTCTACAGACTTAATCTATAACCTCAAGCAAGTCCTTTTCCCTTCCTGTGTCCTGCTTGCCTAAATGTAAAACAGGGAGGGATGTTACGATTAACATTTTTTAATAATTCTTTTTTTTTTTTGTTTAGCATGTATATTAGCCATTGATTTCTCATACCTAGGATAATCATTTATTCCAGCTTGGATGAGCCATTATAGGATTTATAATTGAGCAGCAGCAAATTTGAGATTCTCTTGACTAAGGTGTTAATTGTGTTTTGGTTTCTTTTGTGGGATTAAGACTATTCCTTATTGTATACCTTTTATGCATAAGTCTGTTTCAAAAGATAGTTGCAGCAATAAAATCTTTTAAGTATCTAGGAATTTTGTGATTTGTGACAACTATCTTCTCCTTTTTACTGGATATCTGTCTTCATACTTTACATAGTGGTAGCTAAAGATAGCCTTGTGTTTATTTGGTAGTTACGAATAGAACCTGTGCCAGAGTCTTGATTTATGTACAAATGCAGCACAAAATCCTTCATTATTGATGGCCTGATGTGTGCATAAAACACCCATAAATAGGGCTCTCCCTGTCCAATGGTCTTATTCTTGTGATTGATAGGATGGCAGGTTAAAACTTCAGCACAAGCTATAATTTATGATATCAGTAAACCCCCCGCCCCCCCCCCCC
>NW_017729020.1:9623635-9632190 GCF_001723915.1 Gavialis gangeticus
CACACACACACTATTTGAAGTAGCATTACAGAGAAAAAAAGTGGTCTCTTTTCCTATCCATTCTATGTTACGTTATACTAGTTCCTACTACTGTTTTATAAACGATACAGTCCACTGGTATAAAACTGAGGCCTCTCACACACTACTTGATAATATAATGTATTTCTTTTGTAGATACTTGCTCCTTATACATATGTAATCCTGTCTGAGCCTAATGTCGGTTGTGATGTAAGTGATATAGCAGTCTTTGCAATGCCTTTCCAGCCCACAGGATAGGGGTGAGGGCTCCATGGCAGAAGAAGTGATCTGAAAGTGTTCTGTGACATTAGAAAATCATTACAGCAGGGCATGGATATGCAGAGTGAAGCGCTGACTTTCCTTTATACAGATTTTACATCCATGTAAATTCAGTGGGATTACCTCTGACCTACACCACTGTGCATCAAAAAGCTGGTTTTGATCTCAGTGAACACTGTGAATATTATTTGGTGCCAAACTACCTTAATTGACCATGATCTGAAAAAAAAAAAAAAAGATGAATTTTTCACTAAAACTTTTTCCAACTTTTCAACCAAGTAAAATTTATCGTCGTACTCTTGTGAACACTTTTTCAGAACAGCACGAGAGCATGTGTTTAAATTCAACCAGCACTGGGAAGCGCTGATGCATTTGCTTAAGTCCCATTAATGATATTGCTGTCCTCCATAGGGTAGCTCTCCTGAGAGTGCTAGTCTCCTTTTCCAGACCTATAGATATATGGCTCTTTTGCTTTGGTTACACTTTAAAATTTTGCTAACATGCTTCAGGATGACTCTAAGGAAAGCCTAGCACGTTTTTGAAGAAGTGAGCACAATTACTCACCACTGTGTTGGGCTTTGTTAGGAAAAGCAGAAAGTCAGTAAGCCATAGGAACTCATGCAGGACCTATTGCTTTACTTGCAGAAACAAAAATGCTCCATGGACTTGAGCAGTAGGGGGAGTGTTACACAAATTATATAGAACAGAGGTGCCACAGTTGCATTGTGAATAGGTGTAAGGAACATAAAGCTTTTTGAAAACCTCGTTATTTAGACAGCAGCTATGGGGGGAATAGTTCATGTATAGCTCTGCTACCTCTCCAAATTCAGCAGTGACTGAACTGGTATAAATCCATTAAGATCTAATCTAGAAACATTTCAGCAGGCTCCATTTCTTTGGAAATATTTTCATGGAGGGAGAATCAAATAAATGTATACATCTAGATTTCTAAGCAGTCTTTGTTTTGTACAGCTGAGACTATCATTCTAGCTTTGATTACCATATAGTGATATTGCTGGGGGCTGTAATATAAAAAACTATGAAATTGAACTTGATATGAACCATGACAGGCGTCCTTAATGTGCTGATGCTTCAGCTTTCTTCTTTCACTGTATTATACAAAATGTGGATAAAGCGATAAGTGAGTTTAAAAATTATTGTATAAGTGGAGCACACTGTTATACAGTAAAGCATTTTACCCTGGGGGAACAGAGTGTAACTTGGTATGATTTCCTCCCTTAAAAGTACCTGTTAGGTTCTTCTGCAGCTGCTGTTTTCTTGGACGCCCTCTTTTTTTTTTATTATTATTTCTTTTAACTTGTTATTGAATGTGGTATTATATTTCAAGCTCGAATATGGAAAAGTTCAAGTATGAATATAGAAAAGTTCATTGTCTTAATACAAGTGTAAAAGATGGGCTGAGTATTTAGAAATTGGACACTTGTACATGCCTTTCATTTAATTTTATCTGCAGTATGAACCAATTACAAACTTGAAGATCAAATGATGAAATTGAATTTGGGCACAATTGGAAAGACCAGAGTTGGCAGAGTATATTATTGAATCTTTACTTCTGTATCTCTCTTTATTCTCTTCTTTCTATCCTGATATGCCCAGTATTGGTACAATGCACCAAGAATTCTTGTTGGGATCTTAAATTTTTGCTGTCCTTTTCAGGTGAATCTTGTTCATGCCAGCTCAGATGATCTTTCAGAAGACTGGACTTCATGAAGCTATGGCTTTGTGGATGACATTTAAATAGTCAATCGCTATGAATCTAAGTTTACCTCTTAGATAATTTTATAACCTTCAATGAATTGTTCTATTCTTTTCTTTTCTTTTCTTTTCTTTTCTTTTCTTTTGGCTTTAAGATTTCAGTCTTCTATGAGCTGCACTATGATACAGCACTCTGGCAACGTAGCTTTATTAAAAGCCCAGATACAAAGTCCTTGACTTAAGATCTTTAAAGCACAAAGCTTCTTTAATATTAAGGATCAAAAAAGAAAAATTTCAATAAAAAAGTTCCTTACTTCATGAAGAAAGATTTGATGTTAAAAGTATATCTCCCTCATGAAGATAGGAAATGCATACCTGATACTCATTTAAATGAAGCATTTTTTGTACATTCCACAGTCTCAACACAAGCCTAATAATAAAGTAGGAATGAGTTAAGGATGTTTATGGTGAAGAAATATATTCAGCAGATCCTAATGATTTGGGAGACAAATACCCTCTTCATCATATAGCCTATTAGTTTAAATAGTTGCATAACAGGAATATATCGTGTTTTGAATCACAGCAGTGAATTTTGGTATGCCCTTACATGGTGCAGTAGTACAGATGTTTTAGGTTGTTTACTGCATTACAAATGATACCTCTCCATTAGTAACGCCCCCCCCCCGCCCCAAACCTATTGAAACCAATAATGTGTTTCGTCTTAATAAGGTAATTGATCTTCAATAAGGTGTGCAAATTCAAGTAACCTATACATTAGGTTGCATTCTCGTGCTTTAAACACTTCTGATAAATCTATGGTGGTACATCAGTTTGGTCCACCTGAGGATATGGCCTTCACTGGCTTATATAGCAGTATCAGTTCATAACTGAACTAAATTCTGTAGAAGGTTTTTGCCATTCTTTTCCTTTTGACCTTGAATAACTTGCATAATGTTTCTTTTGCAACAGTCGTCGTTTGAGGTAATGTGCTCTCTCTCCGTTTTAGTCGGATGCACTGGAACGTGAAGATGAGAGGTGCTATTGCTCTGTAATGTAGTAGTGCAAATACCTGTGAATAAGGCAGAAGAATAAAAACATTATTTCCCATATTTTCTAGAGTGCTGAGGATGCAGCAGCTCTTAACAATGAGAGCTGCAGAAAATGTTTGAAAATCTGGCTAAACTAATTGAAAAACCTAAATGATACTGTTATAAAATCTGTGTCCAATTGTGTCTGCGGAACATTTCTGTAAATTTGGTTCCTCTGCAGTGGATCTGTTCTTACATCAGGCTCATGACACACAAACCTAAGGCTTTTTTTGCTGTGGACACCAAGGTTTATTTTGCCTTACAGACATGCATGCATACCTCCTAACCCTCTGTTCCAAAAAGAAAGGGAAAAATACTCAGTCACTTGTGCTCATGGCCACAGGGTAGCTAGGCAGTTAGCACTGTACCATTTCCCCCTCTGCCATGTGTGAGCTCTCCTGCTTTACCATACAGTGAAATTGCCATGTGTGCACTATGATTTTTACAGCAGAGTAGCTCACGTGTGTTTCTTATCCCATGGTCAAAATACACTTTTTTGTCAATGATTTACATGGCATGAATTAGGATTCCCTTTTATAGATGTTTGCTAAAGCAGTGGCATGTCACAGGCACATCAAGCTCAAATTGTTACTGCACTATTTCATTTAGTTCTTTAGCTTTGGACTCCTATATATTGTGCACACTTACACTTCCTTCACATTAATGCCCAAAACCCTCTTGCTCTTCAATTATGTTTATTCAACATTTTAAACAAGTGGCTAATATGATATAATTCAAGAGTGAATGGAGCATGATGCAAAGATAGATACATTATCCATTTATCCATAAATTATCCTAACCATTTAGGAAGCCCAAGCTACCTTTGGTCTATCTTGAAAATGTTTATCATTGTGCTGATCATGTTACAAACTGTCCACTCGAAAGCAGCCTTTTGTGAGAATGTTGGCTACGACTTTATAAGGTTGACAGGTTTCCAATTTGACTCTTTATAGGGACTTTTTTCTTTTTTTTCAAAAAGTGCTGAGCCATCCATGCTTGAAAAATCAGGTCATTTTGAGTTCTGCACATGAGACACTTGAAATGTTGCTAATAATTCTAAAAATATTGTCACTTTTCCATTGTATTATCAGAGAATAGCTGTATAGTGAAATCCTGTGTTGTAATAGAAACAGCTGAGACCACTTTGGTGGTAGATATTAGGGGTGTGCGAATCAGGCTCTATTCGACTCTGATTCGGCCTGAATCAGGGACAGTGCTTTGATTCATTGATTCGGATCACTGTCCCTGATTCGATTCAGCCAAATCCAAATCTGAAGATTTTATGCTGATTTGGAGAATTGGGGATTCGGACATAGACACAGCTTTAAAAGTGCTTCTGGTCCACTTCTGGGTCTGCTGCCGAGCGTGCTGAGGAGCCCCTGCGCTTCTGTGGGACACTCCATGTGCCCCAGCATTGCAGCGCTCATGAGCCCCTGCTACCTAGAGGTACGTAGAAAAAACATTTAAAACTGTCTCTCTGTCCGAATCGCTGAATCTTTGTGAATCTCGCCGACGCGATTTGGAGGGTTCTGATTCGATTCAGAGACATTAAAGAGTCCTCTGATTATATTCAGATTCGGCGATTTGGCCACCAGGCCGAATCTCTGCCGAATCGATTTGGGGACCGAAGCTTCACACAGCCCTAGTATATGCTATAATTTACACGTCCACTATCTCCATGTTATTTTTAACAAGTAGAACTGTAACCCCTTTGCCAAGAGGTCAGCGTTAGTATTCCCATCTCATATATGGGGAAACTGAAACATGTGGAATTGAAGCAACTTGTTCATGATTGGTACCCAGGCCCTTGTCCATGCCTGGAATGGCATCCAGGCCTTTCAAGTCCCAGCCCAGTGCTTCATCCACAGCACTATAACATTGCTTGTACTCAGGGGAGGGAGGAGGAAGGAGTGTCCAGGGGCCTGCACCTCCCATTACAATTCCATGGTCTGCCCATTTGAAGAGGAGGACTGCATGCTGTAGCTGAGAAAAGGCTCAGGTTTCTACGGTGCTAGTAGATACGAAGCAAGAATAAAAGAAATTTAATTGATTTCATGACAATGCTGCAGCGCATGCCTCAAGTAAGCCACTTGCTCTGTGTTGTGTAGTGTATTGAAAGGAGAGAGGCTGAAAAAACAGCTATTCACATGCCTTTGTCGCTTCGGAGGGATAGCTAGACAATGCGTGCCCTTTGGGACTCGTACAGGTAGTGGAATGAGGAATGAAGAGGAAAAGCAGATGGAGGAGAAACTACCCAGAAGGGCTTGCTCCCCACCGCCCTTTCTCCCTCCCCCAAAAATAAGGATCACAAAGGCAATTTGCATTAGTGCTGCAGTGAAACAAGCCTCCATATTATAACAGTTTAATTGTAAATTGAAATTGCCTTGGGACATCTTAGCAATTGAGCTTCTCTGCAGATTCATAAGATTAGAATAGCGGCAGCTCCAGCATATGACAAGTGCTGCACAGCTGTGCAGGAAGAGGCTCTCTTCCCTTATACAGATGCAGACATACAAAAGCAGGGGAAGCATGAGTGGTTTCATGTTTTGGGGGGTGGGAATTGTGTTTTTTTTCCTTCTTGCTTTTGCTGGCTTTTGGCTTTTGCAAAGAAATAAACATCCTTGTGTCCTCATAGTTCCTCCTTAGGGTGTCTTTTCACTTTTCAAAAATAAGATGCAGAGCAGTAAAAGAGGAAGAGGAAAGGTTTGGGAACTTAGAGAGAAAACCTTATCTGTAAGGACCTCCATCTCAACAAGGAGAGTGTGGAGGAGGAATTAATAGTCTTGCTGCAAAAAAATAAAACATTTAACAAATTACACCTGCATTGTTAGTCTGTCTCCACCTGAGATCGCAGGGGAGAAGTCGCTTATATTTATGTTGAGTACTATCTGCCTCTTTCTGTCTAATATGTACATAAAATAGAGAGACACTTTGATCCTCAGGGCTTGTTCATGTCAGGAGCTATTCCTGGTTAACTCCCTATGTGGACATACTTACTCTGAAATAAAAAAGCTAATTCAGAATGAGGCACTCTTATTCCAGAATAAGTATGTTCATACCCAGAATTAATCAGCTATTTCAATGCTAATTTATCCATCTTTTCAATGTGAATTAATTTATCTGTGTGGATAAACCCTTAGATTTTCAGTGTCCCAGTAATGCAGATCTTCAGATTAGCCCACCCCCATAGAGTCATTCAGTGCAATAAGAATTGCATTGGGTTAGCAACTGATATGGTTATAGTAGCACAACTCTCAATTGTGGATATAGTTATGGAAATGAAGTATAATAATAAGCACCTTTACTTGTATAGGACAGCATCTGGAGAAAGAGACTGCCCTGCCTTAACAAAATGGTTTCTAAACTGATAAAGTACAAAAGTGATGTGTAGTACATTATTAGGGAAGACTAAGAGGGCACATGTACACGTGTATTTTAATGCACATTAAAGTCTCATTAAAAAATCTGTGCTCTTTAGTTAATGCACATTAAAATAGGCTATTGTGCATTATGGCATTGCTAAAGAACCATGCTCCAGGGTTTAAATCAAATCTATTAAAACTATGATTAAAATCACTGGTCAGGAAGCCTCAATTTAATGATTGTTTTCTACAAAAAGTGCATTCTTGTTGTCTGAAGATATAACTTTAATACATGTTCTTCACAACTCAGAGATAGGTTTCATTTTTAAAAGGTACATACTATACATTTTAAAGCAGTGATTTATTTTGATATTTTTTCTAATTAATATTACAGTTACATCAAAAAACGGAATTATATTTTGGTTATTTTATTTACCAAAGCTGATTGAAGCAAAGACTTGTAAAGTCATTGGGAGGTGACATGTCTGCAATTCTCTAGATGAATCATGGATATTTGGGGAATATTTTTGCCACATTGTATTAGGAAGACATCAAATGAGCACTGCAGCCATCTGTTATTAGCTTGGGAGTTCATTCACTTTCTTCTAGATTTCTTCTCATCTTTGATTTCTTCTCTCTTTTGTGGCCTGGCAGCCTGCCACCACAACCTTGATTCATTTAACTTCTTGAAACTTTGCACTTTTTACACCAACTTGCAGAGAGACAAGAGGGTTGATGGGTAGGTAATCAGGTTTGTTATCTCTCACCTCCATATACTGCTGTGAACAAGGATGTTATCTCTGGAGACACAAATCCACAGTTTGTGAACTGAAACTAAGCATCACAGACATGCTTAATGGGATCTTCTAGACTGAGCACCCATTGGGTAGAGTGGTATTCTTTAATCTGTACTCATCTGTAAAAGAGTCTCTGGGAACCATATAATCTTGGGCCCCTAATATAATCCATGGCCTGTTGTGACCTAGTTATAACATTTTTCTAAAAAGTTTACATGAATAATTTGTCTCAAATAGTATATATTTAGAAGTTATAACCACTATTCCATGATGATATCTTTGAGTTTTAACATATTATTAAATCAAAAAATCTGATTTTTTTTAATTAAAAAAAAGAAAGAAAGATTTTTATCTTCCCTACCATGCTCTTTTAAGATTGGCTAATGCACATTTTCCTAGTATCTCATAATAGTGGTACTAGATGTAATGCTCGTTAACTGAAGCGTGTTAACGTATGTGTAGAGGTGCCCAGAGATTTTGTAATTAGGTGTTGGGGAGAAGAGATGAAGCAGAGGTAAAATGAAAACCAACATAAAATGAATGCAGAAGGACGTACCTCAGGGATCATTTTGGCTTGTGGTAAGGAGTGTGTGTGTGTGTGTGTGTGTGTGTGTGTGTGTACATATATATGTGTGTGTACATATGTGTGTGTGTGTGTGTATGTATGTATGTATATATAATGTCCTGAATTGCTGATGAGAGAAAGGAGGAAGCAACATTTCTTATGGCCCTTTGCTTATGTCACACACCCAGACCCACCCATCACTCAGCTAACTAGTATTTGTGGAGAGAAGAATTGTGGAGTATTTGTGAAATGAGGCATGTTGGATAAGCTGTTTATATAGAGGCTTGTTGGAGGTTAAAGTCATGGGAATAGATGAGACCAACCTCCTAGAGAGCATTGTTCTTTGGCTGGGACCTTTTAAGTGACACAAACCTGCGTTCAAGGTTGAAGTATGGGGACTGGGTGTAAACTGTGGTGCAAAGAACAGCCCTTACTCCCAATTGCTTTCTTTCCCAAGGGAATGAAATGAACTTCAATATCTTCCCGTGATTTAATAACCAGTAATGAAACTTTATGAACCATTTAATTTATTTTAAATTTCAACTCTTGCATCAATCTTTCCAAGTTGATAAAAAAAAAAAAAAAAATGGACTTGGCATTTAAATAGCTCTTGAGCTACCTAGAGCTAGATTCATTTTTTTTTTTTTGTTGCAAATATATTATAGCTTAAATGTTTTGTTTTTAAATTAAACCACCCATTTTTTCACAATTCCCATATTTTGTATGTTTA
>NW_017729020.1:9637190-9664577 GCF_001723915.1 Gavialis gangeticus
GAGCTACCTAGAGCTAGATTCATTTTTTTTTTTTGTTGCAAATATATTATAGCTTAAATGTTTTGTTTTTAAATTAAACCACCCATTTTTTCACAATTCCCATATTTTGTATGTTTAATTATTATTACTTTTAAGCATGAAACCTTAAAATGGGACATATTTTGTTTGTTCCTTTGTCAGTGGCAGACTGGCATAGATGGAGTCCAGCTAGAAAAGGAGATGGGAGAGAAAAAAACAATTCTAAAACAGTTGTCACACGAGCTTTTGGTCTGGTTTTGTTTTAATTCAGAATGGAAAAGTGTTGCTCTTATGAAACCTGTGGAATTAAGCTGACTGCAGCTTTATTCCCGTCCTTTTTCCAATTATAAAGTCTTTCCCCCCAGGAGTGAATCTTGGAACTAGAATAGCAGAGTCTGCTAGATACTTCATTAGTATAGTGGGTGAAACCAGCAGCAGAGACTAGTGGCTGAGACCAGAGCTCTGGGTAGCAAGGATCTCAATGTTCAATGTGATCTGCCCCTTTCCCTTCCAACATGCCCGCCAAAAAGCAAGATACTCGATTTACTTTGTGTTATCATGCATGATGAATAAAGAAGCATATCAAAAGTAAATGTATTTTGCATGGGGTGCTAAAAGATATTAATGATTTTCAGCACAGCATAAAATCTGCCAGTGATGCCTTTGGCCATCTCCAAAATCACATTTTTTTGATGATTGTGATGCCAGTATCCAAAGCAAACTTCTTGTCTACCAGGCTGTTGTCATCCCTACCCTGGTGTTTGGGTGTGAAACCTGGACAACATATTGGAAACGTTGGGAAGATTTGGCATGTTACCATCAGCAGTGTCTTCAGAAAATCCTCCGTTATCACCTGGAAGGACATAAGAATAAAGGGCAGCATTCTGGTAAACACTACCAGCATTGAAGCCATATGGCACCAGCTCCACTGGACAGGACTGTGGAAGAATGTCATCTCAGTATCTTCCCAGACTCTTCTATTAGCTTTCTCCTTGCCATTGTTTTCTCACCTGTCTGTCAATTTGGTTGCCATGGTTAAGACAGATGTGAGAAGCTGCAGGTAACCAGGGTGGGAACCCAACATTTCTGTTGGTTTGGCAATGATCTCATGGCAAGGGGGTAGGGACGTGCACCACCAGGTGACCAGTGATGCTTTTTAAATTGATTGGTCTGCATTGAACAACACCTGGCCTGACTGGGTATGGGAGATGAGGTCAGAAAAGTTATTTAAGAGCTCCTTCTTGCTGGAAGGGGAAGAGCCATATTGGGGAACATGTGAGTACCTGACCGGGCATAGAGATGGGAGCTCTCTTGAAACTCATGGACACACCCTGAACTGCCTGCTTGCAGAGGAAAGGTCAGTCAGCTTCTGGATGATACTTGTGAGTAACTTACCTGAAACTTATCTAGAACTATAGCTTGCTGTTATGTAGATGCATGTTCAAACGCTACTTAGCCACACTGTTTGCTCTAAGGTTATTCTGTGATATTTCTCTATCCTATACCCTTCCCCAAGCCTACCCTCTGTAACCAGTAAAGCTCTCCACTAAACAAGTATGGTAAACTGGCTGCAAAAGGGATTGGGCATGCCTCCGTGCCCCCTTGGTTCAGCTGAGTAAGGGAGGCTACTTTTTGAGCTTCAGGCTAAAGGAAGCACCCCAAGTTCTCACAGTGGGTCAAGCACCCTCAAGGTCTACAACGCCTGTGTACCCCAGGCGGCACAGGGCCCAAATACAGACCAGAAGCCCTGGGTGGTGGCAGTGGTAACCCCAGGCTTGTGAGTGTGCTCCAAGAAAGGGAGTCAGCCAGATGTGAGGTGCTCCCAGGGAGGCAATTGGAGCTGGACAGATAGATTGGTATAGTGAGGTGGGTGGCTCAGTGCATGAGCGCCCCACTACTGGCCCGCCACAAGGACATTCATAAAGATGTCTGATAACCAGCTCCCAAAACAAGTCATGTATTCCCAACTTGCCAATGGTCGCACTGTAGAGGTGGGCAGCAAAAAAACCCAAGGACACCTTGAAGGCCAATCTGAAGAAATGTGATATTAATATCAATACCTGGAAGGCTCAAGCACTTCTTCTTCTTCTTATGTCTGTACGCCACATTTGACCATTTTTGTTATGCATGCTTGTGCTCATTTATTGTATTTGGCAACGTCTTTCATTGTACATGTGCCTTGAGGTAGCAGGCATTGCATCAGGTGTTGCGCAGTCTGAGTCTCTGTGCTGCAGTCGCAGGTGGTTAAACCAGTGGTATAGCCCCACATCTTCATTTGTTCCTTGGAGTGTTCAACTCTGGTGCATAGGTGGTTGAGACGTCATCACCTTTGTCATGGTTCATCAGCCCCTGGTGGTAAAGACTCAGCCTCTGGAATGTGCATTTTTCCAACATTGCCAGGATCCACTCCTTCCTTCTGGAACCAGATGGCATGTCTGCAGTTGAACATGCAGGTCTCAGATTGGCTTCCTCACTCATCTCCAGATTCACCAGTAACTTCCCTATCTATTGGAAAAGTGTCATTCTTGTATTGAGGGACTGCTGTTGATGACAATGACCCTAAAAGATCAGTGCCATACATGAAGTCCCAGCAAACTATTGTGAGGCAAACTGCTTATTTACAGCATACCCCATTGCTATAGAATCCATTACAAGTTAATCTGAAGCTGGCACCTGGAATCATGCTGAGGCTCTTTTGCCGTATGTACAAACCCTTTCATGGCAGCTTCTGACCCCAGAGGAGCTTAGAAATAGGGAGCTGTGCAAATAAGACTATGGGAACAGCTGGATATGGAGTGGTCTTCCAGTGTGGCATCAAACAATAGAACAACATCAAATCCTTTCTGCATAATGGATGAGCAAACAGATTTTATTTATACTGTCAACTATTCAGTACTACTGTTTCTCAAAGGACATCTCTTGGGCCTATGTTGGCAGCACATCATTTAACTGGAGAGGCAGTAGTTTCATATGATAGCTTGTGCCTTCTGGCTCTAATTGGTGCTATAAGATGTCATTTGTGTGTGGAGTACATGGCCATGGGCGGTTCACTAAATGGACAAAATAAATCTATTCCCCAGTGTAGTTTGTTTATTGACATAATAAAGCAAAAACTACACAAATAACATCCTATAACGTGACCTGCAGAAATACTGTTTTGCGCCATGATCCTGTCAAATCCTGCAAGCCAGGCTGGGTGAATCAGATGGGAGACCTCCAGCCACATGCTACAGTGATATATTAGGTTGAGCTTTCCTCTGAATGCATGCTTAATCAGTTCCAAGTAACAGCATTGGGAGTTTGAGTACTTGGGGCAACTTATCACTTTGGTAAAGCAGTATAGTCTTGACAAAGGGCAGTCATGATCATGACGCAGGACCTGTTGAAAACTCACTGTGATCAGTGGAGACAGTCCTACTCATTCGTTTGTCCTGGACATTATCTGCCTTCAGTTCTGGATGCCTTTATTATGCCCCCTACAGTGTTCGGCTGAATAATTTGCTCTTCTCTGTCTCTGCCTCCTGTGTGTTGTTTCTATGGCTGTTGAATAGTTGCTTCCTGTCATTCCCTACTAAAATGGAATGGATTCTGTACCTAGCTTGTACTTTTTTTGGGGGGGGGGAGGGGGGATGTTCATGAGTGAAAGTTTTACAGCGCTTACTTCCATATTGCACTAGTCTTCATTGAGGGTGGAAGATTTCTTGGGGAATAGGGGAGAAGTAGTAACTGTAGACCTGTGTGCATGTGTGTGTTGAACTGGGGAGTGGGAGTTGTGATACTTTTCCATGCTGTGTTGGCAAATTAAGCTCTACCTTTTTGAAGTGCTAGAGCAAACTCCCCACTGGCCATGCAGAGTTCAAAATAGAATTGTGATGCATTCTCAGGCCTCCACCAGACTCTTTGGACTCCACTTTTGTTCAGTGGTGGGCAGATAAAACCATAGTCTTTGCTGGGCTTGGTTTTCCTTTAAAGAAATGTACTTTTTTAAAATGAAGTGTTGGGACTTCACTCCATCTTGACCTGTGTGGAACAACATAACGATACTTTCCCAGACCCACCTACTTCTTAAACCAAAGTGGAATGGTAATTCAGGATTGCATTGGACAGGTCTTTACTTTAATCGTTCTCTCCTTCCATGCGGTGAGATAGTTAACAATGAAGGCATGTTGAATTGTCTTAATGGTTCATCTGGGTTATTGAAATGAACAGGACAGTTCATGTACCTCAAATCTGTTGTTTCTTTTTTTCCTTTTTGCTAACTCAAGCAGGGGTTTCTGTGCTTGGTTTGTTCTCATGGTTTTCTTTGCAACCACAACCATTAGATATTCAATTTCATTAACAATAATGAATATTACGGAAAGCAAGGAAACAACTTGGGAAAGCTATTGCTATGCTATGACACTTGTGTACTGGCCTGTTTTCCAGCATAATAGCTTTTTACTCACTTAAGCTGAAACCTTTTCCTCTCTCCTAAGCATTGCCTGATGGACACTTGTCCCCACTAAGTTGGTTTCGATAACACATAAATGAAAACCCCATGAAGAAGACCTGGAGAAGCCTGGTCTCCAGCATAAGTAGCTAATACAGCTTGATGTGTGTCATGCTACATCTCAGTGGAGCTTGATTAGTAAAAACCTGCTTGTTAGTCTCCAGTTCTTTTGGTTATTTGTTTGGGTTTGGTTTTTTTTTTTTTAACCTCTTGGCCTGCACAGAGCATGAAGTAAGTGCACCCTGCATGGACACCTGAATGCAGCTAAGTAGCTATTTCATGAGGTCAGTGAGTAGAGAAGTTGTCACTATTGTACTCTCAGTGAATAGGCCTTAAGTCTCCAAAACTTCTTATTTAGCTGCATTTATAGGAGGAAAACCCCCCACCTTTTATATCTGTACCAACATTATTTGAGAAGTCTCCCACAGGTATGATGTTCTTGTTTTCGAACAACATACTGTCTGTTCTGTATGATCATCTCTAAAGGTCCCCCCTCCTTCCCCGTGCCCTCAGCTGTAAGTAAATTATAGGTTAGTAACAGCCTCTGAGAAACATTATACAAAGTAAGTTAGACACTGGATCATCCATCCTGATTTGATGCATTTAGTTCCCTTTATACTTTCGGGTGGAATTAGTCACACCTGTGCCAAGATTCTCTCAGCAGGCAGCCTGGTCTCATTTCTATCAGCTTATTTTAAAAGGTTTCGTGCTATCTTGTACTACAAGTTTGCATATACAGGGGAGATTGTTGTCCGCCTGTTGAGTAATTTTCAATTTATAGCTCCCATCAGTGCATGCTGTGTCTCCTTCTCGTGTGCATTCCCATCCATTCCTTCCAGCAAGCCCCCAAAATTCTCCAGATTGTGCGTGTGCATGCATGCGTGTGTGTGTATGAGTGCACCGGGAGGAATGGCCTGTAAAAAACCCACATACATATTCTTTGTAATAAACCTTTTTTTCATTAGAAGAGAACAGTAATTTATTGCTTCATAAAGCTGATTGTAAGGTCATCTTTTACAAGCTAATGACTGAACAAGGTACCTTGCTCTAGCAAGCTAGTAAATGACCATTAGCAAAATGTAGCCACTGATTGACAGTGATGCTGTAAGGAGAGTTATATCCTATACCAGCATCCTCATCTCCAGAATCGTGGCATGCTAGCCTCCATCATCCTGTGCCTTTCACATGAGTTTGCTTGAAGTCCGTTATGGTTGGATAGTCATGCTGCTTGCTGACAGTTTAAACAGCCTAATTTGTAGACATTTGACATGGCCTGCCCTGTTGTCTTGTAAATTGTGCCTCCCTGATGCCTTGTATCTATAGAGAACTTATTTAATTATTGCTGACTGAGGTACTTAAACAGCCAGTTTCCACCTGTGCTATAGGAGCTGAGTGAATCTGAAGTTGCAGTAATGAACTGACCACTTAGAAGAGGGATTTCAGCTTCTTTTTCAGACACCTTTTCTATGCAAATCCAGCAGCAGCTGGGCATGCTGATAGTGAAAGAGTTAACTAACACTCCCATACCAGCTACACATTTCTCAAGTTCTTTATCTCCTGTTTGTGTATTCTCTGTCACTGTGGTAGCCTTTATTAGTAGTCTGGTTTTCAGTTACCCAACAAGTGACTTGAATGACAGAAAGAGCTGCCTGCTTTAAATAGCCTGCTGAATCTGAGCACTGTCTGCACATGATATCCACTGCTCTGCTTGTATTAGTCTCTGCCAGGGGCCACTCGGAAAATACTAGGGATGCTATTCTGTTTGAATGAAGTGAAATAGCAGCTTTAGATGTCAGATGTCAAACTCTGGAATGCATTATCTTCAGGCAGTGTGTCCTCTAGGAAACATCTACAATTGCTAGGAATTGTAGGGATAGCTGTACTGGAGCCACACCCCATATTTAATATAAGCTTTTAAGAGTGCTATTTACTTTAGTGTCACACAAGGGTTGAGTCCTATGATGGAAATACTGAGTTTTCTTGGGTATATACTTTGGACTGGTGCAGCTAGGCTGATGCTTGCATTGAAGCAAATCTCCAACGTCAGCAAGGTCACTTGGGAGAAAACAATGTCAGGGGCAATAGATTGGAGGAAAAGGAGGATCGTTTTGATTATATTTGATTTCAGCTGCAGAGGAAAGTCTACTTTAGTGCCCCAATGCCTGGACCTGGCATGCACTGCTTAATGAAGCTTTTGGGCTTGAATTTTTTCAGAGGTTCTGCGTTCCTCAAATTTCCACTGAAGTCATTGCTCTGGGCACTTGATATCCTTGAAAGCTGGTTTTGAGCTTTATTGTTCTGCAGAGACAAAAAACTTTTGAGAGTATTCAGAACTTCACTGGCGTATCCAACTGTCATAATACAAAAGCATCTTCTTTATTTTCTTACATAAATTGTCTGAGATTTTAGGCTCCTTGGCATACCCTGAGAAGCTAAGTGGTAACGGTTTGCTGTGCAGTCAACCGCTATCCCTACAACTTCCTAGCACTTGTGGATGTTTCCTAGAGGACACACTGCCTGAAGATAATGCATTCCAGAGTTTGACATCTGACATCTAAAGCTGCTATTTCACTTCGTTCAAACAGCATAGCGTCTCTAGTATTTTCCAACCGTTTGCTGTGCAGTCATAGTTTTATTATGAAAAGATCTTTCTGCGCCAGGATTAATAGTGATCCGTGCTCGACTATGCTATGCTAGAGTGCAGCTGGCACTATTTGTGAAGTTTTCATTGAGTAAAACTTATCTGAAATTTTAAAAAAGAGAATAAAAAGAATACACCTCATGGTGTTAGCCATCTGTTCACTTGTCTAAGGGAGGTTAACTGTACACAGCTGAAAGTTAGGAACAAGTAAAGTGGCCTCAGTAGTTTAACATCCTATCATTTTCCATTCATTTGAAAATTGTTTGTTCTGTGTCTATAAAACACAAACAAACTGCAGTACAGCACTCAGAATGCATTATATTATGTATTTGTATCAGACCTTTTAAACAAGCCATGCCCTCTGTGTTCCCTTTATTTATGTCAGGTTAGCATATATCCGTTCAGGTAATCATGCTATATAACTATAGAGGAATGTAAATTATATTTCTTGATATGCTGAATAGCAGCCTAGGAATATAAATGATATTTATGAAGAAGTTGGGAGTGCTTTAAATATTGTGAAACCGCTGACTTTGACACATTGGGGATAATGATGCAGAAACACTAGGCTCTTTGTAAACTGTTTAATGGCAACAATTTTCTAAATCAAAGCAATCTACACTTCCCCATTTACAATTTCATCTCTAACTACTACAGTCTCATAAAGGGGTTTACAACATTGAATCTTTAGCTTCTGTGAATAGTTATCTGGCACTTTGATGCAATGGCAGTAGCTTCAAACCATTTGAATATTTTATCTTTGAAATTATACAGATTTTTTTCTGCTAGCTTTTATGCAGAAATGAGATAGCATCATTAACAGATACAGAATTTATTTTTAAGCTCTCAATTAAAGGCATCAAAATACTTTTTTTCAAAGGCAACAGTTAATGCTCCGACTGCACGTTACATGCTAATACTAATATGGTTTTAAACAATAAAGATGGCAATCTGTGCATTTTTCCACACTGGAAAATAATGTGGTGAGGATGGACACGAAAAGCACTTGTATTGCATCTCCATTACTCTTAATGTAGTACTAATAGCAACGTTGAATCTGCATATTCATTTTAGCAGTTGCTAAGTTTGTAGGCATTTCCTGAAAGATCATTCTCTGAAATGAATGCTCAGCATTCTAATTATATTAATTAGAGTGTGTGTTGTTCAGTTTTTTATAAAGCCAGAATATATTCGTGTTCTCCTGAATCTTTTTGAAAATTAATTTCCAGTGGACAGATACATTTGTGTCTGTGCGTGCGCACATGTGCACACACTGTTGAGCAGGAAGGGAAAAGTTTTAGTCTCCAGCTATAAGTCTCCTTAGTTCATACTGCCTGCCAGTGCAGGACTGCTCCTTGCAGAACATGTTCTAATGTCATGTCTAGACTAGCTCTAAATGTCTCAAGTGATGTTTCCACCATTTTTCCCTAGAGGAAATTCTTCCACGGTCTAACAGATCTCACTGTCAAGAAGGTTTCTCCTTACATTCAACTTAAATCTTCCTTTAAAGGAAAGTGGCTCTTTTTCTGGAAAGGAATAGATTACTTTGCCTATGTCTTTCATTGCCATCTGTGACAAGAAAAGTACAGTAAATCCATTTTAAACCTAGGTTAGACATCTAGCAATGCAGCGTGCTCTTTTATATCCTCAGGTCTACCCTATAAAGTTTTGTTTAAATATTCTCCTGAGTACTTGCAAAAATTTGGGAAATATGAAGCATGCATTAGATTTATCCTTGTCTAAAACATGTTGAATACAGAAGCATCTAATAAAAGTAATACATCAACAGTGAGGAGTAGAGATTTATGTCTCTAATTCAGATCTTTTTCCCCTTAAGAATGAACTTTTAAGTGGTACACTCAGCTGTTTGTGAAACCTATTTGGCAAGTGGAAGTTGAAGTTAAATAAGATTTGTGCATTTCATTTTAGTCTTTAAATTTAAATATTTGTGCACAATCCATCTTTTCTTACAAATAATCCTGCTTGTTTCCTCTGAAGGGCTCTCAAACATTTACCATAAACTTCACTTCTCTTGGAGAGAAAATAAAGAAGTTTCCAGATGCCTCAGACTTCCAGAGGACATGGCCAAGTATCTAAACCACTTTCTTTTTAGTGCAGTATGCTGTGTTCCCATTGGCAAGAGGCAGTAAATCTTAATTTAAAATTTATAGTCAGAAAGTACCAGTATAAAGGTACAGAACTGTTGTTGTTTAAGCTAACAAGAATAAATGGGGGGAACTCCATGGAGATGACCTTGTGTTGGTTTTCATTCATCCAAGTGAATAAGATAATAGAGGGCTTTAAATGATTATGACATACAGCTCTATCATGTATATTTAAACATGGAAGTGATAAATGGTTTCAAGTCTCCAGATGTTGAAGGGAGAGGAAGAACATGTGGTGTGGGGGTGCATTTGCTTCCGTAATTTTATTGACAATATTATGGCTTTTTCAGAAAAGTAGTTGACATAGACTGATATGCTTCAAGAGGTGCTCAAAACCTGTAGAACTGGACAGCAAAACAATGTAGAAATTTAGTGAACGAGATCATGTCCCAAAATACAGAAATGGATAACAAGCATTTTAAAAGTTGCTATGTGCGGGAGCAGGAAAATAACACACAACTTCTGACTACATTTGGAGGTATTCAGAAGCATCTCATGATTTTTGGGTAGTCCCAAAGGATACAGATTGCCAGGATATGCATCTCACAACCTTTGTGGTTGTGGTAATGGTGATGTTTCATCCAGATGCTTAATTGAAGATCATTTCTTTAAGTAGTGTCACCTCAGAAATGGTATTCTTGTTTCTGAAAGTGCTAGGTTTCTCTGGCACTGAGATCCATCTTGGGAACTTCGCATCTTGCAAATGTAATTTCTAGAATGGGGAAATACAATACGTCTTCAGAAGCCCCTTTATGTGACTTACAAGTAGAGAGCTGTTTGGGAATTTTCCATAGGGATGATTCTCATTTAGAAAACATTATTTTACAAAATCAAAATTTTCCACAGGAAAAAACCCTCAATTTTGTTGAGCAACTCAATTTTAATTGAGAAAATTTAAATGACTGCTGCCCAGTTGCCCATCTGAAAGGCTGATGTCAGTGCAATTTACCGTATTTCCTACAGGCAGGAAGTGAAATTAAGGAATAAGTGATCGGCTGTCACGCTAACTTTTGTTTCACATAAACCAAAAAAAAAAAAAAAAAGGTTATTTTGTGGGAGAAAAATCTTTTTGATTTTTTTTCCTAATTCAACATATAAAAAAATTGAATAATTTTGCAGGAAGAGACTTCCATTTTCCAGTCTGGCTGGATTACCTGAGTCTCACTGTCGAAGTACCATAGACATATGAAAGCTTGAGTTCCTTTTTCCTTTAAATAAGATGCAGGTTCCGAAGTGCCTAAGAACCTTAAAACTGGAAGTTACATTTCTGAGTCATTTAGGGGCTTTTGAAATTTTTATTAGGGGCCTCAGTGTGGGTGGTAAGTGTTGGCTCTCGATTTAGGATCCAGATGCCTTGTTTGGGGTAGGGGGACCCACCCTCAGACCGACCATGACCTTTCCATTCGATAATAGGCAAATGTATTGATACGCAGTGATAACACAAAAGAAACAATACAAACAATCAAGCAATTCTATATATTTACCAAATCCTAGGGCTGTCATCAGAGTCAAAGTACATCTGGCCAAGACGCAGGCTTCACTCTGAGGCTGTTTCTTGGGTATCAGATGTCAGCATTCTGGAGGTAGGATGCCAAGGTCCACAACCCCCCGCCAGTGGGGTGCATGAAACAGGCTGCTGGTATGCCCTCAGTCCAATGGTGGCCTCACGGGATGGGGACCCCTCTTAGGGAGAAGAAGGAGGAGGAATGGGGAGGGATGGAAAGAAAGAGAAGGAGGGACCCAAGTGAGGGAGGGCCCCTTTGTTACTCTCATGTCTCTGCTTTTGTATTCTCCTCCCCTCCTGATGCCTCCTGGTGAGTCTTCATTTGTGGCTCTCTCTTGTTGGTTGTCTCTCTGTGGTCACATGTCCACATAGCCTTCTGGGCCTTCTCCTAATCTGGTCTGTTCCCCCAAAATCAGGACTCAGCCCCCCCTCCCCGGCTGCTCTGAGGCTTGTAGCTGCTGTCACTTGTCTCATGTTATGGGCAGTATAGTACATACTAGGGCTGTGCAAAGCTTTGGTCCCTGATTCAATTCAGTAGAGATATGGCCCGATTTGGTGGCTGAGTCTCTCAAACCAAATCAAATCAGAGGACCCTTTAATCTCTCCCAATTGATTCAGAGAGATTCGGACAGATTCGGCAATTTGAATACAGAAACAGCTTTAAATGTTTTTTCAACATACCTCTAGGGAGCAGGGGCTCGTGATCGCTGCAGTGCTGGGGCACATGGAGTGTCCCACAGAAGCATGGGGGGCACTTGGAGTGTCCTCAGCGTGCTCTGCAGCAGACCCAGAAGGGGACCGGAAGTACTTCCAGTCCACTTCCGGCCTCACTGCTGAGCATGCTGGAGAGCCCCATGCACTGCTGTGGGACACCCCATGTGCCCCAGCACTGCAGTGATCCTGAGCAATGCTGCTACCTCAAGGTAGGTAGAAAAAAACTTTTAAAGTTGTGCCTGTGTCCGAATCGCTGATTCACCGAATCAGTATTGAATCATCAGATTCAGATTCAGCCAAATCGAATCAAGGACAGTGATCCGAATCAATGGATCAAATCACTGTCCCTGATTCGGGCTGAATCCGAATCAAATAGGGCCCATTTCACACACCCCTAGTACATGCTCCCTTGGTTCCCGGACTTCGTGTTCTTGTTGTAACCGGGGTGCACCCAAGTAATGTGCTTCCCTCTCCAGATAGAAGAACTGTGTTGCATGCAGGAGTCCTTTGAGAGGGATCTGCAGTATGCAGGCAGGATCCCTCTACTCCCTATACAGTCAGGCCAGGTCAAGAGATACTTAATTATATACAAATGTATTAATAGTTCCTATGGTAATTCCAGATCCTGGGAGCTTCTTTCAGCTCAAGCTTCCTCAAGGAACAACTGCTTCATTGCCGGAATAGCTCCCCTCCCTTGTGGGAATCCCTTCACCAACAACTCACAACTCCATGGGCATGAATGGGTGCTTCTTGTCTCCTCAACTGAAGTGCTCCTCACATGTGGGTCCTCCCAGCCCATGGACTTTCCTTGGGCCAATGCCCGCAGGTGGCCCTGTGCACCGTCGCATGCACCAAGGCTCTGCTTTCTGCTCAGGGTGGAAGCTCCGTGCACCGGGTCCCTGTCCTCACATCAGGGGGTGCAGACCCAAACTGCCTCAGATGTCTCCCAGGGTCTGTGCTTCATGCACCAACACTGCGTTCCCCGTGGTGGAGCCGGGGACGCAGCCTCTCACCACTCGTACTCGCAAAGAGGCATCTTTGGGCTCTTCAGGGGGCTGGTTCTGCCCGCTGGGCAGCTCACACCAGCTCTGCTTTGCCTGTCCTCTTGTCTGTCCCTCGACACATCTGCCGTGCGCTGAGCACACAGCTCCTTTTATTCGCTCCGGAGGCTCCGCCTCACAGTGTTGTCGGACCTGCAAAGAGTAGGCTACAACCAGGTCCGGGGTTCTCCTCTTCCCCCTCCCACCCCGCCCAGGCAGGGGCGGAGCAAGTCTGTTCCCAGCATTACTGGATTGGTGGACATGCTCCACCAATTGCAATGAAGATTTTCCAAGCCCCGGCATGCCGGGCTGTATTGGTAAGTCCGCCACGTCATGTTAGACAACCTGTCTGCATTGAAGGCTGTGATCCCATGTTATGGCATGCCTCCTCAATTCTCAGGCTGTGTCCATTCCTTGGGCATGCTGTGCTAGACAGCCTGTCTGCTTCCAGAGCTATATGGAACTGTTTATGTGAAACCCAGGCTTTTACAAATCAATTAACCCCTGCTGCCCATCTTGAACCCTTATAATGCATTTATCTATACCTATATGCCAGTTCCCCAAAACAGACCTTTAAATAAGATTTTCAGGCCAACAGTAAATGCTGGTGGCACTAGGCACTTCTACATTGTGGTAGTCTGTCTGATAAAATGTTGGGCTTTATTTTTACATGTGCCTCCACAATCTTTCAATCAGTCTCTTGCTGCCATTAGAACATGATGTGGATGGTACAAGTTACTGCAACAGAAGGAAACACACTGCTAAATATTATTTTTTTCCCATTCATCATGACAATGGGCAATAGATACCATCTTTTCTGTTATTCGGAACAGATAATAAATCTGGATATGTCTGCTCAGCTATAAATTTATTCTGCTGTAGAAGCAATTTACAGGCAGTCCTCAACTTACAACGTTTCAAGTTACAACATTTCACACTTACAATGTTTATAAATTGAGACCATGTTTCCACTGTACACTGCCAGTTTTGACTTACTACCCTTGATCCGATGCAATGCCATGCCAGCAGACAAGTTCGCTGCATTGCCCATCTCCCTGGAAAGCATCTGTCCAAACTTCCTTGGACACTTTCTTGAAGAAAGCAGACAAGACTCCAGAAAACCTGCAGCCAGGACTCCTGAGAAGACTACAGCCAAGACCCCTTCAAAAAGTCCAACCAAGACCCCTTCAAAAAGTCCAGCAAAGTCACCTTAAAGAAGTCCTTCCAAATTGATAGGATTGCTGTTTACAATATAAATATATTAACGAAGCTATATTACTCATCTATAATTGATCAAGTACAAAATTCTGGGGTATTTTTGGTGAAAATAGGGTTCAGGAACCAATCCCCCATTTATAACATTGTTTCTTATGAGAAAATTGGTTCCAAGTTACGTTTCAACTTAAGACACGGTTTTCAGGAACCAGTTGTGTCATAAGTCTGAGAACTGACTGTATTTTGGGACAGACTGCAGTCCACTTTGAGGGGTACCTCTTTTTAACAGACTTGACACTGACTTGAGAGCCAGTGTCACATTTCTCTTTACCCTCAGCTCATGCCTCAGTATAGCAGTATGCTTCCCAGCATAGGTGATGCGTAAGTGCTGCCGGTGGAAGGGGGCACAACTCTGCACCACCACCGCAATCTGGGGGCACAACTCCATGCCCCTGCCACCCCTGCTGCTGCCAGGTATTGGGTCTGGCTGGGCTGCAGCCCCACACCCCACTGTTGGAGCAGAAATCATGCTGCCACTGCCACCCATGCTGCTGCCAGGTCCTGGCTCCAGCCAGGTTGCAGCCCCGTGCCCTGCGCCCTGCTGTTGGCGCAGAAATCTGAGGAGTATGTGCCCTGGCATGCCCTCCCAATGCATCACCAGTGCTTCCCAGTGCTGTTTCTGTACTATTTGAATGGGACTAAAATGCTGTGCAAAACTTGCCAAGTATATGCACAAAGAAAGAGGGCCTAGACTCGCACCCTGTCAGATCTTCAAAGAGGGCCCCAAACAGCGGAAGCTTCCATGATACGGTGCTTTACTCGAAACAAATTTTAACAATAGGAACCCCGAGCAGGCAGGATTCCCACTCATGTATGTAGGAATTTTGACTCCTTTACCATTCTGGAAACCTGGACTTCAGGCATTTGGAGTCAAATATTATATGTGTGCGCATTTTGGGTCATCAGTGGCCTAGTTGCCGACTGTTAGTCTTTCTGTAAGAAAATGGGAGGCTCTGTCTGTTTTCACTGATATCTACTGTCATACCATGTATTTTCTATAACTAAAGAGATGAGAACATAGATTCTCTCAACCTCATGGCAGTCCACCATATTTTGACTCTTTTGCATCTCCCCACAATGAAGGAGTCATTTTTCTGTCCCTTATTGAATCCTAAATTGAGCTGGACATTCCTGTTTAAAAAACACTTTATTAATAGCTAAAGAAAAGGACTTGCATTCCCTTCCCACCCTCCCAGCACTTTTACCACCAACCTGAAAGTGCAGTTGGGTGAAACTGGTTGCTGGGGAAACTCCATAAAAGGAACTGACACAGCTAGTCGCAGACAGCAGGCTTAATCTGGGACATCAATTTGGCTCAGATTGTGTTTAGCTTCATTAGGCTCATTTCCTCCCCATTTAGGAATTTTCATGCAGAATTTTATTAGTTTAATTAGAAAATCTACATTATAAGAACTTTGTCAAAGCTCCTTTCCCCCCCCTCTTGTTAAATGAAAAGCATGTTTGTATGCAAGTCATTTAACCAGTATTATGGGATATATGGCCTGTGATTTGTACTTTTGCTTGAGTTACTGATTGGTTTGATAGGTGGCTGTACACATTCTTCTGGAACGCTGAGTGTGCCAGTGTTTTCTAATTTGTCTTGTTTAATGCAGTGTCCTTAGGTTACCAGTTGTTACTAAGAAAGAAAATTGTCCTGTCTGTCTCCGTATCTGAATTTTTAACTGCAGCTGCCTGACAAATCAACGATGTCCTCTTCCATAGTCATCCTCAGGGCATTTTTATCTATTAGTTTCAGGTCTTTGGTGTAGGCATATACGAACTTTTATGGTAATGTTAAACCAATGTGAGCTGAAAACAGATTTATTAATGGATGTTATACTTCAGATACATTATACATTCTTCTATGATGTGCTGTAGACAGAAGCAAAATGAACTCTAATCACTTCCGAGTAATGGAAATTATTTGCTCAACTCATGTCATAACAAAGAACATCAGCAATCATACGTTCTCTCTTCATTAAACTCCTAGGAGGATAATGTATAGTAAAATAATGTAAGATATTAAGGTGTCTGTTTTAAATTTGGGTGACAGTGTCTTTGGAAAAAATACTTAAAATGGTGAGAGAACTGTTTTTCCCTCTCAGCAGTGGCTGGACATGTAGCAGAAGTGTGGGATTTATTGAAGCAATGGCAGGACTAGTAGTTATATGATTATGATGGACTTTTTTTCTTCTTGACCAGAACTATGCCAGAGGTATACAGAGTAATACTCATAAGATAATATACCAGGATAGTCTTTAAGATGATCTTGCTTTGCAGCTATTTTTTTGTTATTGCTTGTATTTCCAACTGCCATTGCTTTCTGAAAGTTAGTAAAGTTCATGTAACTTTGGGGATATACAACTGTGGTTTAGTATGCACAGCATGTGCTAGGAAGCCATGTCAGTCTAAACCCTGGAAGACACAAGAGTACAGACTGTATCATGGTAAAGCCTTACAAAAAGAGTACACGTCCTTTCATAGTTTCATAGTTGGTCGGCTCGGAAGGGACCTGAGCAGATCATCAAGTCTGACCCCCTGCCTTGGCAGGAAAGAGTACTGGGGTCAAACGACCCCAGCGAGGTGATTGTCAAGCCTTGTCTTAAAGACCCCCAGGGTAGGAGTCAGCATCACTTCGCTTGGAAGTTAGTTCCAGATCCTAGCCACCCTGACCGTGAAGTCGCGCCTCCTGATATCTAGCCTGAATCTCCCCTCTGCCAGCTTGTGACCGTTATTCCTGGTCACTCCTGGCAGTGCTCAGGGGAACAGGGACTCCCCCAGTGCCTGCTGGTCCCCTCTGACTAGTTTGTAACAGGCCACTAGATCCCCCCTCAGCCTTCTCTTGTGGAGGCTGAACAGGTTCAGGTCCTGTCACCTCTCCCCGTAGGGCCTACCCTGCTGCCCCCTGATCATGAGAGGGCCCTCCTCTGGACCCTCTCCATGTTGTCCACATCCCTCCTGAAGTGCGGCGCCCAGAACTGGATGCAGTACTCCAGCTGCGGCCTGACCAGTGCCGCATAGAGGGGGAGGATCACCTCCTTGGACCTGCTCGAGATGCATCTGTGGATGCACAACAAGGTGCGGTTGGCCTTCCTGACTGCCTCCCCACACTGCCGGCCCATGTTCATCTTGGCATCAATGATGACTCCAAGATCCTTTTCTGCCTCTGCACAGATGAGAAGGGAGAGTTTGTCCTCTGTTAGTGTAGGGTGAGATTACACATTAAAATTAGCAGAAATGTTAGGCTCTTAAAGTTAGCACGCATTGTGAGCAGTCATATCTAAAGGGTTAACACCCTCTCTAACGCTCATAGTTCTGACCTGCTGCTGGTGGCCTGGTGAGCAGGAACAGTAGCTAGGAGAAAGTCTGCTCCATGCCTGCCCTGCCAGCTCTCTAGCTGCAGTACAGGCCAGAGGCAGAGTGAGGAAGCACTGCCCTGGTGCTTCTTACATCATCCCGCCCCCATCCCCAGATCACCCCCTCAGACCCTAGCTTACCCCTCGACATCCTTGAATTACCCCTCCCCATTAGCTCCCAGACTGCCCTTGATCAGCCCAAAAGCCACAGTAGAGGCTTTGTGACTGCCTGGCAGCCTGTTGCTTCCTACACTGCTGCCTCTGCCTCCCCTTTCAGCTACAGAGCCTGCTGGAGGATGGCGCCAGGCACATGGGGGGCACTGCAGACTGCAGGACAACTGGGAGCAGGCAGGGAGGTAGAAACACCCCATGTTGTCATTACCCTGCTGCTGTTGGGATAACTGGGGGGAGGCAGGGTGACAATCTGGTGGGGGAGAGGCCAATGAAGGGCAAAGGGGGCAATCAGAGGGGTGATTTGGGGGGCAGAGGGGGCCACCAGGGCAGCAAGGAAGTGATCCATGTGCCCCTGCCAGCCTAATCCCCAGCATCAATCCAAGGGTAGAGGGGGCAATTGGGCTGTGGGGGAGCAGCAGCCTGGCAGCTCCCTGCCCATCCACTGCCCCCTTCCCTCTCTACTCTTGTCTCTGCCTTCCCCATGCCCCTCCTTCCTTGGAGGCCCAGCTGCCCTTCACCTCTTTCCCCTTCCTCCCCACTAACCTGCTCTCCAGCTATCCCCAGCTGTCAGTCCAAAGCTATAGAGTCCTGGATGATAGCTAGTCCACCTGGGAGCGGTACCTCCTGGGATACTGGAAGCTTGCAAATTTGTGGTTTCATTTTGGATGAACAGCCAGAAATTCATGTAATTCCAACTAGGAAGCGCAGCTCAAAGATGATCCTTGCCCAAAGTGGCGTAACTTTTAGATGCCTGGAGGGCACTTAACACTTGTTATTGAGCCTTAATGTGCAATCCATCATGTTTTAAGTGCTCTTAACGTGATCTGAATAGTAACATGTAATCTCATCCATATACTAATGCTAGTGCTGCCATGTCTTCACTACTATTGTTACCCATGCAAGCTAGAAGAATGTAGTACCTCATTTTGCTGTTCAGGCCAACCCTCTAAACAATAATGCTTCTAATACAAAAAATCATACCCTGCAATGAGTTCCTCTACATGTAAAGTATCCACTCAGAGGGGCCGTGACCCTGTAAAGCTCTGAAACCTATGCTTAAGTTTCTCAACATGTGAGTTTTCACAAGTTGGAGCTTTCTGCTGTATTGAGGCTTACGACTATGGCCATGCGTGACTTCTGCCAGCAGTTCTGCATTTACTTTCTCAGGTATTTTGGAGCGTTTCCATTTCAATATTTAGGAGAGCATTCTTTTCCCTGTCAAACTCTAATTAGGCACATACCCAAAGGGTTTTCTCTAACCAGTAGACCTTGACTAGATGAGTAAATTGTTCAGAGCAGGAGGTTCCTGAAACTTCGGCTTACTCCTAGTTTGTCTCTTGTTACTTCAGTTCACTTCTACTTTAAGCACCCACTCCTGTCTTTGTGTAATCCCAGCATGCCACCAGCTCCTTTCCAGAACACTATTCCACATAGCTACCCTAGAAAGCTTAAACTTTAGAGCCATAGAAATTAGTGGGAATCTTCCTAATAACAGTTGCTTCCCCCTGCAAGCTTCTAGATGCTGAGGACTGTCTCTCTTTTTTTCCTTTTTTTATATAGTTCCTCTACATGGTCATGGTGAGCTGCTGCTTTGACACATTCTCCTCCTGAAATGATTTTTGAGACTCCTGTCGTTGGCCTGTTAGCACAATGAAAAATGTGTTTTATTATGCTAAATGTTGTATGTTAACGACGGGTGTTTGAATCCTAAACAGAGATTTGAAGTGAATACTTAAATGTCAGTTACTACCCCGTAGCATATGGCTACATTAAGAAAAAGAAAAAGTGTGGTTTATAGTAACAGATGGATTTGAACTCTACTTGGATCTGTTGAATACTTTTTAATATTTAATTTACAATGAATCTTTAATATAACATTTAACTAAGTGTTCTGTCATATTCTTTTTAAATGTATGAAAGCCTTTTCAATATAATTGTCTAAGAGATTTCATATGAATATTGAGTGGTTAAAATTAAACAGTCGTTGGGATGGGAGGAAAGTAATTTTACTGAAATTTTATGGTTCACATATTTGTGCAGTTCAGAATCTTGTGTTTAAAAACAAAACAACACATTTTATCACTCTTTCTCTTTTCTTTTCGAATGCCAGAAAGAAATGTCACGCAAACAGAAATAACCCAGTGGAAATACAAAGCACATGAAGCTGTTCCAATCCTGAAATATTTTTGTTTCTTTGCACCAAGTTCAGTAATTATTTTTCAAACATCAAACGATGACTTGGTCATTAGCAGCTGTCACCTATGCAGAATCCTTTTTACGAATGGAAAGTTGGTTAGCAAATATTAAACCAGTACTGTTGATGCCATCTGCAGCGGCTCCTGCATATTTTCCACAGAATTACCTACCTTGCACTTGGTAAATCATTTCATATAACATTTATTCTTAATTTTAAAAGAGCATTTAAAAAGGAGAGAAAAAGAGTGAATATATCAATTAAAATAGTTTCTGATGTATACCCCACGCTGCTTTGCTGCTGGATTTATACATCTTAATCATGACTGTAACACCTGGGTCCCATTCAGTGTTGCAGAGGAGAGAAAGTTTAAAGTTATGCTGCCTGTTATCGGCTCCTCCTTATTATATTCTTCATCTGCTGTTCTTTTTGATGTATAACTTGAAGGCCAACCCAGGAACCTTTGAGTATTGGGTACCAAAATCCTTAATTTGACTGAGCCCAAACAATAGCACAGATGTTAAGCTTCCATGGAATTTACTGATTGTGCTGTAATTTTGTTTTAATTGAAGAAGACAGTATTGTTTCATAGTAGAGGTGGAAGGGAAAATCTTTTAATTACAAAGAAACTGTCAATTTATTAATTTAGAGCACATATAAAAGATAACAGAGGTAGCAACAGCGAGTGCAGTTAGTGCATCCCAGCTACTGCATTACTTAACCCTTCACAGCAAGTCCAGACAGCCAAGCTGTACTACTCCAGGATTGCAGTCCGACCAGTTCTAGACCTTGTCTCCCAGTCCACTGCTGTTTCCATGAGCGAGCCTGTACTTCCATGCATAAAGTCACAACTTGCATGTGTAAAATTAGCATATATGCCAGTGTTTGCTCCCCAGTTGCTGCCTCTATTCTTGGATTCATGGCAAGGATTAGGCTGGCAGAGGCACTCGGATCACTTCTTTGCTGCCCTGGTGGCCCCCTCTGCCCCCCCAATCACCCCCCTGATTGCCCCCTTTGCCCTTCATTGGCCCCTCCCCCCAAATTGAGACTTTTTTTTAATACCCCATCTGCTGTTTTTCAGTGAATTGAGAAAAAGGCTGACAAAGGTATCTCTGGAAAGGTGAAAGCGGGGAGAAGAAATGCGATGGCTTCAAGAAATGCAGGCGGCATCCTATGCTTTTAAAATTCAGGTGCCAAAGCAAGTCATAATTTTAGATCTACCTACATTTTTAATTAAAAAAAAACAAACAAACCTGAGGAATTTGCAGGTTCAAATGACTGAATTAAGAGAGGAATCAACTTTCATCTTCATAAACTTAACCACGTCCAATTTAACTGTGCTGAATACTATTTCTGTCAACCACACATTCAAAGCTGGACCCGACTTGTTAATAGAAGCTGGAGTTGTCATATCTTGCAAGTCTGTCTGTGATCTTTCATGGTACAAGTGTAGCGGTTATGCCCACTGAGGCAAAAAGGCAGACAGGGTGGGAATCCTACCTTGACAATACAGGCGGGTGGCTCATTCTCTAGGTTGTTCAGAACTGCTGCTTTTTCTTCCACTGATATAATTTCAATCCAGCTCTTTTCCTATGTAGCTATCAGCCAGTCTGTGGCCCTGTTCTCACAGGCTGCTCTGTGCAGGTGCAAAGGCTTTTCTGTGTGGACTGGTTTGCAGAATCACAGCCATGAACTGCTTTTTTGCTATGCCAGCAACTACCTGTGGAAGTTTTAATTAATATTTGTAGAGCAATATTAATTCAATATTAACCTAATGTAGGCAATAGAGGAAGACGCCTGCGAACTTGTTGTTTTTACCTGTAACTTTCTTCTATTTATACAATAAATGAGAATGCATTTCTGACAGTTTCTGGGCACGCACAAGGGCCAAGGAATGGAGGAAGGAGATGGGCAGATTTAAACAGCTGTAGTCATACACCACTTGAAAGTTTAAATCCCAGTTATCTCATGGCGCTTGAGTCTAAACCCATCCTGAATTTGTGTTATCACCATGGAAAATATAAAGATGAATCCATCAACACAGACAGTTTCTTATCTCAGCTGAGCACCAGGGTTACTAGGATCAAGCTGGTCTCACACTTTGGCATGTTTTATTTTCTTTAGATGCATCTTACTTGATTTCTTTTTTCTTTTTTTTTTTTAAGGAAAAGCAAAGAAAGATAAGAGTAGCTTAAATTCTTCCTAAAAGTAAAAGAAAGTCCCTTTAGTTCACTTGTAAATGGGGGAGAAGGGGAGATCATAAAGTTTATTATATGGAGTTTTGCTATTCAGTTGCAAAGTTAAATTATCATTAACATAGCTGTATTCCCTACCCTGAAGTAACTAACTGTTATGATTAAATTTTGCATTTCTATGCAAGCTAGACTTTTCTAAAAGGTGAATCTTTTGTCTCCCTCTACTCTGCCTGCCCTCACTGTTCCTTCCCTTACCATTTCTTTGTATTTCTCCTTCCTCTCATCTGCTTCTCCTCCTCCTGCTTTTCACTGCCCCCTGCCCGTCCTTTTGTCTTTCCATCCAGCTAATTTCCTTTAAACACAGCTGTGCCCAAAATGCTGCTGAATAAAACAAATCATGGTGCTGACATGATGTCTGTTGGCCCCTTGCATAGCTCTAGGTTTGATGCATCTTTCCCCAAATATACTTTTTCTGTCTTATCTATTTAGATTGCTGACACTTTGAAGCAGGACTTTCTCACAGTTTGTATGTACAGTACCTGCCACAATGGGACCCTAATCTCAGTAAGCCTCTAAGCATCACTGGCATAGCCATCATATTTTAATATAGTAGATAGAGGCATAAAGATAAGGCACTTAAATGTGGGCCCATGTTATCAAAACTAGCTACTCATTTTGGGTATGTACCCTTTTGAAGACTTGACACTTTGGGCCTGGTTTTTCAGAGCCACAGAGAATCAACAGCTTGGTTTGAAATCAACAGTAGTGGTGCAAGTGCCTGGAAATCAGAGAAACATGGGAATCTCTAAAAATCAGAGTAACACTGAATGCAACATGGAAAGTAGTCGAGCCACAAGAGTGATTGTTGTGGAGCACCAGAATTTGTAGGTTATATTCTCACTCAAGCCATTGTAATAATATAAGAGAACAGAATAACAACAGAAGTAGAATAATAATAGAAGATTTTTGTCTAAGGAGACCAAAGATATTTATAACTGATTTCAAACAGAAATGTTGTAATATAGCTGGGTTCCTGGGTTAATGTCTGTTATGGCTTTTCAGCCAAAACAACATTATTCAGTTCCTGGAGAAAAACTGTATTACTCAGGTTAAAATAATTTATGATCATTAAAAAAAAGAAAGTCATAAGTGTGATGCAAATGACTCCTGAGCTGCCACTTAGCTGCTTGAAAAAAATGAAAAATACGTCTTGCTTGTTTGAGTCAGAAATACACAGACTAATGTCCATCCACCTTCTCATATTTCTGAGTCACTGTAAACGTGCTGTGAGCTATGTTCAAAATGATGTGTGTCACTCCTGGGCGTAGAAGAGGGTGTTCAAGGAGAAGGCATTAACATGAGTGAAAAGGTATGTTTTGAAAAGGAGTATGCCACTGGAATGTAAGAGAAGCCCAAATGTAGCTAGAAAATAAAGATGTCCAATATAAACCACAGTGCACTTGCTTGCCAGTTAGAATGTAGAGATAGGCAGAGGCAGTCCATTCAGCTGGATGTCTGATCTTTGCTATGTTCCTGGGGATATAAAGAAGATAACAAGAGTCAGGTTTATGTCTCTGGAGTTTGGGGCTTTTCTAAAATTTTGGTTCTAGAAATCTTTTAAAGTAGCATTTTAGGATTCTTCCACGCTACCCAATTTTTTAAAAGTATTCTTATTTTTTATTCTCTTTTAACCAGCTAACTTTACCAGCGATGATGGCATTTGATCACTCTTGGGGCCAAATTTTGTCAGCACAAGAGTTTGTTCAATTCAGTTGAGATATAGATATATATTGAATTGGAAGCCTGCAATGCTGGGGCGCATGGAGTGTCCCACAGAAGCATGGCAGCAGACCTGGAACTGGACCAGAAGCACTTCCAGTACACTTCTGGGTCCCTTGGGGAGCATGCAGGGGCCCCCGTACCCCACCCCTGCTTGGTGACTGGTGTCTCCTGGGTCTGGGGCAGGGGCACCCACAGTCCCCCTGCAGCTGATCACTGAGCCAGAGGGGCCTAGCGGGAGGCAGCACACTCCCTGGCGGACCCGGAATTGGACCAGAAGTAATTCTGGTCCACTTTTGGGTTCACCACCGAGCACATGGAGGGGCCCCCTGCACTCCTGTGGGCTGCTACATGTGCCCCAACATTGCAGTGTTTGCAAGCCTCGCTTGCTACCTCAAGGTATGTAGAAATTTTTTTTAAAGCTGTGTCTGTGTCCGAATCGCTGATTCTCTGTATCAGTATCAAATCTTCAGATTCAGATTCAGCCGAATTGAATCAGGGACAGTGATCCAAATCAGCGAATTGAATCACTCTCACTGATTCGGACCAAATCCGAATCTGAATCAAATAGGGCCTGCTTCATACACCCCTAATATATATTAAATCAACTGAATTGAACTGACTCTTGTGCTGACAAAATTTGGCCCCAAAAGTGATCAAATGCCATGCAATGATCAAGTGATCAAATGCCCCAAGAGTGATCAAGTGCCATACTCATATATATATATAAAAAAATAAAAGTGTATTTAAAAATAATCCAGTAGTGAGCCTAAGAAGAAAGTAGAGGTCCAGAACTGCTAGTCAAAGACTGGGCAGGCACAGAAAAGGTCAGACTGAGGCTAGGAATGAAAAAAGGTTAGGAAAAGAGGGAGAAGGAAAGAGGGAGTTAATTAGGTAAAAAGTCAGTGGCGTGAAAACCATTTCATATCAGTTTACCCATGGTTCTAGCCACTTGCTGCAGCTCCAGAAAAGAAATTCAGGTGTACCCTGCAGGTAGTGAATGTTTTTTTTAAGAAAATACCCTCCATTTAAGACGTCTTTAAACCAGCCCTCCAAAGTGCCATTTAATTTTTCTCCCCAGCATGCTATTGTACCCCACAGGTAGTGCTTGAGAAATATTGAGGCATTTAAACACTGCTGTCTTTTTTTTTTTTTTTTTAACAGCATGCTGTTGCCATAGCACTGCTTGCATAGTGTGTTTCTGTAACTGTGATACACTGGGAAACTATACAGTGTTTAATAGCTCTCAAAATCACGTTTCCCACCTGTACGAGATGGTGGCACGGGTAGAGTTAGCAATCTGGATTGTTAAATCTTCTGCCCTACTTAGTTGCTGTATTTCTGTATTGCTATGAATCAGTGGCGCATATATAGATATAGACACATAATGTTAAAGGATTGAAGCAAGTTGTATTGAATTTAGTTTTATTAATCTCTCTGGAGCTTTGGCTTTTCAACCTGTGGATTTTGACATCTCCCCAGCTGTTCCCCTAGGCTAGGGTCAGACATTCAAAAAGCCTGAGCATGAATTGATTCAATCTTTGCAGGTCAGTCTAACTCGGCTAGGCTGAACCAGTTTATAACTGGACAGACATTCTGTCTGGACTGAGGAAATTCAGGCACGTGCCTGCAGTGGCTCAGGCTAGAAGCTGGGGGGTGCTAGAGCAGCCCTTCCTTCCCTAGTACAGTAGTGAGCTGACGTTTGTGTAGCCAGTCCCCTGCAGGACCTCTGATTAGGGAGGTCTGTTTGCATGGTCCCAGGCTTTTCCCCGCTGGCCGCTTAAGGGGCAGGAGTGTTGCCAGCACCCAGCCCCCTGCTAGCACTCTGAGGCAAGGGTGGGGGGCGCAGTGCATGCATCAGTTGATGGTATGGAGCTTTTCAATCTCCCTGCCTGCTGCTTTATACTGTCTGCAGAAACTGACAGGTGAGCAAACCAGCAGGGGGCTGATAACAGTGATTGACACCTCATCAGCAAAACAATAGACTCTCCATTAGTTTAAACTCTTCTTAAGCAGCTTACCAGTTGACCTGTTGATTAGCTCCAAATAGCCCATAAGCCATCACTGTTCTGTCTGCCTGCGCCCGTGAAATTGGAGAGAGATGCACATTAGCTAGCATACCACATGCCTAGGGTCCATGGGGCTGGGGTCCATGCTGTGGGAGATGGGAGGTGGAAGTGGGGATTCCTGCTTAAGCAGCCAGCAGCGAGTGGGTTTAGGGCAGGGGGAAGCCAGGCAGAACTTGCTGTACCTGCAGTCTCTCCCAGAGCTGTAGCCAGGGAGCAGAGGAGAGGGGCCAGCTCTGCTGTGGAGCAGAGAGCCCCACCCAGCCCAGAGAGCATGCTGGGATGCTGGGGGTGTCTGGTTTATCTTAAACAGCAAGGGGTCTTGGACAGACATTGCATAAACTAGTTTGACCCAAATCAGTTAAGCCTGATTCTGCATTCAACCAGGTTTATCTCAAACTGGTTTCAGCCATTTTCAAACTGGCTTATGTGCACTGAACATCTGTTCTGTTATAGGTTTCAACCAGTTTCTGATCACTTAAACTGCTTTATGGATAATGTCTGCCCCTAGCCCTGGTGGTAAATAGGAACTGGCTACCAGCTAGATCCTAGCTGTGTCATAGGAAGATCTGTTGGAGGACCCAGAATGGAAAAGGTAGAAAGCCACTGTCCTCAGCCAGACTGGGTAACAATATGTTGCCTTTCAGAACAGATGAAAACATCCCTGACCACGCTGGTGGGTGTGTAGAGCTTGGTGAATATCTAAAAATTCTGTTGCTGATATCATCAGTAATTTCTAAGTTGTGTATATAAACATTTTGGTCTCCTTAAATTTCCCTCATGGGCGATGTAGATCTAAAGTAGAATTCACTGAATGATAAAGTTGCTGCTTAAAGCAGAAATAACAACAGAAAGACCAAAACACCACTTTTCTTGCAGCACAGGTAGATTTTAGAATGATAAGGTGGTGGAGTGGAAGAGAGAGATCCACCTAATGATAGTTAAAGAATCTTTTCTTGCCTATTGCCGTTAATAACGATTTGTATTTATTAGGGCTGTGCGAAATGGGCCCTATTCGATTCAGATTCGGCCCGAATTGGGGAAAGTGATTCGATCTGTTGATTCGGATCACTGTCCCTGATTCAGTTCAACTGAATCCAAATCTGAAGATTCAATGCTGCTTTGGCAAACCAGTGATTCGGACACAGGCACAGCTTTAAAAGTTTTTTTTCTACATACTTTGAGGTAGCAGGTGCGGCTCGTGATTGCTGCAGTTCTGAGGTGCATTGAATGTCCCACAGGAGCATGGGGGCCTTTCCAGCGTGCTCAGCAGCAAACCCGGAAGTGGACTGGAAGTACTTCTGGTCCACTTCTGAGTCTGCTGGGGACCATGCTGGGGGTCCCCCAATCTCCACCCCCCAGCTTGGCCATCAGCCACAAAGGGACTCTGGGCGCCCCCCACCCCCAGACCCAGGAGGCACCAATCACTAAGCTGGGGGGGGGGGCACGCAGGGGAGCCCCTCCTGCGCACTCCCCAGTGGACCAGGAAGTGGACTGCAAGTGCTTCTGGTCCTCTTCTGGGTTTGCTGCCAAGTGTGCTGGGGAGCCTCCCATGCTTCTGTGCCACAGCACTGCAGTGTTCAGAGCCCCTGTTTCCAAGAGGTACGTAGAAAAAACATTTAAAGCTGTATCTACATCTGAATCTCTCCAAATCTCTCCGAATCGATTCAGAGGGTTCCAAATTGATTCGGAGAGATTAAAGGGTCCTCTGATTCCATTCGGATTCAGAGATATGGCCACTGAATCGGGCCAAATCTCCACTGAATTGAATCAGGGA
>NW_017729020.1:9664588-9668144 GCF_001723915.1 Gavialis gangeticus
GGGCCAAATCTCCACTGAATTGAATCAGGGACCAAAGCTCTGCACACCCCTAGGATTTATCTCTATAAAGTGTGTGTATGTGCGAATTCAAATTCATATTTCAGAAAATAATGTAAAGTACACTCAATTTCTAAAGAATTAACCAATGAGAACTTGGGGAGAGACTTCATAAATCTAAAAGGATCTTTGATGCATAAGTAGAAGATACCTGGTGACTGTGGTGGCTAGCAGTACACATCCTGAATATGGCTAGAAAATAGACTGCCTGATTCTTTTAAAATGTGTTTTCATTTTAGTTTACTATTAAGCATAAACCGATCAGTCAAACAGTGATTAGTCCATCCTATGATATGTTAGGGATGTTCTTTTGCATCTGACCACTTTTTGACTATCTGTCAGTAGAGGACTGTTGTAATTTGATTTTGTATAAACTTCACTGTCAGTTACTGATTTGCTATCAACTCTTCTGTCTGCAGGAATTGGATCAAAAGAAACATTTTCTGTTAGCTAATACTATGTACCTTTGATTGTATAGCCTTTAGATTACAACAAAGTGAGGTGAGGGAATAGTTCTGAGTTGAGACCAGCGTAGCTGGCTTTGCTGTAGTTCCCCATGTACTAAAGCATGATTTATGCTGTGTCAGGTTCATGCAAGGAGAGTTTAGCTTCAAAAAGATTAGACTGTCCCAGACAAGTGGAGCTTTCAAGTCTTCTGCAACAGTAATTTGCCAGCTCATATGTTGCAACTTTGGCTACTCATGTTTGTGATTTTTTTCATAGGGTGTTGAGAAGGATTAGGGAATATGCTTATGAATAATCTTTAATTAGAGTTATGTTAAAATCATTTAATGAAGAGAGAAGTTGAAACATAAGAAGCATTACAAAAACCCTTAAATACCAATTAACCCAGTAATACTGAAAACACTCTACAGATGGTCTTTGTGCTATTTAAAATTGACAGTAGCTGGCTACTGATCATTTCTTCTGTGGTCCTCTGTCAACTTTGTCACTGGGCTCTCTTCAGAGTTTGTACACATCTGAGGCCAATCCTATGCTCTTCCTGAACGTAGTCCACAAATTGTACTTGACTGTATTTTGATGGAGGGAATGGATCTCCACTGTGGAATTATTGATACCACTGCATTCACTTTTGTCAAATGTTGTTAGTGCTGGTTGAATATTGTCCGTCAATTTGGGTTTTGCCTAAATTCTTTTTTTTTTTTCAATTTGTTTTCCTCTCCTCTAAGTCAGTGAAACTTTTTCTCCAGGACTGCTCTCTTTGTCACGTTATTAGTTCATTTTGTTCCAGTGGTTAATATTGCATGGAACACTTCTTAACTTCAGAGACCAGCTAGCAGAAGTTTTAGAAATAAAATTGGTCCCAAGGTCGTTGAGGCTGGGATGCCTTAATAAACAGTATTTGGAAGGAAGAATTACAGCGTTTGAAGAAAAAAACTGATTCTCCTGGGGACTGGGGACAAAACTTAGCTGAGCAAGAATCCAGTCCAAAATTATAAACTTATCCAAGAAATGCATTTCTACAAACCTACTGAGCAGTGACAGAGAACATTTTTAAGTGACCTTCAAGGGCTCTTCACAGCTACTACTCTGATAAAAATCTGTAAAGTGGACTTCAAAGGAAGGAAAGCACAGCAAAGTCAGATGTATCAAGGTTGTTTCACAGGTATTGTAATAACTGATTACAAACCTGTAAAAACATTTCTTACTCTGCTGTAAGTGTCATTACATTTCTGTATTTCTCCTGCTCATATTTATTGCATTACCACCTAGATAATGCCTCAGCTGGGTCAGACGCCGTTGCACTAGATAGTGTGGTACTCTATAATTTAGTACCTGTCCCAAAGATCTTACAGCCTACAACAGCCAAGGTATAACAGAAAGGGGTAGTAAGACAGGCAAAATAGCTGAGGAACAGGATTGTGATAATGACAATGACAGCAACAGCAATAATAGAATTTGTTTCAGACTAGGAACCTGATCCTGTCAAACTGTACGTGTTGTGTCTATAGGACAACCTCACTGTAATGAACCCTCATGGAACTTGGAGAAAAAAATAATTAAAAGAAGGCACATGCTATCCTAGGATCAGTCAATTTGGTTCATCATCATAAAGAAAATCTCAGTTTTTGTTGCTGGGATTGTTACAAGTAGGTATTTGTTATAACAAGGGTTTATTCTAATGAGGCTGTACTTATGCTTAAGTCTTTTCAAGAGCAGGGCCTCCCCATACAGGCATTTTCTAGCCAGTCAGTTTTTGTGTGGAATGAGGTGGTCTTGGGCATGAATTGAGGCAGGGACAAAATTTGGCGTGTCCTTATTTTGCCTCAGAGAGGTTAGCATTCATATTGTACCTTCATAGACCAGAGATGAGAGAGAGACTTCTGTGCCTTTTTAAATGGGTATGTGTGGGTGTGCGTGTGCATGGTTTCCTATGTTGTAAGATATGGCCATGGGACACCTTTTTGTTGCTTACTGTAGAGCCTGTTATTACTTCTATTAGCATTTTGATGGGAGTTTTTAAACGAGATAAGGGCCAGGCCCAAGCTGTCCTTTAACTCTTTGTAAGAAGTGAAGGTGGGTCTTATCAAATCAGAGCAGGACAAAGAAAAAAGACTGAGGAGGCGGAGGTGGGTAGAAGTCTGATTTTTAGAAATGGAAAAATGTATTATATTGTTTGTGTGTGTTACGCATTCCCTCTTCCCCTCTTCACCAACAAGACAAGGCTGGATTGTTCCCAGCAGCATATTCTCCAGCGCTTTGTCCAATTCTTTTCTAAATGACACAAGCAATAGGCTATTGATCTCTGTTTGTCCTAAATTTCTTTTGATTTGCAGCTGCTTTTATTGTGCCCACAGGTTTCTTGTGTCTCCTCATTGGGTGTAGCATAACAGCTTGAATGCTGCTCCTTTTGAAGGATAAAGCGGGACTGGGGAGGATGTCATAGGCTCCTTGCTTAAACTGAAGCATTTCTTGCTTTCCTTGCATGGTTAAGTAAAGATGACGAAAATACTCAGAGGGATTTGGGCTCCTTGGTTTCTGTGGTTAAAAATATAGGCTGTGGGTCTACAAAGCTATCCAGGGGATCTTGTTCATGGATCAGATTGTGGGACTGGGGCCAGGGAATTAGCAGTGGGCATGTTTGAAATATGTATTTTAACATATATGCATGAAATGCTGCTTCGCTGTCTGTTCTTACCCAAATTTTCCGTGGAGATTGGGCACTAATCGCTTAGGTTATGTAAAAAAAAAAAAAAAAAAAAAAATCCTACTAAATAGCCTAGAAAAGGTAATATAAACTGTCACCCCACTAATAAAAAAATATTGCAGGGTCAGTGCATCATAATCTAGAAATATGGATTTAAAGGTAAAAACAAATAATTAAATCAGCACTGCAAATTCCAATTACTGTTGTGGGATACCATATGTTTTACGTTTAAAAATGTGTATGTTAGCTAGAAAACAAGTTACTTGCTCTGTAACAGAGAACATAGTGGTTCAGTGACACACACACACACACACACACACACACACACAC
>NW_017729020.1:9668155-9669594 GCF_001723915.1 Gavialis gangeticus
CACACACACACACACACACACACACACACACACGGGAAGTGCAAAATCCCATATTTCCTCCCACAGAGAAGAACCTATTTATGTGCAAATGTTGTCCTAAGACATAAAACCCTACTTGCCAAAGAGTAAAATATCAATGCAAGCTTGTAAATCCATCGTGTGCCTTTTAACAATGACTGGTACTTAACAGCCAAAGTGAGGAGGAGTGATCTATTCAGTTAATTATTTAGAAACCAGGATACTCCATAAGAAAGGTAGACTGAAAATGAGAAAAAGGGAGATGGGATGGAGTTAAAGACTGTGATTTCAAAAGAAATATTAGCCTTTTGCTGATAAAATCCCAGATTCGCTACAGCTCTAGAATTATGACCTATTCCAGATTTTGATTTCCTTCTCTTGCCTTGAATGGAAGAGAAATAAGTGAGAATATAATGTTGGAAAGGATTCAGGCTTGTATTTCATTAGAAGGTTTTTCCCATTAATCTCTCAAAATTGGCAAATGAATGAAAGCAGTAAGAGTAATAAAAGACAGGAGAACAGTTGCAACCCCTCGCCACAGAGTGAAAAAGATATCAGAAATGACAGTGCAGTCTTACTCTTGAGTGCATTGGGAATATGAGAGACAGGAGTTAACCTGCTACTCGTTAGTAATGAATTGGTTGGTTGAAAAATAAAATGGAAATAAACAGTAGGAAGACCTGTGGACAGAGTATTCATCACAGCTCCCTGGGCATTTATAACAAGACCTGGCTGAGTGTTTCCCAGCTGAAGATTGGACTTTCTGATTTGGAATAAAAACAGCGTTTTGATTTTTTAAAATTTTTTTCCATGAAACACCAATACCAAGAAACGCTGTTTCAGAGACCCTGACACCTGATGTTTCTGAAAGGAGCTGTGCTCCACAGGACTGCTGCAACAGAGTGAAGCCGACGTGATTCTTGTCAGTCTGGAGTTGGCCACAAGTGGGGAGCCCAGTGGGACTCGGGCTCTCTGTGGAGCCATCTGGTCCAAAAGTATGGAAGTTGTCTGGCCCCCAATCTCGTATAATCTGTATGACAGGACTGCCTTGGAGTGACAGACACTTGCAGCCCCCTGCCAGGTGAGCTCACAGGAAATTAGGCAGATTCCTATTGAATTCCTGCTTGTGGTTTGACAAAAATTCGTTTAAACTGACATGTTTCCAGAAAGCATTTCAGTTTCAACCAACATTTTCTAACAAAAGTATGTTTCTTTGGAAAATCCTCGACTATTCCAGCCAAGCAGTTGAGGTTGGGACAGGACTACAAAGTCAAGAGAACATTTATATCCCCTGAACTGATAACTCCTTTTTCTCATTAAAGTATGGATTTAGGATCCACTATTTAAATCGCAACAAGATAATTGCATCAGGAGCTCAGTGAACAACTGTTCACTAAGATACCCCCGGGGACGACCAGGAC
>NW_017729020.1:9674594-9688894 GCF_001723915.1 Gavialis gangeticus
TTTAAATCGCAACAAGATAATTGCATCAGGAGCTCAGTGAACAACTGTTCACTAAGATACCCCCGGGGACGACCAGGACCAAACTCCTGGAAGGCCGCTTCAGGCTTAATACCAGGAAAAACACCTTCACAGCCAGGGTGTCCAGTAAGGCTGTGCAAAGCTTTAGGTGGCAATTTGATTCGGAGGAGATTTGGCCCAGTTTGGTGGCCGAATCTCCAAATCCAAATTGAATCAGGAGACTAGTTTAAAAGTCCAAATCAATTCAAAGCCCTCCAAATCTTCAGAAAATATTCGGGGAGGGGACCATGGGGGAACCCCTGCCAACCCCCACTTCCCCATAGCTGCCCGCCCCAGCTCCGTACTTTAAAAAAAAAAAAAGCCCCAGTGCTCCCTGGGTGTTGCCAGGTGGGAGACAATCCCCCACTGCCCCACGCTGCACTGGGGGCTCTGCACGAACCCCCTGACCTGCACCACTCCCCCAGCCCCCGCCACGGGTGCCCCACCTGGGTCAGCAGCTGAATCTCCAAATTAGATTTAGTCGAATCGAATTGGGACCCTGATTCGAATCACCGAATCAAATCACTGTCCCCCAAATCGGCTGAATCTGAATCCGAAGTGAATACTAACCGCTTCGCACAGGCCTAGTGTCCAGACTGTGGAATAAGCTCCCTCCAGATGTGGTGCAGTCATCTACCAAGAGGGGACTAGACAGTCACCTTGCTGGGGTCATCTAACCCCAGTTGTCTTCCTGCCTAGTGCAGGGGAGCTAGACCCGATGATCTGTGAGGGCCCTTCCAGCTCCTAGCAGTCTATGAATCTATGAATAATACCAGAGAAATATTCTGTACCATCAAGAAGTCATTTTCTTTGTACTTTTTGGGAACTCAAACCTGGAATCTGGAAGGTAAAATGCATCATCTTTCATGAAATGCATAATAGATAGCAAGCTGACAGCGTGTGCTATGTTATTAAATGTTTTATTTGCCTTGGGGAAAGCATGGTGGTAGAACTGGAGTCTCTTTAGTGCTGGTTGTGGTGACCCTTATATACTTTTCAAACAGTGGGAAATAGGTATTTCAGAAGCTTTCTCTATTATGTCCTGTACTGAACCAAGATCACAAATGTGTAGGGGACTTGGTCTCTACTACTGAAATCTTCCTGAATACGTTGCAGAAGAAATGCTGTGGCCATGAAAATGGACATGGTTTCTTGTTGGGGAACTTTTCATTTGTCACCATATAAGGAAAAGTCTTAAATGTACATGCCAAGCTAGGTGAAAGCTGCAGATGCAGGGAGCAGTAATGCTCTATAGTAAAAACCTGAATGGGGTACTGGAAGTTTTTGAGCTTCTTAACTGTCTGAGACAGTGTTAGTGTTTGCATCTAGGCTAATCAGAGGCAGCAGGAACTGAGAAATATAAAAGGCCATCAGCTCTGCCAGCCTTGCTGTTCTAGGAGATCCATTTTAAAGAGCCTTGAGTAAGCAATGGCTTCAGTAGAGGGCAAAACAGGAGGGACAGCCATTCAAATAAAACAGCAAAAAGTGTTCGAAGCGCACAAACCCCACAGGAAGGCAAAACCTTCAAGGTGTGGAAGCCAAATTAAACAGAATAAGGCAAAAAAAAAAAAAAAAGTCAAGTAGTTTCTTTTGGTCAGTAAACAAACCTGGGGAGAATAGCTTTCCAGTGAGTTGATGATGTTCTGGCAGTTCATTAATCCCAGTGAAATCTCTCCAAAGTCACTGATGTGTGGATTCCATTTTCAAATATCTCATTAGCTGCTCTATGGATTAAACGCTGATGTTCACTAGTGAAAACCCACAGCTACGGCTGATGGATGTGATTGGGCTGTAATGGATTTTAGCCTCTATTCTAATCTGGCAAAAAAAGATTATCTCAAGTAGCTTTCTGTCTCTCGTTCTGAAACATTAAGAAACAAGGCCCTACCACAAGATCGAAGATGTTCTTGTTAAGCCAGCGGGGCCTCATCTTCAGCGATTCCCGGCACCCACGATTTCACTATGTCCATAGGTCCTATGGGAGCTCAGTGCACCTGAAAAATCAGGCTGCTGTGTTGTCATTGTTTTCAGGCGATTTTAGATTAGCCCCCTGCCCACCAATGTCCCGTGAGGTCCTTTAGAAAAAGTTGTGACATCACCTAATACAAAATTAATGAATGGAAAATGAGACAAAGAACACACAAATTAGCTTCCCTGTGGTATTCGTCCACTGTTAATGTGTTTAATATGTTAAATGGACAAAGATAAGTCTCAAGGAGATGGTCAGATCTAGGCAGCTTGGGCTGCATGTGCAAGCTAGACACGCTTGCTTGCTTGCTTCGGCAGGTATTTGTGTTACACCCGCTGTGTAACCTTGAGAAGATTCCCCTCCTCGCTTTGCCTATCCTGTTATTTTTTATTGCAGGCCATTTGATGCAGGACTGTCTTCCTTTTTCTTAAGAGCATAGCAGAGTAGAACTGCCTGGCTGTGGGATACAAATTTGGGCTCTGGGGTATAGATTTCATAGAACAGGAACGGCAGTGAAGTTCTCTGCCATGGATAAAATAACATTTTACCTTCTTCTCTTACTAAAAGTTATTGCAAGCTATTACCCTGTTCAGTAGCCTTCATGGAGAACAGAGAGAAAAGTTTGGGACACCTTTCCACTCTGCTGACATCAAGGAATAGGAGGTGGACTCCACAAGCCCAGGAATAAAAGCCCCTCCTCTGCTCTCCCCTTCTCCCCCAACCCCTGTCAACACACTCACTCACTCACTCACACTCTCTCTCTCTCTCTCCCTCTCTCTCTCTCTCTCTCTGTAAACTTGCAGCATTGTGCTGTGAAAATGACCTTGCACTACTTAAAATTTCTTGGTCAGCAGCCAGTCACAGAGTCCCTCGTGTTAGCTGCACATAAAAATTAGGAGGTTTTGTTTCTGGAATAACAACAGGATCTTTCCAGCAAACCTTAAAAAATTCTGCATTGTGTTGGCGGAATGAAAATAATGCAAAGTTTCCAAACTGTTGTTCTATTCATTGTATGCTAGTTGGGCCCAGGAGAGCTGCTACTATCTCCTTCAGATGATTATGCAAATATGACTAAATATCTGAATACCTATTCCTACTTTTTATCCTCTGTAATCTAATGTCTCCCTTGATGCAATACTGTTTCAAATTATCTTCAGTGAGTAATGACTTGCATTTAGCATTTTATACCAAACTGTCATATAGATCATTTTCTGTAATACTTTACATAAATTAGGAATCCTCCCCCATGGCATGTATGCCGCTACCAGTGGGTTTCTCCAAGATTAAAAGTGCAAACAGCACAATCCTGGCGTAATTTGGGAACAAACAAACAAAATAAAAGGACAAACCTTGTAGCCATGTATTACATGTTGGTTACAGTAAATTACAGTGCTATTAGTTGAGGCCATTGAGGGAGGTGTTTGGCTTTCCCTGAGCGTAATTACTGTGTTCAGTGTAAAATGCTAGCTCATAGTCATTACCTTTTTAATGGCTGTTCAGTGGCATATGTAGAATAGTTGATGGGTCTCTGTCTGGAAACAAGCAGACGGGTGTCTTCATCGCAAAACTACAGACGTTAGCATTACCTTTCTGTTGGCAGACCCAGCAGATAGGTAAAAGACTCAATGAATAGGCCATATTGAAAAAGCTCCCACTTTATTCCCTCAAGTGGCCTCTGCAGGTCAAGGAGGAGTTATACTGGTGGAGTACAATTTAGGGTGAGCTTATTTTGCTGCTCTCCCTCTTTGCAGGTCTGACTCCTAAACTTGCAAATAATCTCTCGTAGTAAGAGGAATAGTATTCAGTGCGGGAAAGGCCATTTGGCTGGGGTGATCCAGTTAGGGCTGGTCCTGCTTTGAGCAGGGTGTTGGACTAGATGTGACCTCCTGAGGTCCTTTCAACCCTCATTTTCTATGATCAGAATTTTTGTCCCTGTGTGAATAAAGGGAACTTTGCTCTCTAGAGCTGTCACCTCCTAGTGCTGCTCTTGGAGTGAATTTTATGGTTCCCTTTCACAGAAGAGGAGCAAGAGTGAAATTATAATTAAATAGGAAAAACGATAAAACGAAAAACATTCAGTTTCCAGTCTGAGTGCCTGTAATGTGTTTGAAATAGAAGCTGTTTTCTTTTTAAGATGCACATTAGGTTGAGTGTTTTTGAGTACATCATTTACACGTGCTGTAGCATTGTGGGAGGAGGAAATGCATGAATAATGAACGTCTTGAAAGGTGACCTGTTGCATATGTTTATAACTCTCTTAATGAAGCTTTAACACAGAATCAGTTGCCAAACCTGACACCATATTGTAACATGATTCAGGGGAAGGAAACACAATCTTTTTCAGCATAACCTATTGAATACAAGCGCTGCTTTCCAGGGGCGGATGCAGGATTTGGCAAAGGTGGGTGTGGGAGCAGCCACCTGCACTACGGGGGTAGCTGCACCCCTGCTCCCAACCTCTCCCTGCCCCACAGTAGTGCAGGCAGACTGCACTGCAGGTCCCCAAATCCCCACCTTACCTTCTGTACTCAAAGGCCTGACTCTCCTCTCCTAATTTTCTGCTTCTCCACCTACTGCTGCTGCTTTTCCCACTCTCCTGGGGGTGGGGGAAGCTTCAAAGCTGCTCTTGTCTGCTCCAGGTAGGATGGGCAGCAGCTGGGCAGGAGTGGCAATGGGTGGTGGGTTCCCCCAGCCTGCCCAGGCCCCCAGGAAAGGGAGGTATTGGGAGAGGAGGAGGCATGCCTTTGAGTACCGAGGGTAAGGGGGTCTTCTTACTTGATTTAGGGGCTCTAAGAAAGTCCCCAGGGGCTCCCTCCCTGTGGTCCAGCTCAAAATAGAGACAGTGGGAGGGGGGTGCAGCTGCTTCACTGCATCCCCTCTGGATGTGCCCCTGCTACTTTCCTTTCTTTTTTCCCTTTAACCAGATTTCTTACAGTTCTGCAAAACCCTTCCCTACTTGTATTACAAAAAAAAAAGTTGTGCGTTTTGTTGTTTTATTTTTTTTTTCTCGTCTGTTTTTACGTCCAGCCCCCAGCTACAGAACATGAAACCGATTCTTTAACATACCTAGAGGCAGGACATATTGCAATAGCGGAAAATTTTCTTGCAAGGAAGTATTATTCAGATAAAGAATACACTCCCAAGAGAAGAAGTAAAACTTCTTTAATCTAGAACTGCTCTGGAAAAAAAAAAAAACTGCTTAAGTAGACTTCAGGATTGAGTCTGCCCACAGCAGACTTAATGAAGTCCTTTGATTAAGTGGTACATAGAGAAGCTTGTTGTGGGGCTACGATGTATTTCACCTTGTTTGTGTGTGTGATGGACAAGATAGCTTCATAGGTTTCTTTTGTGTAGTTTCCTCACTTTACAATTTCTTTTTTCATTTTCTGTATTTCAGTAGGTTTCATTTCATTTCACAGCTGATCAAAGCACGTGCATTTGGTTAATTGTGTACTTCAGGGTGATGTTGATGATCATGTATTTATTTTCAATCTCGATTGCATTTTGAAGTAAGTACCCTCCCTAACAGTTAGTTACAGGTGTCACATAAATTCATCGTCACTGAATACATAAATTATTCATCTGATGATGAATTTACTAGATAGATATGAAAAATAGAGCCTTAAGAATTAGTACATAATTTCCTGCTTAAGTAGGAAGTAGTGTTTGCAGGATCAGCAAGGGAAAAGTTGGAAGGCTTTTCTTTTGAGGTTGGCAATAACTGACAGATTAGCTTCTGTACCTCTGGTCAAAAAATATTGGACGCTGTTACTGAAAAATGTTGATTGGCTCCATAAGCAAGAATATTTAGTAGGTATATCCTGGCCATATTTTGAAATTTGCTTTGCACCTCTATTTTCTGAGGAACGAGTCATTACAAATTCATTTTCTATTAAACCTTTTATCTTCTGGCTTGAAGTAAAAAGTATTCAATACAAGTATTCATACAAGTCACTACCTTTAATATGTAAAATATATTTATTGATAGATTGGCATCTCAGAAACTGGCCACATGTTAAAATAATCTGTATGTTCATATCTTTAAAGATTTGTATTTGTAAAATATTTCAGGGTGTACAACGTTCAAGCCAATATAGCTATGTCATTGTGTTCTGGTTCACGGTATGCGCTGCTGTTTTTAGGGTAAGCAGAAAATATTTTTATTGCTAGCCTCTGTTAGCATTAGGTTTGTCACTTGTCTTTGTCGGTGACAAAAAAAAGTAAAGAATGTGAAAATGCAACACACAATTGGGACTAGCAACTGGCATGTCAGGTGAATTTAATTTTTGTTTGCTTTAGTACACGTGAACTCACGGATGGTATTTTCAGACTAATATGCTCCACAATTTAGCTTTTATCTGAAATTAAAACAAGGCCCACCAACCAAGACTGCCCCAATAATAGAACTCAGGTAATTAAAAATATACGCTGAAAAATAAATAACTACACTTGTGTCCTCTGCCTTCTGCTGTGCAGGCAAGGTTAATAAAATCTGGAGTTCCCTGGATTCATTAGGAAACAAGGACAAAAGCTTATTTTTGCACCAGCTTATTTTTGCACCATAACTCTAAAGAGGCCCCTGGACATGGGCCAAGTTTCAGATGCCTGCCAAGTGCTTGAAGTTCATTAAAAAAAATTCAGGGCATTTAAGTGCAAGTACACCGTTAGTTTGCAAATTTGCGTTTTGCCATTCGTACTTGCTCACCAGAGTAGGTAGGCATGCACCTACTTTGCCTATCCTGAAAACCAGTCCAAATGGTAGGTTCAATCCAGTTCCAAGATATATCCTCAAATACATCATTCATAATGTATCGAGTCTCCAAGGTCTGAAGATTCATAAAGACATATTTTAAATTGCTATTTAATCTCCTAATTCTTCTAATACCTATTGTTATGGTAAAAGTGTAACTAACTGTCCGTGCTTCCCTAGAAGAACAAAATATATAATAGACTGATAACATTTTGAAATGGAGAAAATAAGCAAAATTTTAGAATGTGATGCATTCAGAAAAATCTTTTATTACCTATAAAACATAAAAAGTCCTAGTTCTCTGTGTCTTCCACTATATTATTCCCATGAATATGAGACTGATGATAAATATTAGGAGTGGAGCAGATTTTTTGTCTGAAGACACTTTTAATGACAAAAGATCAATGCTTTTCATTCCTTAGAAAATGTAAAGGCTTTGGTGATTTTATATGAGCCTGGATAAACTGCTGAGTGATGGCAAGCCTTCAAGGTACAAAGTAGAAAGGGTTTTTTTTATATATGACAAAATGGTAATTTTCTTCAGATATAAACAAAGCAACATTTAAATAAGTTCACAGTAAGTGTTACACATCCAAGGGTTGCAGTTGATACTATGGAGAGCTGATTTGCTTCTTTCCTGCCTTCTTTCAGAAGTAATTTCAGTATAATCAAGCCAATGCTAAACAGAAAAGAATTTTATATATACAACAGATAGGTTCCCAGAATGAAATTTGCCAGTCTTGATTCTTGAATTTAGCCTTTTTTTTTTTTTAGGATCATAGTATATGTTCATTTTCAAAATATTATATGTGTACCTTTTAATGAATACTTCAGAAATGCAAGGAAGTATATGCCAAGCAGATACCATATCCTTGCCCTGGAGAGTTTGGCAATACATCAGCCTGACTATAATCTACACCAGTGGTCTCCAAATTGGGGTGCACGCAGGACGATCCATTGGGGTGTGGGAAGAAAATACCAGAACTTCTATTTCTATTTATATAAATATACATATATTGGGGGTGCGTGCTCAAAATTTTTTTTTACTGACAGGTGTGCATGATCAAAAAAGTTTGGAGACCACTGGTCTACACACACAAAAAAATGCTAATGCTGTGCTATAGCCCACTGAGAGGATACAACCTTTGTGGACATTGAAATCTGAATAGCAGGCAAAGTGATAGAAACAATGATCTAGGCATCAGGGCTGTGCAAAGCTTCAGTCCCTGATTCAATTTGGTGGAGATTTGGCCCAGTTTGTTGGCCAAATCTCTGAATCCAAATTGAATCAGGAGACCTTTTAATCTCTCCAAATTGAATCGGAGCCCTCCAAATCGATTTGGAGAAATTCGGAAAGATTTGGCGATTTGGACATAGACACAGCTTTAAATGTTTTTTCTACGTACCTCAAGGCAGCAGGCGGCTCAAGAATGCTGAGATGCTGGGGCGCATGGAGCATCCCACAGAAGTGCGGGGGGCTCCCCAATGCATTCAGCAGCAGGCCTGGAAGTGGACCAGAAGCACTTCCAGTCCACTTCTGGGTTCGCTGAGGAGCTCCACATTCCCCCCACCACCCCCCGGCTTGGCGGCTGGTGCCTCCTTGGTCTGCGGGGGCACCCAGGATCCCCCTGTGGCTGATCACCAAGCCAAGGGGGCACAGGAGCCCTCCCAGCACGCTCCCCACTTTCGAGTTCACTGCCGAGCATGCAGGGGGGGCCCCCGTGCTCCTGTGGGATGTTCCATCCATCCCACCATCGCAGCATTCATGAGCCACATCTGGTACCTCAAGGCATGTCAAAAAAACATTTAAAGCTGTATCTATAGCCGAATCGCTGATTCTCTGAATCAGCATCGAATCTTCAGATTTGGATTTGGCTGAATTGAGTCAGGGACAGTGATCTGAATCGGTGAATTGGATCACTGTCCCCAATTCGGGCCAAATCCAAATTGAATACAGCCCATTTCGCACACCCCTACTAGGTATACAGTAGTAAGCGGAATATCATCACAAAGAATAGGATGTACCCATTTAAACATCTTCCTAGGTAGGTTTTAGTGGATTCCTGAAAGCAAACAGCCATGTTTGGCAAATACTAGATAGGAAAGCTATAAACCATATAAGGGTGGTATGAGATGGCACAAACTTTGAAGTTGGAGGGAACTAGTTAATGCATTGATAGTGAGGAAACTGGGTTGTGAAAGAGATGAGGAGAGACATTGCCTAGAACTAACTTTTGTATGTGTAAATTTGGAACAAGTGAATTTATTTTCGGAAAGGAAAGCCGTATCAAACGCTGAGAAACTCTAATATTTTAGAACAATCATAAGCCATTTGGAAACCATTTACATTTCTACATGCAAGCTCAAATGGTTGAATTCAAATGCTTGAATTAAAACTTTAATAGAAAATATCTGTTTTGTAGAGTTGTGAAAAGGGAAGCTCTATTTAAGTGCATTGATTAAGACCAATACAACATTGTGTTGTATAAGATATAAGGGGCAGTGTTTAAAAATTGCATTATGTTTGAATGAGTGATCATAATCTTTCTTAATAGCTAAGAACCATTCCAGGAGGAATCTTCTCAACAGTGAGACTTGCCTTTAAATTTGCCTTCGTGAAAAAGAAATGTGGCTGGTCTGTGGTGGAGTCCATAGAACAAAATAGGGCCTGAACTCATTCCATAAACTTTAAACTTTCATAAGCTATATGCATTATATAAAAATATGTTTTTGTTTGGTCTTTTCTGTTGTTGATTGGGTCAGTTAGTAGCCATGTAAAGAACTATCTTACTTTCCACTTGAAATCTCTGATGTTTGTATATTTTCAGCTGGTAGGACAAGAGATGCTTCTGGTGAGATGTTGCAATGAAAACCTTTTGAACCATTCCACTGTTGGATTGCAAGGCCAGTATTTCCTTGGTGGTACATTGTTATAATTTTAAAAGAAGAAAACAAATGTGAAGTCCTGTTTTACTTAAGTGAGGAGAGGGAGGATTGTGCCACAGATAATGGTTTTTGTTGTTTAAATCAGGTTTTCTAGAGTGGCTTAAGTCACTCTTTTTAGGGTTGGCTATTATTTTTAAGTAGAACTGATGTGGAGAAGAGCTTCTGCCTGCACAATTGATTTTAGTTTCTCCAGCAAATCTATTTGAAAATAGTTAGTGTACAGAAAAGCAATAGCAGATGGAATGACTCCAACAGTGCACAATGTTGCACTGTCTTAGCTGGAAGAAAGGGTTCAAAATGGAGCATTAAAAGTATATATGTTGAAGTCTCCCCTTGCTAAAAATTCTTTTTGCTTTATCATGCTATTGTCTTTTTCTGTATTTATATCTTGCTGTATCTACCCATGTCAGTGGGAGGGGGAAAAAAACTGTTCTTTCAAAGAAAAACCTCAGGGACATACAGAAATAGTTTATATTTCAACTTGTCCATAGCACAAACTATGAAAAGAAACCAAGATTTTTCTCAGCAAGGAAATATGTAGTGCAAAATAGACCACTATGTCCCAGAATTTTAAAGGTGTTTGGGAGCCCAAATATTTTGTATCTAAAGACCTTTAAGAATTTGGGCTTGTTTGTTTAGGGGTATAGTCTCTAAGCATACAGATCAAGTACGGAGCGCATGGTGGTGCAAATAAATTTGCAATGTAGGAAGCATAGCATGGAGAAGTTAAACTGATGAAAGCTTCATGTCTTTAGTCAGAACCCACCCCCCAAACCATTTGGAGGTCAGTCATTTTATGGGCAAGGACATGTTCCTGCAAGGTGTTACCCTCTGGCTTTGATCCAATGCTTAAGCAAATTTCAAATGCAAATATTCCCGTGTGCTTAAATTTGAGCATATACTTGACATGATCTGCTTGCATGCAGTCCCGGTATATGTGCAGATGCTACATTTCAGAGTTAAGCTGATTGCAATGCCTACTTGTGCAAGTGTCCAGAGGGTTCTGTGGCAAACATCGATCCTTCTGGATCATGGTGTATGCATGACTGCCACTCATACCTTCAATGCATATGCCTGGGCAGGAATGTTTGGAGGAGTGGAGGCTGCCCAGACCTTCCATCCTCCCTTTAGGCCACTGAAACAGAACTCAAAGACCAGACTGAGTCCAGATGTTTGGTGTCTTCATGGCTGTAGTTGTATATGTGTCTGGGAACTGAACCAAGGTCTCCTGTGTGGTAGACAAGAATGCTACCACTGAACCACAGGGGACTCCTCAGAGGGTTTAATTCAACCCCCCAAAAAATGGTTCACCCAATCTAAGTTAGTGCACCATAGGAAGTACGCCAGCTTAGATTAAGAAAGGGCTAACTGGATCTAGAAATGGGTTAACCTGATCTAGTGAATGCCCGCATAGAGTCAAAGCACAGCCATTTGCCTCAGCTCAGGGGCTGTGCTATTACTTTTCCCCCAACCTTACCTTGCTGTTTTTAGCACCCTGAACTCCTCACCATGGACCTGCTAGCCCCCCTGGACTCATCAAACCTACCTAGTCTTGCCAGCCCATCCCCTCACTCTGAGTTACTTACCTCTGGCTGCCTGCACTGCTTCCAGCAGCAGTGAACAGTGGCAAGTGCTCCTGGTCTAGATTTAGGAGGCTTAAAGTAAGCCACTTAAACCTAGATTGGGTGCAGCAAATGCTTGTTTGCACCCACAGTGATCAGTACTTTGTAGGACTGACCCTAGAATTCTGAAGTCCCTAAGAGTTATCCTGTCATATCGCTGATTGACTTCACAATTAATGTTTTGACCTACAGGGCCTACATGGTGCTACATGGTGTTGTTAAGACAGACAAGGTTCTTTGGGTAATGTAATATCTTTTACTCGACCAACTAACTAATTGGTAATAATGTTCTTTGCAAGCTTTTGGGTACAAACACCCTTCTTCAGGCATAGGGAGAGTCTGCTGGTGTTTTGTGTTCTCCACGGTAGAACAGAAGCCAAAATGCAAGTGCATGGCAGTGAGGATTAGAGGGGATGGGGAACAATAGGTGTGAGACAGATGGGGGGCAGAGAAGGGAGGGTGCAATTTGTGGGGATTTTCATTTTGTATTGCAGCAATTCTTCACGTGGTATCTGGGTAGGTCTTTCAAAAGTGCAATCTGTTTCTTGGAAGGAGTGTCCTTGTTGTGTGAAAGCCCTTTGGAGATTTGTGAGGTGGTGATCCATGGCTTTTATCCTCAGTGAAAATTCAGTGGTATTGGAGGTCTAGGCTGTATACTGCAGCTTTCTCAGTGTGTTTAGGGTGATTGCTGGTTCTGTGCAGGTATGTATGTTGGTACATGGGTTTCTTGTATACGGTGGTTTGTATTTTACCATTCTGGATATTGATCAAAGTGTCTAAAAAGGAAAAGTTGGTGCTGGAGTACTGAAGAGAGAGTCTGGCGGCGGGGTGATGGTTATTGAATTTGAGATGGAAATCAATCAGAGACTGCACGTTTTCAGTCCAATGGATGAAGATGTCATTTATATATCTTAGGTACAGCAGGGGTTTGATGGCACAGTTCTTGAGGAATTCTTCTTCCACGTGGGCCATAAAAGGTTGGCATTTTGTGTATAAGTATATAACTGAGGAAATATCAGGTTTCATCGAATCCATCGTAAAACCTCTTGTCACCCAGACTGAGTTTTTTCTAAGACGACACAAACTTTCTATAAAAACTTAAAAACAGACCATCTTAGCAACACCTTCCTAGCCACCAGGGATGTTACCAGCCTATATACCAACATCCCATTCCAGGACGGCATCCAAGCCTCCCTTACATACCTACAAGAGCAAGATTACAACTTAGAGTACAGACTTAAAGATATTCCTGAACTTATACATTGCATCCTCACATGCAAAATATATATTGTAATTCCCAAGAATCCCCATCATGTACCAGCTATATAGAGAAAAATATTTTTTCTAGCCACTTGAGAAAATTAATGCCTACCTTTGGGGTCTGGCTTTATTCTGAGCACCCATTGACTTGAAATGGAGCTAAGGTGCTCAGCAGCTGTGATAATTCAATAACAGAGGCTAACAAATAGAGCTATAAGCTTGATAAATATCCTTAAGAAACTGTTTTTGAGCATGGACCTAGCGAAGGTGTCAGGGAGTGTCAGTGAACAAGAGAAGCAAGTTCTTCCAAGATCCCCTGTTGCCCTGTTGTCAGAGTATACTTTCTCTTATATAATATATTGCTTTTTATCTCCCACTTATTATTCCTGGCCCATTGCCTCTGCTTAGCATCCACATCGGTATGTTCAAAAACAATTTCAGGATATTATTGTGGCAGCCTCTGAACCCTCATGTTTGCTTACAAATCTCACTGTCCCAAGGGAAGCAGTAGCTTTTGGAGGCTATACCTATTCCTGGCAGCAGTTTTACAGATCTTCAGAGTATTTCATTCCAGTCTCATCATGGGGTGCCAGCAGTATTTATGATGCCTAAAAATGCCTTTACATGTCTCGTTTTGTACTAATGAATATTAATAGAGGCAGCCACTCTCTTTCTTCTTTTGCACTGCCTCTTTTTCTGTGTCCCCCACTCTTTAATGGCTCCCAACTGTTGTTCTGGGAACAGGATGGGTTTATTACCCATCATAGCATTGCCAGGAGGTGATTTTTCATAGCTAGAGTATTGCTTCCATAAAATGTGACTTTTAAGAAACAAGCTGGGGCAGGCCTATCTGACTTGTCCTAGGAATGTCCATGTTCAGCCTTTTCTATTCAAATAGCTATACGGGGAGTGATAAAAGTTATTACTTTTCTAAAAATACTGTTAAAAGTACTGAACGTGTGATTGCTGATGGGGGATGGGGCAGGGAGTTGAGTGAACAATAAATGGGTAGGTCACAATGTGGCAAAGTGGAAGGCAAAGGAAGGAGGGTCTATGGAACAGCAGGAGAGGAGGGATGGTTCTAGGGAGCATCAGGAGAGGAGGTTTGGAGGGAGGGGAGGAATCTCTTGACTTATTTGGGGGAAAAATTAAATTTGCAGCTGAATTGTGGCGTGCAGATGCTGAGCTGATACTGGTGAATCAAGTGTATGCATGGCATTTCCCCAGAGGTCTCTTTTGCTGCAAAACAGGAAGCAACGCATACCATGCTAGTGCAAGAAATGCTTAAAAGATTCATCAAAGAGTTAATGGCAGCTTTTGTTCCCTTTTATTTGGCCTAAATTAACATCAAGACTTAATATTAAAATAGTGCCCACAAGCCTCCTCTGATGTGATGTTATCTTTGTGTTAGAATCTGTACAAATAGCTAGTAAAAAATTCCTTGCCACAAATAGGTTGTATTATCTCCATTTTTAACTTGGGCACAGAAAGCGGAAATGTCTTGCCCTAAGTCACAGGGGAAATCTGCAACAGAGTTTAAAAATGAACCTGAATCATTTGGACTCCCTACAATATTATTCTGCTCCCAATTATTGAAAAAAATCAGCAATAATGTATTGAAACTTTTTTGTTTTCTGTGACCCAAATGCTTTCTGGAGTTATCAAGTCTACTATTTTTCTGACTTGGGGAAAGAAA
>NW_017729020.1:9693894-9701260 GCF_001723915.1 Gavialis gangeticus
CTGTGACCCAAGTGCTTTCTGGAGTTATCAAGTCTACTATTTTTCTGACTTGGGGAAAAAAAAAGAAATCCTAGGTCCACGCAGATCAGTTTACACTGAAGGCTTGGACAGAAGTGACAAATTTCACCCCATCTGGCCCCTGAAAGTATCGATGGCCATGACCAAACTCCAAGTGTATGGCTGCAGAGTGTTTTAAAAAGGTCTGATCCCATGACAGTCTGAACACTCATCGCATGAGGGTTCAGATGAAGATGCTCCAAAAACAGAGTGCCTTCATTAACATCTGTCAGCGAGCGCTGGGAGCAGGGCTGAGCTGATGCAGTTCAGCTTTGCTCTCTATGCTGTCCTCAGAATGGGAGGAGGGAAGGGAGCAGGGGGAGTTTGGTTTGGAGTTTTTTCTAATCCACCTGCCCTCCCCTCCAGCACCAGTTGAAAAAGCCTGAGATTGAACTCCTTCCGCTTTGTTCCCCCCCTCCCAATCTGAAGATGGAGCCAGGGCTGGGAGGGGAGAGGAGCAGGGCTAGCAGGGCAGCTTCAGACTTGCAGCTTCTCCAAATGGCAGCTGAATCCCACAACCCCTGGGATCCAACAGCGAATATCTGTTGGGTCCGGGGCAGTCACTATAACTCATTGCTTCCTGCAAAGTGCTATGAGGTGCAGGGGAGAGCTACACTTCTGCTTGTGCCTCAAATAGCTGATGGGAGTGCAAGGGCCAAAGGGAAGTGTGCTTGCCGTATTGCTCATTATTGGATTGGGGGAAGTCATGCATGAGAATTAAGCAGTTTAGCATATTTGTTAAGACAGCAATTGAGATGGAGTAATTGTAGCAAGAAATAATGGCAGAAGAACCCTTCTCTCGCCTTTCTGCCGTCTCCAGCCTGGACTCAAAATATAACGTTGTGTGTCTAGACAGAGAGCAAAAAACCCATTTGTGGTAAATTTCAAGTTTTAGAAGCTTGTTGTCATTCTGAATTGGAAGAAAACCGAGATTTGAAACTTATCTTGGTGAAAATGAGAGCCGTTACTGCCCAGGGAGAGCCACCCTTTTTGGCAAGCATGCCACAAATTATCCACCCATCATGCCTAAGTGCCACTCTAATCTCCTTCTCTTGCCGAATCTTTTGCTGTACTTCTCTGCTCCCTGCCTGATCACCTGCTCTGCTTTCTGTCCTGTCTGCTGCTGGGCTGCCTGTTTCCTTCCCTGATCTGCCGCATGCCCCACACAGAGCCTGCCTGTGCTACTCATGGCATGTGCGCTGCAGGTTTGCCACCCCTGGTTTAGCCAGTAGTCTAATGATCAGTTTACTGAGATGAGAGAGACAGACTACTGGTCCAAAGTTGCCAATAGCCCAGTGGTGAGTGCGCTCTGCTGGGATGTGGGAGGCTTCAGTTCTAATTTCTGCTCTGATTAATTTGGAGTAGACTCTCTTCCTCCCCTCCCCCCTGCTTATTTCTAGGCCAGTGAATATCTCTCGATATCAAGTGGAACAGCTTTGGCTGGAGAGTTACAGCTTTTATAGTTTAGGCTTCAACAAATCAGCATTTTCTGAGCATAAAAAAATTGTCTAAAATTCTCAGCCAGCCCTACTCATTAGTAACGACTGTCTAATAACTGCATTCCTTAAGATCCAATGTTCATCTACAGCAAGAAAAGGAAGGAGCTGGTGTGCAATCATTTCTTCATCGTTATGAGCTGTGCCAATTAAACTGCTCATGGCATTTCTTATCTAAAAAAATCTATATCTCTGTGGTCTGCTAATTAATAATCAGCGACTGAACTAAATCTCTATGCCTTTTTAATGAGAAAGGAGCTTACTGGATTACTTTCTATTACTCGAGTGGGCCAAGATTTTCAAAAGTGACTTGTGATCTGTGGCCCCAGGAAGGAGCTTCATTTTCAGAAAATGGGGAGCACCCAGGCTGGATGGAGCAAGAATGATCTAGCTCAGTGATTCCCAAAGGATGTGTTGTGAAAGAGATACAAGTGTACTGCAAGATGCCCCTGTGTGAGGAGGAAAATGCTCCTCTACCCTGTCTGGCACCCTGCACCTGTCCTGGCTACTCCCGTGGTGCTTGCAGCTGTTCCTCTGGGGACTGCCAGTGTTGCAACTACCTTCCCCACCCCCGGGCAGCCCCTATGCCAACTCTCCCCCATACTTCCAGCAGGCGTTCTCTGCTGTGAGCTGGCAGGCAGGTGGATGCACAGACAGAGCCGTGCCTTGTAACCTGGCACATCCCTTCCACTCTTCCCATGCTCCTGGGGCTGGCAGAAGGCACCATGGGGGTGGTTGCTAGCATATGAGGACCTGCAGGAGCAGTCAGGACTGCCCTTGCCTCCTAAGGTACAGACCAGGAGTTGGGGAGGAGAGGGCAGATGGTGGAAAGGGTAGAGCACAGCAGGGCAACGTCCTGCTCCTGCTGCCCTTAAGTGGTAGCAGCTAAATCAATCAACTCTTCTAGCCTCAGGCCTCCACTCCATATTTTTTTCTGAATTTAGAACTCTCTCAGTGATTTTCAGCCTGGGTGCTGAGAAATTCAGAGAAGTGCTGGCGTTATTTTTTTAACAGTACCTTTCAACATTGGTAGATTTTCCTCTGACAAGGGAATGGAATATGTCATATGTTATGGAAATACATCCCACCCACACACGCACACAATTTTAAGATTTAAGAGTAAGGTGTGCCTCCAATTTTAATCCCATGAGTGACTGGTGCCTCCTAAATCTGGGTGGTGCTCACAGAAGCTGCCGACCCTGTCAGGGCGGGCACCAGCCCTACCAACAGCATCAGTGTCGGCTGTCAGTGGGGAGGAGCATGTGCACCCCCATGCACCCCCTACCAGTCACCTGTGTTTAATCCAGAAAAAACTCTGCCCCAGGTGTCAAAAGTTTGGTCTAGCTGTTAGGGATTGGAGAGACTGGAATCAGTGCCTTGCTTCATTGCAAGCTACCTGTGTGAACTTGTGCAAATCACTTGGGCTGCCTATACACATGCTAGCTTGTGTTCCAATTACAACACATTAGAGCAGACTCGATTAATCGAGAACGCCCAGCATTGCCTCACCATCACATGTACAAGCCCCCGCAGATTTAAAAACGGCCACAGGGGCACTTTATCAGTTCCTTGTCAAGTGAGGTTTAGATAAAGTGCCCCCTGGTCATTTTTTAGCTCACAGGGGCTTAATACACATGAAGGTGAGGTGTTTTAATTAGAGCAGTCCTCCAGGAACTGCTGTAAGGAAAGAACCACCCTCTACCCCCGAGCGCCTATATGAGTAGCCTTAGGGTTAGATGTACAGTGGACTTAAGTGTTACAGTGTTCAGTTGTAGAACAGTAATCTTTTTTTTGGTCCCTCATCCGAGAATGGTATTCTTAGCCCTGGGATAGGCACCTTGGAATGGGGTTCACAATAGCCACCCCTCAATGCTGACTTTCCAAACTGGAGTCCTACTACTAAAGGGTTATGGCTGTTAATTTTGATCCCGTTCAGACTCTTTTGGAATTGATATTTCTTGCTTTAAGCCAGTCATAAACCTCTTACTCGCTGTTAGAAATTTGGGTTAGAGACCAGAAAGACCTCATTAGAGGCTGCTGCAGCAATTTATTTTGCTTTCTCTGCTTCCCCACGGATGTTTTTATGTCTTTTCCCAATGGTGCTTGCCAATGTGCATGTTTCATATAGTGCATTGCTAAGCATAACAGGAGAGCATGTGAAAAAAGAAAACTCAGCTTGTTATGTCCATAATCCCAGCTAATTTGCATGTGGATGAATATGGAACACACACATATGTGCACACTCGTGCATACACACATGCACAGAAAAGCAGAGTGTGTGTAAAGGTATTTTCCTGTCCTTTTAGTCATGGAATTTGAAAAGAGAGTTCTGCAATGTCTTTGTAGACTGCATGGATAACAAACACTTGGGATTTTGTTTTTGGCCAGGTTTACACTGGAAGTGCATTAACTATAATGCACTTCCAGTGCATTATAACTATAAGTGCTATAAACTGTACTTTTGCCAGTAGGGAACCATTCAACCCTATTCCGTAAGCGTAGACAAACGTAACAGTGAAAACATCACTTTATCATTATAAACTGTGTCCATACTTGGAGTACTTTTGACACTTTTAGGTTGATCAGGGATCTCACGTTTTCACACCCTTGACCAACACAGTGGTACCAGTAGAAATTAGTAGCATAGACCACAGACATAGTCTTACGGTGTTGAACTTTTGGACTAATAATTTGTCTTATTTGGAAGATAAAGGCAGTTAATGAGATGACTAAAATAATTCCATCGGCATGTGAAAAGATGGAGTAGAGTCTTCAGAGGTCACCTTCGGTACAAACACTAATCATAAGGCTGTAGATGCACAGAGATATAAAGAGAAGCATGCAACATCCATTTCATGTCAAAACTTCATTTTATAGAGAAGTTCTTGTGTTAACCTGTTCCAGGTTTACCAGCACGTCTATAGAAAACAACTGGAAAAACACAAGAAAGTGAACACTCTGGGTTTTTTCTCTGTAGAGCACTAAACAGCTCTGGCACTGCAAACAGTTCCTTTAAAAACCATATTTTAGTAAGGATCTGAGTTTTGGTTTTATTTTCTGGCTTTGTCACAGATTTCTGGTATGATGTTGGACATGTCATTTAAGCTTTCTTTGCCCTAGCTCCTTATTTGTAAAAGAGAGATTAGATTATACTTGATCTTAGCTAAAAGGCTAAGAAGCAATTTTTTTTCCTTTTTTCCCCTATAGTTTTTTCTACATTTTTTCTCTTTATCTGTTTTGTCTATTTAGATGCAAAGTATTTGGGCCACAAAAGATCATCTTGCTATGCCTATGCCTTGCAAAGTGAATCCCCATTCTCTGCTGAAATCTCTAAACGCTACCATAATGTAAATAATAGTAAAGATATTATATTTGCATTCAGAATATATTTTTATTTCCCCATGGCAACACTTTCCTATGGTGAGAAATTGAAATGGCATTTAGTTACTCCACGTCCAGCAGCCGCTTGAGATCCATGGAAATTCCTAAGGAATATAAATTATCTGACAAGTCCCCCAAGTTAAGGGTAGAATGATGTGCAATTCTTTCTTTTTTTTTCTTTTCCCCAGATGTGTCAACTAGTATGGCTATAATTAGAGATGTAGTAGCAGTTTTTGTGCTTTAGCAATAAATCTGAAAATAGGAGATGTCACAAACTCAAACGTTTTTGCATTTCTCAGTCTGGTAACTTTAGAAGTAAAATGAACCCAAACTAGCTGAACTGAACTAAAATCTTAGGTGGAAATAGTTTTTAAACACTATCTTCTGTTAAAAAAAAAAATCACTTAAACATGTTGATTAAAGCATACAAAGGAATAATACAATTATTGCAACCATTTTTTTCCCAGAAATGCTTTTTCTTTGAATTATGGAATTTGCTGGAACATTTCCTTTTTTTTTTTTGAGCTTATGGGCAGGTCCATAATGTCCATGCTGTTTTGTTAAATTGCATCAGTTCTACTGAAATTATTTTAGGCACAAACAAAGTTTTTGGAGGGAGTGATCAGCTGAAACTGCCTGAGTAGCTCGTAGCATCATTTTAACATTTAGAAGGTTGCTCACAGACCTATATTGAAATAGCAAGGTTGAGAAAGTTGGTGTGCCTGTTTGCAGTGTTAATTTAGAAATCCATTTAGCCTATAAGTTATTTCTAGTGATCTAACTCTTATTGGGTATGTCAGCACTGCAGCCATGGAGGTGGAATAGCAGCTTGGGGAGGCATCCCTGAGATGATTTTAATTTAGGTAGGTTGGGTAGCAATAGCAGTTCACCGCAGGTCTGTCCAGGTCACTATTCAAGGCACCAAGAATGTCCCTGCAGTGTAGGGTATTTTTGGGATTCCCAATGACGCCCAACGCTTTATTTTTTGATAAATGAATTTGGCATAATGGTGTCCTGATTACACCTCATGCAGTAGAGGATGGACTAATATTCAAGAAATAGCATAGGAGGAGAGGATAGTGCTTCAGCTAGTCTTGTATCCTGTCCCTACTAATAGGCGAGAAGAAAGTGTTCCCAAGCAAAATAATAAGCTGTCTTTTCCGTAGTATTTCCAGTTTTGTCTTTCTGATCACCTAAGTTTCTGGACTAAAAATAAAAATATTCGTTTCCATTCTTCATGAATTGTTTTCCTGTTCTCCTCACTGTTGCACTGTATAACATTTAAAGTCTGAATGACACCGCCTGCCAACAAAAGTTGTGGCTTACTGACACTTTTTTGCTTTTCTGTGTAGACTTGGGCTATTGTGGTTAACACTTCAGGCAGAAGCTTTGGAAATGGGCTAGACACATAATATTTGTAAAAGATAGGAAAGGTCGTTTCCTGCTAGAAAGCAGAAGCCTACAAATAGCTCATGTCTAGCAACTTTGCCAAACCCCACCTCAGAATCAATTGGCGTTAAAAGCACACAGGAGGTCCATCAAAATCTGTGAATTTGCTGATAACACAACTTGTCAGGTACGCATATATTGTCTACATGCAGAGTCTTTCATGCAAATATTTCTTGTAAAGAGCAACGTTACACTTAAAACATTGTGTGGACATACAAAAGGAGCCTTCTGTTCTTGACAGTGATTTTTCTTTCTGCTTTGAATGGGGTAGGATCTCACCCAGATTCTTAACACTTCCCCTTCTTCCCCAGTCTCCATCTCTTTGTATTCACAGAAGCTGCTTTGAGAAGATTTGGCCATTCCTGGAGCATGTAGTTGCACTTCTCTGTGGGCAGGCTGGGGTTGACTGAATTACACCCCCCGCCCCCTCCACACCTTTCTAAAGCACTTTAACTTCTTGATCAGGCTCTTTCTTTCCTTTCCCCACCATGTGGCTCCTCCAGCACCGTTGCAGGTTAGTAGTGCCTCCCATAGGGAACTTAGGGAGGAGACAGATGTCGCCTTACATCTCATTTATGCCTCCATAAAAATGTTAATGTCAGCACAAATTGTGAGTAAATAGATGTTGCTACCCTTTGTTGTGCTACATCAAAGGGAAATCAATGGCATGGCAAAAGATATTAATAGACTGCCACTTTATTGCATTGGATGTCTGTTAGCTCTGTGGCAGAAAAGTATGGGTAGCCTGAGCTGCTCACACTCTCCAGCCACCCCAGGCAGGTCCTCTGGGTATTTGGGGGGCCCTCAAACCCCCTGGGGCACCTGCCCACTTGCCTGACTCACACAGAGGCACCCCAGGTTATCGTAATCACTCATCTTGCGAGGTTATGTATATGTTTAACTTCAGGAACATGAATAGTTTCATTCAGCTCAACAGAACTTTTCACATTTAAATTAAAGATTTTGCAAGGCTGAAAAATTAG
>NW_017729020.1:9706260-9719416 GCF_001723915.1 Gavialis gangeticus
CAAACCCCCTGGGGCACCTGCCCACTTGCCTGACTCACACAGAGGCACCCCAGGTTATCGTAATCACTCATCTTGCGAGGTTATGTATATGTTTAACTTCAGGAACATGAATAGTTTCATTCAGCTCAACAGAACTTTTCACATTTAAATTAAAGATTTTGCAAGGCTGAGAAATTAGGACTAGATTTTCAAGGCTCCAGTTCTCACTTCGGCACTTATTAATGACACAGTTTCTTGAAGCACCCTTCTTTGAAAGTATGGCCATTTTTTCTGTTTCTTAAGTGTGAGCTAAGATTTTTTTTTTTAAATTTTGGCCACAATGATGGGTCTCAAGCACTTTGGAAAATCACTTCCTTAGTATGCTCTTTGATTCAGTACTTTCTTTTAGGGGGAAAGAAAATTCGCATCAAAACACCAAAACGTCAGCTATGCAAACAATACACTAGTTTTCAGAAGACTGATCGATTAAAAAGCCCATCAAAGAACAACCTGTGCTTTAATATAAGAACTCCCTCCATTGACTGCAGTATAAATACCTTTTTCCCACCCACCCTGTACAGTTTATGTATGCAACTATTTTTTCCTGATATTTATTCTTAATTAAGCCTCAAAGAGGGGGGAGAGAGAGAGGAAGAGAATGAGCGGTGCCTTTTAGGACTAAACTCAATTTAATTAACAATATATTCTACTTGACTCTCAGATATTATTACACTTGTATTTCTCACCCATAAGACACACATTTTTGTTTGTACAGTTAACAGACTAAATAAAACCATAAAAAGGGTTATATTTTTAACTCCAGAGTTTTGTTACCCCCACATGCACCTTTTAATGTTTGAAATTAAACAGCAGGGAGATTTAGACTGTATGTTTCAAGGCCATTATAGTTAGCTATACCTCTGAGATCCATTCAGCACTGCAATGCTAACAGAGCACTTAATCCACGTCACTGCAGATACTCTAGGGTGTGCGCGCAATGGAAGGCATTTATTTACCAAATTAAAAGCACAGCAAGTAAAGGCCCGGGTAGTATTTAAGCACATCTTATCGACTCGTATTCTGCTGCTATTTACTAAATTTCTCACTGATGGAAGATGATGGATGTGCTGATCAGTTGGCTTTCCTAAAGGTGAAATGAATGTCTGCTGATTTATTCCTCTTGCATTGACAAAACAGCTTTTGGTGTAACTGGAGACTATCCAATCCCAGCTAGATGTGTAGAATTGAGGCAGTTTCTCTCAGTACTTTATTACACTCAAACTAGTTTAAACTGTGCAATAGAGATCCTGATAGGTTTCAGATTCATGTCAACTTTAATATCAAAACCATTATATATGTATCTAAACATGCAAAATGGAGTGTGTGCAAAGAAGTATATAAGGCCAGATCCTCAACTGATGGAAATCAGCCACCATAACTTCAATGAAGCTGTGTTAACTTATACCATACGAAGATTTGGACTATGTTTTGTATGTGCAAGTGCGTGCACGTGTGTAATATATGCACACAAGCATAAGCATGCACACAGACACACAAACTTACTAAATGTATATTTCTATCGTATATATGTACTGTTTATATAACACACTATGTTTGAGCGATCATATTGCATTACATAAATGGTTGTATTTGGAGTGACCTATATGTAGTTTGCATATGCAGACTGATAAATCAAGTGCTTCAGGATCCTCTGGAATGAATGATGTTAAATACAATCTTTTATCTAGTGATGGGGCACAGCATGACATAGTATTTCTCCCTCAGCTGTTAATTATGGAAGTAGTGTACATCCTTTTGGTTGTTAGAAATTGATTTGATTAAATCTTTGTGGACTTGCCTGGAGGGCTCTATCTCCCGTGGTGCCTTGTGGAAGTGCCTTGCTGATGAAGGAAATAACACAAATTAATGGAGGTACTTTGGAAGGGGGATGAGTTTAAATGGATTTACACCAGTAGAGGTGCATCTGTTTCTAAACAGACTTAGTAAATTTGTGATCATTTTCTTCTGTAAGCAAGATCTGAGGCTCTGTGTGATATTTTGCCTTGGTTCATATTTGGTTTAGGTGTGCTTCTGAAAAAAATGTGGAAAAGCCAGAATTAAGTCACTTGTCTTGCATCTGGAGAGTCTTAATAGGTCAGCCATATATGATAATGTTGGGTAGTTCAGGAATTTAGAGTCAGACTTTTTCCCTACTAACAGGTCTTCTCCATATCTAACTTTTCTGTATCATTTACTTCACATTCATCTTCACCCTCCAGATCCCTCCTGTGATGATGTTGGCCATTTCCTAGGGTTTAGTACATTATAAATACCATTTTAGACCTTGATGTTAACTGCAAGGCTACAACAAAGCTGTCCAAAATGACAAACAAATCTTCCAGCCTTTGCATCAATGTCCTTTCATCACAGAGTCAGTGATAAGCATACTAGATTAATAATAGTGTTTTCTTAGGATAGAAAAGAGAAATTGAGTCAAATAGCATCTAGGTAACAAGCCCTTTCTGTCAGATTGGAAATATGAAAAAGCAGAGTATTGTTTATAAACTGTTTGCCCATAGTGTGCAAGTACTGTCCTGCCTTTGCTATTGCTTTTCTTAAAAGACAGGGAGAGCTTCTTTGTGCATATTTGATTCTGCTGGTGGCAGTCAAGAAACAACCTGGCTTTCATTTCCTTGGCACAAAGAATCAACTGCTGTATGTGCACATGCATGTAATGAAATATAGCATGGTACAGACAGCAGGTTGACAGAATCTAAGAGTATTTGATGTCCCTTTGAAATGGATCTTATGGGTAAATAAGCTAACTGCAGTGGTCAGTTGTTGATGGGGTGTGATTTCATGCAGTTGGTCAAGCATATTTGCAAATGGCTCGGCTCTCTGTACAAGCGCCTTATTTCCACGACTTCTGTGTAAGGGCTGTAAATTTGAGCCATGTCTTACATGCACAATACTTCATCTCATTTCCCCTCAATTTCTTCACAAGTTCATGATGAATATAATGTGTCCTGTGAACTGAAACTCACTGAAGCAGCTTCAAGGTTCAACATGTGCATGTCTAATATTGCTCCTAGTTTCAAGAACTTGCAAAACCAATTTATATTCTCAGGCTGTACCATGTACACAAAATTTACTGTTACAGTTGCAGTTCCTGAGTTTCATGCGGATTCAAACCTCCTCATTACTGTAGCTACTTCCTCTTTGTAAAGAGACTCAAAATACTTTTAAAACTGAACTCCCTTTTCAATGTACATTGAACAACTTACAAAGGAAAAAAAAGGAGACAATTGATAGTTCACTGATCCAGTCATCTATAGATTCACCAATTTCAAAGGAAGAAAAAAGCCCCATGAAGATTACTAAAAACATCTGGCTGCATGTTCCTAGCCTTAAATGACCCTTTTCTGTGTCATTTATCTGCCCCCTTTCACACATAGCGTATTTATTTTCATCAGCATGTTTGTTTTTAAGTGAATGGTGATTCAATAGCACCCATAGGTTGCAACCAAAACCAGGGCCCATTGTGATAGGTATGTTGAGAGAGAGCCTCCTTCTTGGATCACAGTACATATAGGCTGATAATGCAAATGGTGAAAGAAAGAAGGGAGGTTAACTTAATTGTATAACCGAGGAGCTAAGAGGCAGAAATGTACTTACTCAAGGTCACACACATGCTTTGCAAATCCAGGGCCAGATCTCCTTGGTCCTGTGACAGGACCACCCTGAAAGAGAATACATTTTCTCCTGCAAATCGTTTACAACTTGCTGAGAGTGGAGAATTGCAGTATGCTAAGAGATAAACAGGAACAATTATATTCCATAGACATGTTGCAAAGTTTTAGGGGTTGTAGACATTTCATTTTTTTCCCCATTATTTTTGATACTACAAATTTGGATCACAGACTCAGCATGGGATTTTTGTTTGGTTATGTTTAGTAGCTCATTTATTGCAGTATTTGTTTTATTTTGTTTTCTGTAATTCCATGGCTGTATCGGGAAGATCTTGCCATTGCAATTTTATTTTTAAAGTGGAAATGAATATATTAAGTTTGCCTCCTGCTGACTGAGTAGGAAGAAAGGGATTTTGTTTCTGGATTTTTTTTTTTATGTGCTTTGATACTACAGTGATAGCAAAACTGAAAACAGGTAGACACCTGGATAAATAGTACATCAGGGTTAGCCGTCTGTTTCACCACTTGCGGCTGGATCAGCAAATCATTTGCCTATTGCAGTAGATTTTGTTGGGTAGCACTTACTAAAAATAAGCTAACAGCACCTGTAAGACTTTTCAAAAATGTTCTTAAGATGAGGTTGAATTTAGAGAGGATTGAGGGGGTGAGGATCTACATTTTTTTCCTAAAGAAGAGGTGTCTTTATTTCAGGCAAACTATAGATCCAGAGCAAAGGCTTTGTACATTATTAATGAGAGGATGGTGATCAGAATGGTCTCAATTCTCAATGTGAAATGTGTGAGTAGATATGGGCTTAACATAACTAAACACTATACATACGCAAAATTGCTAAGAGCACTTACACTTAAGGAGAGTTTTTCTCTGCTCTTATTACAGTGACTCTTCAGTTTCCTGGTGCTTTTAGCGTATTATGTGATCTAAGGTCCTGTATGACATTAGTAGTGCAACCTAGTACCAGCATTTTTGCCCAAATAGCATCCCGAAAAAGTTTGTGATTAAGTTAGATTTTACAAGTGTGTATTACATCTCTTATGTGTTGAAATATGTTGTATCTTGGCATGTTGCAGTTCTAAATGGAATGAGTTATACTATTCACACTGGCTCTTTTTAATATGCTTATATTACTTTTTGATCCAAGATGCCTTACAACATGTTTTAGCATCTACAGAAATTTGGGTATGGACTCATTCAAAGCATATCTACCTGAGTTTTTAGCAGTCCCAATAGGCAGTGACTTGTCAGGTATATGCACTTTTTTCTCCTTCAGTTTCTTTCCCTCTTATTTTCTACGTGACCCACACTTTCTCCAGTCAACCATTGGAATGATGCTTAGTTAGAATATCACAAGAGCCAGCAATAAGCTCCTGAAGCCTGATAACAAAGTCCACTGAAATAAATTGGAAGTCTCCTACAGTGTCAGCAGTAGTGTTTGCAGTAGACCCCTCAGACCTGCTGTACTCGCAGCAGTCCAGAAGGCTATGCTTGACAACAGGCCGTATTTGAAATTCCTTCCCTGGAAAATGAATATCGCCCTGTAGGACTTGGAGCCTTTGTCAATTTGTGCAAAAAGCCTCCGATACTTCTCAAACTGAGCAGAGAGCTACTTATTAAATCCTTAAGCTAGTATGGTTGTCTTTTATTTTTAATGATGGTAGAAGACATGAATTTCAAAAGGAAGTCTTATCGCAATCAAGGCTTAGCTGCTTTTCACACCTGAAACTACAAAGCACTAATGAAGAGATGCTGTGAACAGGCCACTGTCTGGATTTAGCTAGATATAATTTATTCCCTTTTCAAATGCTGTTGTACGTTCTTCCAGTTCCTTTCTGTAGTGTATTCACATTCAAAAATCTCAGTGCAGCAACCGTGCATTGACCCCTTGCTATTAGAAGCAGTTTTTATGACGTGTTTTTGGAGCAATGCTCCTTTGTTCAGATGTTAAGGAGCTCTAGAAATGTGGTGCCCAGCTCCATGGGCAGCTGTTCTCTTCAGATAATTGTATCTTCCATGGTCAAGAAATGGAACTAGTTTCCGATATATCCGAAATTCTGTGGAAGGGAAAAAGATGGAAGCTTGCTAACTGGTATATCCTCTTATTGACACATTCTCTGTGAGAGAAATCAGTGTGAGCAAATTAGGAAATAGACTGAAGTCCAGGTGTTGTGCTTTAAGTGTTTTATGTTGCGGCTGTTTCCTTGGGAGTTCTGGCCCCTGCTGTGCCCTTGTTTTATGTCTTTTCTGGTGGCAATGTAGATTGCAAGAAATGCGAGGCAGTTTGTGTTCTTTGCCGGTGCCTAGCACAATGGTATCATTTCCATATGTTTGTAATTCACACAAACAATAATATAGTAATGGAGGCCAAAGAGTCCAGATTTCCAAAGAGCTTGGCAGCTATCTATGAATCAGAGTTTCAAAGGTGCCAGCAGGTTATGCTGATTTCAGTGAGGGATGCTGTGAGCTGAGCTGTTCTGAAACGTGCCCGTGTATGTATTTAGTTCCAGCACTGTTGTCTATGGCGTGGATCTTTACATATTTACATCATGTTAAGGACCTGATCCTATGCCAGCTGAATGAAACAGCAAAACGTACATCACGGTCGTGGGTTCAGAATCAGACACAACAACAAGATCGACAGGCTGGCATTTTAAATTGTAGCTCAGTAGTGCCTGGATGGGGTTTTTTTCCTCCCCCCCCGCCGGCATTATTCATACATATCCTTGCTGCTGCTGCTCTTCTTTGCATTCCTTCATTGCAGTCCTTTCCTGCTCTGCCTTAAACGGAATGGTTCCTAAATAGCAGAAGGTGTCTGCCACCTTGTGACCAAGACAGACTGAGTGTTTTCCTCTTGTAGACTAAAACATATCCTCATCCCACCCAGGCTCCAGTTCAGCTTACTGCCCCTGCTTATCACATGATTTGGCAGATGCTTAATTTTGTGCATATGTTTAAGTCCCATTGACTTTTGTAATGAGATGTAGGTGCAATACTTTGCTGAATTGGAGTCATAATGCCCTCTCACTATTGTTGCACTGCATTTTATTTATAGGTCGCTATTCAACATCAGGGAAGAGAAGGTTATAGATGCTATGTTGAGTATTTATTATGATGTAGAAACTAATCCAGAGTCTCTTCAATATTCTTCTGCTGATACTGTTCTTTGGAGATTTGTCCCATATTTTGCATTTTGGCAGAGTTAAAGTTAGAAGTCATCAGATCACTCTTGAACAGAAGCCAAAACTTAGTTTCCAGGGCAGGACTATGTGCTGCTGCTTTCAATGATAGATGCATGCATTGGAGGAATGTCACTGGATCAGCACTGGGATTTTTATTATGTCACTTACCATGACATCACTTTACCTGTTAATGAAGAGCTTGGCAGGTGAGACGGGACAGAACCTCAACCACGGTGGACATCAGCTGCAAGACCTGTCAAAGTAATTGGCACCTTATCTATCAGAACGCTAGCTGAAACTTGGCATTTGTTACAGCTAATAAAGCACGGTGTCTCCTGACAATCAAGGAATTGAACTTAAAGATCCTATTTGTGGAGTCTGAAGGAGATGGATTTTAATGTTGTGCTCAGTAATTTGCCTTGACATGCTGGAAAAAAATATGTAACAGAACCTGGAGTTTATTACTCTTCTTTGCAAGAGAAGTGACTCAGAGTTTTAGTAGATAGGTGTGACCCCACCCCATTCCTCAGGCCCCAGGCCCCCTTTTAGATAGGAAAATATAGTAATTAGATGGCATATTAAGTGCAGTTCCATTAATTGCTGGTTGTAGTTCCCCATGGTGCAAACTGGAACTGTATCAGTACCTATATGGCCAATGATGGAAGCAGTCGTTATTGAGAAATTATCAGTTCTTTTGATCCTCCACTTCCTCACCTAGAAGAGACGGCACTTGTATCCTACCCCCTGCACCACCATTTCAGGAACGCTTCACTGGCTTCAGCCACTTTCTGCCCCTTCGCCTCCTTTCACCCACTTGGTGAATATGTGGGGGTGGAGAAAGTAATAGGTGTGGAAGAAGTAAACCAAGGCATCCCCCAATTCCCTCATGTTCTGGCAAAATCCAACTCATTACATGCCCTATGAAAGGCATTATAGAAATATAAGAAGTATAGCAAAAGGAAGTATTTTCAACCCTGTCTTGAGACTGCATTAATTATGCTTCTCCAAACTGGACCTCTCTTGGAAAACACTATTATAATGGCGATTCTTTACTCACCACAGCAATGTAATGCTCGTGTTGGGCATCAAATAGTCCACTTAGCAATCCTCTGAAAAAACACCTCAGTGCTGTCCTTCGAAAGAGCTAGAAAGTCTAATTTCTGTTCCCAGCTTTGCCATCATATGGATCATAGGCAGAATGCATGTGTGTACCTCTGGTTTTTCTCCAAGCATTGATCTTGTAAGTAATGTGTGTCAAGAACTCATTCTTCTGATATACAAAGCCTAACACATTGCATTGCCAACTTGCATTTTACTGATCTTGAAGGGTGGGAAGGAAGTGTTCAGATCCTGTTACAATGACAGCAAGGAAACTGCAATGTTCAGGTTTTCCTAATATCCACAAACAAGAAGATTTCTCAGGACATGAGCATAGCAGCAATTTCCTGGACTATAGGTTTTCACCTGTGTGCTTTCTCACACTGAGGCTACTCCAACAATATTACAAAGAGCATAAATGCAGAATAGTTCTGGCTTGGATATTTTAATGATGACTGCCAAGAAAATGACCTAATAAAAATAACTATTTACTGGAGTATAAGCAGGGGTGGGGCAGAATGGTAATTTTATCTGAATTGGTACTTTATGGAACAGTCAGTAATAGTGCTGATAATTTATCTTCCTGTCTCTTAAAATATATTTAAAAGAAAAATGTATTTAGAAAAAAATATTCATTGGGACTTCCAAAACTTCTTGTGGATTTCACTTGTTTGTGGTGCTCCATTCATTCTGACTGTTGAAGTTACTTAATTCCCCAGTTTTTTTTTTTATGCTGAAACACTATTGGCGTACAGATTTTCTACTGACCTTGCATTAATTCTGAAATTCAGCGTGAACCCTATCTTAGTGCCATCATGTTTGCTGGGCTTGACTGCACAAGCCTTTTGACATTTGAGGCCAGATGTTCAAATCACGAAACTCGAAGGTCATAGCACGTATCGAAGAGGCAATGCTATAAAAGACACGTGAATCCCTCGGCATTGGGAACAAGCTAGCTCTGTCACAATCAACTATGTATTATTCATCAGATTATGGGGGAGGATTTTTTTTTCCTTACCAGACATCCTTAGTACACTGTCAAGCTTGGGAGTATCTTGTTTGAAAAGTGGACCTTTCTGTTGTGCTAATGAGGCTCCTGTTTTGATAGTTCACGTTATGAATATTTGTAAGATGATTTGGATGCCAGTGAATGATTTAGCATTAACTGACAAATACTTGCATTAAAGTTGTCTGCCAGATCATTTTTACTGCTCTAACGCACACTTTTGGCAAGAACAGCTAGGAGAGAATGCTCCTCCAGACTAGGGAAAGCTTTTCTTTCCCAGACTAGGGAAAGCTTTTCTTTCCTTCTCCTGAACAGTGAGGAAGAGTGGTGCAATTGTGTCTGCACTGAAACTCCACATCCTCTCATAAGTCGGTCTTCCATGGATTGAGGGAAACCTTTAATTTTTTTTTTCTCTCAAAGCAAAAATGTGGCTGTCAGATCACTTATCAAGCAGCATCTGTCTGCAGGGAAAAATGGAGGATTTTAATTTTGCAATGGAGCAGCAGCTTCTAATTTAGCTGAATCTTTTCCATAAAATAGGAAATTTAAACAATTTGCCCCCAGTTTTGCCTAGGGGAGAATTTAGATCTTCCCTTGGGAGAATGACCTGTTACTTTTACGAAATGCTGGAGCCTAATGGCTTTGTATTTCTTTACCCAAAAGGTAAGATAAACCATTTTTAACTCAGGGAAGCATTTTTGATCCCAAAAACTTGCAATGCAGAGCGGTTTCTTCTGAATTTAACTGAGTTACAAAGCTGTCTGTACAATACAAGACCAAAATGCAGTGCTTAGTCAAATTACTTGCAATCCCTAAGGGGAATAGGGTTCAAAGTAAAAAAAAAAAATGCAATTGATGCATGGCTAGACCGCAACACTAATTAATATTTTATCCATTGATTTTGTTGTTGTTGTTGTTGTTGTTGTTGTCAAGGGAGAAGGGAGGAAGGATTATGTTTTATTTATTACTCCAAGGTAGGAAGGGGTATGGGGGGTGCACTGATAAAGGGTCCAGTACAGCAGTGCAGAATGGAGGCCCATAACTGGTGTCTGTCCATGTACATAATAACATGCGAGTGAGTGTTTCAGGCCGAGCAGGCCATACCGCATAGCCAAAAAATACAGCTTGTTTAAGGTCTTTAGCATTATGAAAGTCATTAAAGTCATATATTGCCGTGCTCCTTGAATAGCAGCATGTAGTGACATAGAAGTAATTTTCCAGAAAATAATGTGTAATTCAAATGGGGAACATGTCAAGTTTTTAAAATACATAATCTTCTTCCCTGTGTCTTGTAAGAGAAAATGGATTACGAGAGAGAGCAGTCTGGAGACTTTTGACTGATGGTATTTTCACGTGATGCCTATTTTTTTTCCCTTATAGCCCTCTGAATAAGTAGTCATGTTTAGCTGATCCTTGGAGCAGACATCACCATATAGCAAGAATCAAGGAAGGCTGAGGTGAACTAATGAGATAGTCCCAGCTCAGACATAATCATGTCTGGCTATTGCTGTCTTCACATTACTTGTCAGGACAATGCCTTCTACTTCTCTGTAGGGGCAAATGTGAATTTAAAACTAATTGTTTAACAGTCTGTCACCTAGCACAAGTGCATGACTGCCAGGAAGCCAAGGCTAAAGAGGTCAGGGTTTGAACAAAGTTAGTTATCAAGAAATGATCCTTGTGCCAGTAGTCCTGAAATGATCTAGCAATGCTGTGGTTTAAAATCTCTACCCTGATTCTTTTTGTCTGTTCCTACTGGATTTAAGAAGCAATGGACCCTGCCATAGATGGCAAATAGCGCTCTCTCTCCAGGGGGTCACCAGATAGCCACAGATGTGCAACTGGTGTAAAGGGTCATATCTTCCTCTCCCATGGGGCAGGGGGGAATGACACTCTTGTAGAAATCCCCCAGCATCATCTCTTTGCAGGGAGGGTTGGGAGCAGCTTTCCACATGGCAGAAAAGCTTTGCCACTGCTCCCTGAAAATCAGGTGGATTCTTGAGAGATCAGGAAAATTCACATACTCAGGATCAGCCATTATGGAAGAGGGGAATCTTACCTTTACTGAAGTTGCATTATCTGCCCTTCTGTATCTTTTCTGCCCCCGATATTTTCTGGGTTGAGGTCCTATTAACTATTTCTAATCTAATTACACTGGTCATGGTGCTTATTGATAAACAGGGATCCTGGTTTTCTCTGATTAAAAAAATCCAAACTTTTCTGATTACTCCTCTTCCCCACGCCATATTTTTCCGTGATTGAATATGTGTATGTATATGTATGTGTGTGTGTGCATATATAAACATGCTTAAAATGAAATGGCACACACATGCACACACACATAATATTAGTGGTATTTCATTTTAATCACAAAAAATGTGGATTTTAGGGTTGGGTTTAGATTTTTAAAAAAATCATTTTTTTTTTAATCAGAGAAAACCAGGATCCCTGTTGATAAATGACAGAAAGCTCCTTTATGTTTTAAAGGAATTGAAAAATATATTGGCTTATTAGAAAAGCTGAAGTACGGGGAGGGTCTACTTGTGCTTTACCTTGGTAGGATAGCCTTGCTTTAATTGTTGCAGGATTTAATAAAAGTTCTCTGATGCTGAGAAGGGGGTGAGAAGAATTGCAAAGGACATATTTTATTTGCTCAAACAATTAACTGGAGGGCACTACAGAAAGCTTGTCATGTTTTGGTGCAGAATACATCTTATGAGAATTATAATAGCATAAATTAATTAAAATGTGCCTTTCAGGTCTATATCTATCTATCTATCTATCTATCTATCTATCTATAGATATACAGATGTGTGTATTTGTGCATGCATATGCGTGTGCGCTAGAATATTTTACTATTTTAATTTTAGTTGCATGGAGGCTAGCAGTGCAATTAATCCAAGAAAAAGAGTGTAAAGTTAACCCACTGCTTCCTCTAAAAATGCATATTTCCTTATCTCTCTACCCCAGGGGTGGGCAAAACGTGGCCCGCCAGGCCATTCTATCTGGCCCGCGGGGCCCCTAAAAAATTTAGAAAGCTAATATTTATCTGCCCCCGGTTGCCTGTCATGAGGCCCTCAATGCCTTGCTAAAACTCAGTAAGCGGCCCTCCACCCAAAATAATTGCCCTCCCCTGCTGTACCCATCTACAACAGTCTTTTTCCTATTTTTGTGTATATTAATTCTCTTCCTTCTTTTTATGAATGCTCTCAGATCCTGCAATGTTAGGATGTGACCAACTGTAATCATGCTGTCTAATTTTTTCTTAATAATGACATGTATGTTAAGAGAAGCACCTATTGCATGGAGGTTGGAAAATCTTTTTGCTGCCATCCGCTTTAAATAGATGTGAAGGAGAAACAGCCCCATGCAGTTTTCATTTCAATTTCAGTGAGGGTATTAAAGCTGAAAATATTCATGGGTCTACAAAATATACCTACTTACTACAGCCTGGGAAATTGCAAATGGATTAATCAAACGAGGCCAATAAAGCTACAGGATATGTCAAACAGAATAGTAGTCATAAAAAGATTGATTTAAGATTATCCTTGGAAAATATGGATGTTAGGGCAAATAAACACAGTTCTGATTCTCTTTAATGTGTGATGATTCCAATGCTCTATCTGTTAACCGGCCACCTATTGTTAGCAAGAAGCTACATTCTTTTAAAGCCTAAATTCAAATCTGGATGAGGGATGCTCTTTTGATGGAAAGTTTCTATTATAGCTCAATGTCAGGAAAGCAAATGTAATGGATCCTTTCTTTTAATTCTGCTGTAAGTTGGCCTAGAAGATTAGTAATAGCAGAGACCACAGAGATGATTAGGTTTTGTTTGCTTTGGGGCATTAAACTAGAAACTGCCAGATGTTGCTGAGAACTAATAGTTTTATAAGGCTGGGTGTGGCAAGCCAATCTGTTTTCCACAGATTTGCACATGAAGCATGTTTTACAGGTATGTTCTGATAAAGGTAAGTTGACAAGCTAATCTGAAACATTATTGATAATTGTTCACCGTGTTCCTTCTAGAGGATTTTTCTTCTCATTTTCTCTGTGTTTCCTAATCTTTCCTCCCTTGCTAGATTTGACTGCAGGAATTCATTTCTTTAACTGGAAAGAGAATGTAGGAATATATGAGAAACTTTTTCATTTTTTATTTTTTCTTCATTAGACTATTTCTGCATATCTGAAGT
>NW_017729020.1:9719935-9721266 GCF_001723915.1 Gavialis gangeticus
TGGCTTAAACCAGTTTATGCAATGTCTGTCCCAGACCCCTTTCCGGTTTAAGATTAACTAAAGACTGGGCCTGCGTGAATAAGGAAGTATTCGATTCGGATTCAGCTGATTTGGAAGACAGTGATTGAATCTGGAGATCCAGAATCATTCGGCCGAATCAGCTTCTGAAGATTTGGTGCTGATTTGGAGAGATTTGTTGATTTGGATCGGCCGGGGAGAAGCAGGCTGTAGGTTCTCCGGCGGCTCCTCCGGTTGTGCCTGCCTCTCCCCAGGCAGAGGGGAGCCATGGGAAAAGTCCTTGGCTGCCCTGGCCGGCCCCAACCTAGTCCTGGTACTTTAAAAAAAAAAAAAAAAAAAAAAGCCCCATTCTCACCACCTGCAGGAGTGGTGATTGGGGCCTCTGGGCACTCGTGGCAGAGCCCACCGCAGGCAGCATTGGGCAGTGGGGGGCAGCTGCCCCATGGTGTGGATGCGGGGCGCCATGAGCTTCCTGGGAGCTGGGGCTGCTGTGGCTGAGGGCTGCTGGGCTCCACTGCTCCTGCTTGCCTCGGTCCAGAGTGAACGTTTGTCCTGTTATAACTCAGTTCAGCCTGGGCAGGTTAGACTAACCTGCAAAGGTTGAATCAATTCCGGCTCCGGCTTTTTGAATGTTTGTCCCTAGCCAAAAGCACCAAAAAAATCTGTGCGCCTACACAGTGCCTAGCAGAAAGGGTTCCTTCTTTTTCACAGGGGTACATGTACTGTACTACAAATATCTATAAATAAAAATATCAGTATTTTAACTGCAAATTCGTCATTCAGCATTTCATAACTATCTCTATTGTATTTTAAAGAGAATATTTTTTTATTCTCCTCAACATAAATCTATATCTAACCACTGGAAATTTCTTGCATGGCCATGGATAGGATCACAAACTGACATAAGGCAGGTAAGAAACAATTTGTTTAAACAAGTGAGGGCTTATATTGGAAAATATGTTTTCCTCCAAAAGTACTTCATATGAAAGGACAAAAGCTGTAGTTCGAAGCGGAAGTAATTTAAAGCAACATTCACAGGGTAAAGATCCAACATCTTTGGGGTCTGAGTGTTTAAAGATTGATTTCAGTGGTAGCTTCATTCTAGTAATTTGCCCAGAGTTGAGAGGATGTAGGCAGTTGCTTTATGAAGGACTTCCAAGTATTTGGCATTCTTAAAGAGATGGGTCCTAGTTACAATTTACAAGGCTCCTCTACATAACTTGGGCAGGCAGTGTAAAAGGGTTCAAAGGTAGCTGACCTTTTTATGTCGCCAGAATAGTGCAGAAAGTCTGCAATGTGAAATAAAATCAGTC
>NW_017729020.1:9726266-9735894 GCF_001723915.1 Gavialis gangeticus
CTTTATGAAGGACTTCCAAGTATTTGGCATTCTTAAAGAGATGGGTCCTAGTTACAATTTACAAGGCTCCTCTACATAACTTGGGCAGGCAGTGTAAAAGGGTTCAAAGGTAGCTGACCTTTTTATGTCGCCAGAATAGTGCAGAAAGTCTGCAATGTGAAATAAAATCAGTCCTAAAATTCTTAACTGTTTCATTCAATGCTGAGATATGATTGCCTCCAGGGCATGGTAGAAAGGCACATACTTGTATTTTAAAAGTGTAGTTTTAAAAACTTCAGTGGCTTGTTAAGGGATTCTCACTTTTTCCAGCTCTGCCAAACGTGTCGTTAGAAAATGTAACATCTCCAGGGGAAGTTGCAGGTGGGGAACAAACAAAATAAGGACAGCTCTTTTGTCTCTCTTTGTTGAATTTTCAGTTCAAACATCATGCCTGAGATTTTTCAAAGCTGTCTAAGGGGTTTAGATGCTCAATTCTTGTTTTGGAAAAATAGTAGAAGTGGGTTGGTTTGGGAGTTTTGAAAAGCTCAGCCTGTGAATGACTTCTTTAAAGTTTGACCCATATGATGTTTATATTTTCTAATAGAGATCCATTTGTAACTGGTGTATAAACAGCTAACAAATGGTTAATTCATTATTATGGAAATCAAGAGGTTTCTCTTAACCCAGGTTCATAGTTGTATATAATGTTTCCTGCTGACGTAATTGCATCTCAAGCACATACAGCTCATGCCTGTAATATGTTTATAACATTTATTTGTTCCTTATTAACCTTTCATAAACCACTTTAGAAATGTAACCGTAACTCTGGAGCCATTAAGAAAAATGGCTAGTGTAACACTTTTTTGCTGTTGTTAACATTTGAAATGTTTCATGGACATGGTTTAAATCGGATGAAGCTTTGATGGAATCATGACAGATTTGGGACAATGCTGGGTTTCCTACTGCCTTGTCCACTTCAACAGGCAGACTGCCCTTGGACCGGGCTGCTGATGAACCTTGGACTGGGCGAGATACGCCGACATCCCTTTCATGGTAGGAAAAATGTCTGTGGTTGGAACAGAACTGTCAGTGGGTAGGATGCCACAAATGGTTTCTTTGGGTTCTATAATTAGAAATTTCCAAATGGGAATGAAGACATTTCTACATGGGAACACATTTTCTGGTTTCAAAGAACGAACCTTCTCTGTGAAATTTAGTTTCTTTTCTCCATCCCAGGGTATGTCACATCTGGTCACATCGCCATCCAACAAATTAAAAATGGCTGCAAATTCCAGGAATATAAGGTCTGCTGTTGTTCTGTACTTTATAAAAATTTGGAAAGCTTGCAGTTTCCTTTTCTCAATTTGTATCATTCTCCATTGTGCATTAGACATTATGCTTTGAATTTATTACACTGGAATACGTACACGCTGACTGTTCTGTAGTTTTCTATTAAGTTTGAGGCACCTGAGGAAGCAAAAGTCAACCACTGCATTTTTTAACCCTCTTTTAATTAGCTCATTAGGGATTTAAGGTTCTGTTGCTGGAATTCCACCACGGCACCTCACTCTTGGCTTTTGAGTTTATTTGCATTTGAAATTTGAAATTGCATTTCAAGCTATGCATTGCAGCAGGGTATTTAAAGAAACTAACAGCATGAAAATAGAGGGCATATCATTGGAGATCTTTGTTTGTCTCTCTTCAGGCCAAGAGAAACAGATAGCTATTTGTATAGCCTCCCAGAGGTTATTTGTGTACCAGTAAAGTGTACATGCCCTTAGTATCAGAAAGATCTTGGAAAGCCCCTTGCATATCTCATAGAAGTTTTTATATACCATCCAAGGAATTTGGATGGAAGTATAACTTTACAATATATTATTCATTGTATAAGCAGCTACCTTTTGATGTTCCTTCTTTCAAATGAACTGCTGGCTCTTACAATGTTGGAAACGTGGATTAGCTGGGCCCAGTTCATACACGGGGTCAAAATACTGGCATCAGTGGATTTCTGCAAGAAATGAATTTGTTAAATGAAGATTTAAAGTTTTCTGTAATGAACTGCTCAACTTTTTATCTGTTTCTTCCAGATGTTGTGTTTTCAGGACTGGAACCGTATTTGCCAATCGGTGCCAATATGGGTAGGAAAATGAGAATAAGTAGTGCAGAAATGCTTTATCAGTGAGGCATTTTTCAATGAAAGCTAAGTGGCTTTATGTGATTTCTGGCACGTCAAACTGTGCGTGTGCCATAGAGCAGAGCAACAGTGCACTAGTGCACTATCAGGTGCAACAAATTGGCCTTTCCAATTACTAAACTGGGCAAAGGAATATAATACTGTAAAAAATTCGGGCCAGGGTGGAAATGGATACTACAATTGTAGCCAGTAGATAAAGTAGAATGAAATATGGGTTGTGGTGGATGGAGGTGGGGCCAGGTTGTTGTCCCCTAGCCAGGGAAAGAATAAGAGCTTTGGTCTGCTTTTAGCAGAATTGTGAACTGTTCTTTTTTTCTTCCTCATCTCCCTTACACTTTAAACCCTGATTATGACCTACACTACTTTTGGTAGGAAAATTAGACCTCAATTTACTTCTCAATGCAGGCAGTGATTTTAATTTACTTATATTTGCAAAAGCCCAAAAAACCAAACGCCAAATCTCTCCTTACCCTTTCTGCACATAAGCTCAAATGCTTGCCCAGAAAAAGTCAAGCAACACAAATATATGTTGCAGTGTTATTTAAAGATGTAAATGGAAGTAGCCACATCATCTGAGTAGTTTGCTTCAAGAAATCAAGTTTGTGTGGGAAGTGGGGGAAATGGGGGGGTGGGTTCCTCATTGAACATGAATCATTGATTCCTCCTCTGCTGTCTCCAAAGACTTGGAGTCCTCCTCGCATGTTATCCACTTGTATCCTGTACCTTCACCATTCAACACATGCAATTGTGTTTCTTTACCTAAGAAAGGTTGAAACTGAACCTAGCTTATTGTTGGATCTTAGTACGGTGGAATGGGGAGATCACATGTGTTTCTTTCATCTAGGAAGTGTTGCAAGGTTGTTGTAATCATGATGGTCCAGGGAATGTATGAGAGGCAAGCTTCGTGCCTGACAGCTTGGTAGGGTGATGTAGCCATGATGGTCCAGAAATTATGTGAGAGGCAAAGGTTTCTTAGGGTAATACCTTTTATTGCACCAGCTGTGTAGTGAGGATTGAGTTAGACAGGCTTTCGGATGCAGGGCATTCTTCATCTGGTCTGCCCGAAAGCTCATCATATTTTTTTCCAAACTCCATAGTTGGTCCAATAAAAGACACCACTCAAAAGAAAAAGCCCCTTGTCTCACTGACTTTATAGGGATATAGTTAAATTCTCCAAAATATTTCATTTATTTAACCTAGTCTTCTATATTCCTGAAAATACATATTTAGCTAGAGAGGTAAGTGTGTGGCATGGCCGTAGGCTTGCGTCACTCTATCTAGAGACCGACCTTCAGTTTATGATACAGTCTCTTGGACTTCTACTTAACTGGTTTGAATATCTTGATCTCTTTATGCAGTGAACTAAAGACATCTGTATTGAATAATGGCAGCGCTTGAGTTTGGTGTAACCAAATATACTTTTGTTATTTAAAATCATACAATTTTCTGTCTTATTAGTAGCAAATATGTCTTTGAGAAGCCACACAACTGCTATGATTCAATGCATACTCACTGGATAATGTGATATGCACAGGAACATAACAAAAGATGAGGGCCAGGAATGGAAATGGATAGTACAATTGTATTTTTTTACACACACACACACACACCTGGAGTTTGCTAACAAAAACCCTCTCTTGTGTTTTGAGTTGTATTGTTGACTATCCTGATCTGATTTAAATGCCATATACATGTTTTTTGGAACTATAATATACTTTTGACAGTGACTGATGTTCAAGTTTGATTCACAGCAAGGTTACTATGTAAGGCATGGGAAGAAAATAAATGACAAATGACAACTTTTTAAATGGAAGCAGTATTTTAAGGTAATATCACAATTAGCGTGTGTAGGCATAAGAGCTATTTCTGAACGCCATCAGGGGCTGTATTATTAAATAATGTTCTTTTGTATAGTTTTGAGTCTTTCTCTTCTTTTCCTCACTCCCTGCAGTTCTTGTATATCTCAGTCACTTTGTTGGTTTCAATGCCTGCTTTGTGTCATTTCAGATAAAAAAAAAAAAAAGCAGATTTTGTGGGATTTGTGTGCCCAAGACTGTGCAATTGAACTACAATTATCTCCCTGAAACTTAGCATGAAATGTTGAACTTATCAGGTCTGAGTTTGAGGTGGCAACAGTGAAGTTGTTAGGCTTGTTGGAAACTTTCCCCATTTTTTTAGTATGTATTTTTCTTAACGTATTTATATGCAAGAAGAGCTTGTCATTTGGGTCTTGTTCAGTGGAGAACATAAGCACACAGGCTTATGTGTTTCAACAAAACCAGCTGAAAAGTCCAGTGAAAGTTGTCAGAAGGGCTAAGATGGAAACCTGGGGTGCGGGTGTAAACTTTGAGCTTGTCCAAGATGCATTTGCCAGTCAGGCTAAGCCCTTAATCAGCTGGGAAAAGGCAGGCTCTTGACAGATGAATTCCCAGACCCATGCGCCCTCAAAGGTGATCAGCTGACCTCTGTCTCCTAATGACTTGTGTGGGACAGACAGTAATGATGATGTTCTTCTAATGTGAAGAGAGGAATTTTAAAAGGTTACTTACAAAGAGCAAGGGGTATTCTGCTGGGGTTGGAAGCATAAGGATAAATGTGAGCTGCTTAGTTTACCATTTTATTATCGTAGGGAAGGCTCTGACCTATTTTGTGCTTGCAACTGCTGTCATCAGGAGTCACACGTGGGCTCATCCTAAGGAAGGGTTTTGTCCAATGATTGCAAAATGAATTGTGCTAACTGGAATTTGTCTATGGTGCAGCATTGATGCTGCAGTAGTTTGGCTGTGCCTCCTGAAGATCTTTTACCAGTGTGATCTCCCCACTACTCTCCCTTTCTCTCCTAAAAGCGTTGTCGGCAATTGTACAGCATACTTATTACTTATTTTCTGTTTTGTTTGCCACCCTCTTTCTAGTCCAGTTTGAAGTGTGAATAACTCAGAAGCTAGCATCTCCTCCAGCAGTTGAGTCAGCAGTTGGCCACATAAATGCCTTTAACTGTAATCATGACAATTGATTTGTGAATCGAGTTGCGGGAAAGAGTTCTGTGGTTCGTTCAAACCAATGGGTTCGGTAAAATGCAACGTTAGGTAATAATAAGCACTGTGCCACAGGCATGTGTATGAACAGAGTATGACTATTATATTTTTTTATTGCCCTACTGCTGGGCTTGAAGTACTTGAATCAGCAAATCTGTTTTGGCCCAAGGTGTAGAAAGCAGCTATGGTAAGTCAATAACTGTACTTGAGAGGAATCATAGGTTACACTCAATCATTTGTGAGCAAATTGGAGTTCTTGGTTTACTAAAAGGTAAGTGTCTCTGCTGGAAGCTTGCCTCTTTGATACCCAGCTGATCAAACAATATTTGCATTTTCACCAATAAAGAAAGAGTACAAGAATTGTGGTATTATTCAAGCAGCACCACTAGGTGAAGGAAACCATCGTGCTTATTTCGTTTCAGTTGTAACCTGTAGGATGAAAGTCTGCTTCTGCACTTCGTTGTCAATCAGGGTAAAGGTAGAGTTGCAGTGGTTAAATGAGATCAGAATCAAGCTCATACTCATTAGCAGGATCACTGGGTGCAGAGGGCAACCACTACTGGATTTTCAAAATAAATCCCACTTGATGATTAAATGGATTATTGTTTGTTGTCCACAAAACAGAACCCACATAGTTCATAACTGTGTCATTGTGGTGTTAATAGCATCAGTAAAGGGATACTTAGCTTTTTACTATCTTTTCAGATTAAAAAGTTTTCCTACATTAGTTCTCTTCATTGTCAAAGTAAACATAATAAAGTAGCCTTTTACTTGTTCTCTTAATTGTTTGCTAATCGGTTTACATTCTGGGCCACAGGCACGTGAAGTTCAAAGTCATTCTTCAAGATATAAATTGTCTGAAATTTCACAATGAGTTACGAAAGCATTCTTTGACTGTTTATACAAATCTTAAATTTACAGCTTAATTGATAATACATTTTCCTTTGAACAAATACACATTATTTTGTGCATACTTGTTAAAATAAAGTAGGTATCATTCAATCTTTCAAAGATTTCTAATACTCTTTTTTGGCTAGGGTTTAACTCTGCCAGATGCTGAGTAGCCTCAAGTTACTTGGTAACTCTCCCTATGCCTGAAGAAGAGTGTTCGTGCCCAAAAGCTTGCAAAGTAATTTTTTTTTCCAACTATTTAGTTGGCCTAATAAAAGATATCAGATTTACCCAAAGAAACTTGTCTCCGAGTAACCTCACGTGCATTTGTAATTGGTGGGAATTGAAGCTGAACATCTTCTGGAGTTTAGGTTGCTAATGTTTGGAAACAAGTAATATGTCCTAGATGAGGGGATAAAGACTGTGTAAGAATAACATCAAGGAATGGCATCTAGGATGAGTACTTTGGATCTCTGGATTGTTACATTTTCAGTTCTTCATTCAACACATACTTTTCTTACCAGACTTGCAACATGTGACCATTGCTTTTGTCAGAAGAGAGATTCTTGCTGTGCGTTATTATTGAGTCGCATCATTTCTGCTCCAGGTTTCAGATACAGAGATAAGCAATCAGGACATCAGTTTGAAGTGTACTAATACTAGTATATTAGTTGCATATAATGCCTCTCTCAAGGCTTAATCCAAAAGCTGCTAACTTCAGAGGACTTTAAATTAGGCTCAGTCATTTCCTAGCAACCTATTAATAACACAAAACATATCTACACCTTTCTTAGTTGGTTCTTATTAGATGGAATCATAGTCTAAGTACAGAAATACTGGTGAATCTCTCTGAGTCAAACATCTCAATATATAATTTTTTTTTCCATATGGCATATGCCAAGAAATGGGGGAAAAAACACCATATGATATTCTAATTGGATTTTTGAGAGGGAAATATCAAATTGGAAACAAGTAAACATCATATTGCAGTGCTCTTCCCTAATAGTGTTTGTTGGCAATACTGCCTGCATACTAATATATATGTGTTTAAGTTTGATTGAAAAATGCCAAGTTAAACATAAATGTAGACCTAAATTAACATTTTTAAAGAGGAAAGACAAGTCTGGTAGCTAATAGCACTGTAGCTCAGGTATGTCTGTATATTTAGATTTTCCTTTCTGCTATGAAGGTTGCAAATCTTTTTGTCCTCTCCAAGCTCATATTAGTGGACCTGTTCTGTTGCATGCTCCTAATCCAGACAACAGTCGCCACCAAAGCTGTGGGAGCAGATGGCCAATATAAACTATTGCATGGAGCTATAGCTAGAACATGGAGTAAGAGTTGTGGTCACCGTGACCCCCTATGTATGTTATGCACCTGCTCTATTGTCTTAGATGATATAGGTAAGGAAACAAAAGCAGCATTTCCTCCGGTATTCGTACTGATGACAAGAGTGATAAGATCCTGTTGAGATTCTGGCTATGTGTTCAAGCAATATTTGCCCACCAAACTCTATCCAGCTGGTTACTAACAGAGCCCCCACAAAAACTCAACAGAGGAGTTTTACTTGGAAGGCTTTGGGATGCATATCCTTTGTTATTTTCTTTCATTGATGGCTGCATTTTTTTGCCTGTTTTAGGGGGTGTAGGAGGCTTAAAATGAAACACAGGTAAGACCCACCTGTGAGGTCTCATAGTTACTGAAACCATATGAAACTTACTATGAAAGAGAAGATAAACTTTTATTTTCAAGACAGCTTCGTTGTTAATTAGAAGTGACAATGCTTTTATTTATAGAGCTTACGAGAGAAAGAGTTGATTTTTTTTTTGAAACTTGGTTTATCTTGTTTAGCTCCTTTATTCATAAATATGAATAAAGGAGCTAAACCCAAATAGAGTGCCTAGTTCTGTAGCTGCAGGAGTGGTGCACGACATTCTCTCTCCTTCCACCTTAGGCAAAATTAGCTGTTATGCTATATCCTCAAGTTCAAGATCTTGTCTCTGCCCCAAGCAGTGTGAATTTTAGTGGAGAAAATCCTTTGGTAAATAGATATCTCTTGTCTTCAAAGCTGATTTTAGAAATCATTTAATATACTAGAAATCTAAGCAGCAAGCACTGCTTCCTTGACTTGGATGCATGGAGCTCCCATTTTACCTCACACTAACTGTTTCATCTGCTGGTGGGAGTTGTTCCATAGTGGAGAAACTAAGTAAATATTGTCTTTTCAGTGGCTGCCATTATAGCTGGCAGCCTGCGAGACACATGGAGTATAAGCGCTGGCCAAATAATATTAGTTAATTTATCCAAGAGACTTTGCATATTTGCTACTTTAAATGGGCCAAGTATAGACAACAGCAGCAGGAAAAACATTATTTCATTTCCTTCTAGTGAGGAGCAATTGTACCAGGCCAGGGGCCTGCTGGGGGTTTACTGTTCCTTTTGCTTTTTTACAACCTATCCATTAACCTGATTCCCCGAGTTGGCATGTCTGAAGGTTTCATTGCCTCTTCTGAGGCCGGCAGTCGTATAGCTGCTTGTTTTCCCTGAGCATCTCAAAAGACTTTTGTAGTCAGCATCTATTTCCTTCTTACTTGTTCATTAATATAATGTAACAAAGCAAGCTGTCATCCGCAAAAGCATATGCCTTTCTGAATGAATTATTGTCATAGAGCCCTGGTACACTTTCAGATTAAAGCTTGATGGGAGCTATAGAGTTGTTACACATTTTCAAGCACTAACTTTATAGTTGGTTGGCTCTTTTTATAGCTGGATAGTCATTTTTATTGCGTGATAATTCCTTTGCACTCATGGCTGATCTAAATTTTATTGGGCAGTTAACCAGTTAATTGTGTGATAATTACTTTGCACTCTTGGCCAGTCTTACTTTGCACTTGTGGCAGATCTAAATTTATTGCATGAGTAGCAAGTTACTTGCAGTACACATGTGATGTTTAGCAGTGGCCTAATGTGCCACACTGCCTTGCCTTTTGCCTGATTTCAGACTAACAGGGCTAACTACCTCTCTGTTATCTACCTCATGAGACTTTTGTGAGGTTTGCACTAGTGTCATCTATGAAAAGTGCTATATCAGAGTTAGGAGGAGTAGTTTACTGGGTGCAAACAAGAGTTTGTGGGACCTGGATTAGATTTGGGCAGCTTAGTTTAACTGCCTAAACTTAAACAGGCGTGGTATGTGCAGACATTCACCCCTTACTGGGAGTGGCAGGAGCAACCAGAGGTAAGTAACTCTGTGGGGAGAGGCTGGTGGGATGTGAGGGTTGGGGGCTGGTAGGTCTTTGGGGCGTGTCACTGGGTCTGTGGTGAGGTTTGGTGGTGGGGTGTGTGCGAAGCAGGTCCTATTCAATTCAGATTTGGATTCGGCCCGAATCAGGGACAGCGATTCGATCTGTTGATTCGGATCATTGTCCCTGATTCGATTTGTCCAAATCCGAATCTGAAGATTCAGTAATGATTTGGAGAATCAGTGATTTGGACATAGATACAGCTTTAAAAGTTTTTTCTATATACC
>NW_017729020.1:9740894-9741220 GCF_001723915.1 Gavialis gangeticus
GATTCAGTAATGATTTGGAGAATCAGTGATTTGGACATAGATACAGCTTTAAAAGTTTTTTCTATATACCTCAAAGTACCAACACGACTTGTGAACACTGCGATGCTGGGGCGCATGGAGTGTCCCGTAGTAGTGCAGAGAGGCCCTCCATGTGCTCAGCGGTGAACCTGGAAGTAGACCAGAAGTACTTCTGGTCAACTTCCAGGTCCACCGGGGAGCACAATGGGGGGCTTCCCCACACCTCCCTGGCTTGGCAATTGGCCACAGGGAGACCCTGGGTGCCCTCCCCAGACCTAGGAGACACCAGTTGCTGAGCCGGAGGGGTG
>NW_017729020.1:9741282-9747175 GCF_001723915.1 Gavialis gangeticus
GGGGGGGGGGGGGGGGGGGGGGCCCTGTGTGCTCCCCAGTGGACCTGAAAGTGGACTGGAAGTGCTTCTGGTCCACTTCCGGGTCTGCTGCCAAGAACGCTGGGGATCCCCCCACACTCCTGTGGGGTACTCCATGTGCCCCAGCATCGCAGCACTCATGAGCTGCCTGCTACCTAGGGGTATGTAGAAAAAGCATTTAAAGCTATGTCTATGTCAGAATCTCTGAATCTTTCCAAATCTCTCCAAATTGATTCAGAGGGTTCCAATTCGATTCGGAGAGATTAAAGGGTCCTCTGATTCTATTCAGATTTGGAGATTCAGCCACCGAATCAGGCCGAATCGCCACTGAATTAAATCAGGGACTGAAGCTTCGCACAGACTTAGGCGGTGGGTCTGTGGGGGTGTTGCCCAGTCCAGAGTGGATAATCACTGATCAGGGAGTAAAAATAGCCCAACCATGGTTACAGGTGCGGGGCAAGAACAGCATGGCCCTGGGGTTGTGGTGAATGCCTGGGCTTTCCTAGCTCCCAGGGATGTGCTTTGAAAACATGCAGGTAGTCACTAGGTCAGGTTAACCCTCACTAGTTTGGGTTAACCCATTGTTGATCTCAAGTTAGTTCACCTCTGGTTAGATTGACTTAAATGTTACACTTGTATGTACCATTAGTGGTTCTGAGACCATTCAGCAAGCTGATTTGACTCCCATATTTTGGTATAATTATAATTCCACAGTCCCCGCACATGACATTTGAAACAGAAGTCTTTGGAATATGTCAGATTTCCCTATTATGCCTTTGGAATCAAATTTTTTCCCCCCTGGTTTGATACTCTTTGAACATTGTATGCTGCAAGCCTTTTTGATGAAAATTTTCCTATTTAGAATGCTAGTGAAGAAAATCTTTTTTCTTTTAAAGATTGATATTCCTTGCATCCTGTTTAAAGAAAAAAATTAGAAGTTAAATAAATGCATGAAAGATTTTTCAAGTTTGTAATCCACTTAATATTTAATAAATGCAATATATCATTTTTATAAATATGTATAAGTACGATATAGATAGATTTAGAATACATGAGGGATTACAATAGGATAACACATTCATCTCCGCTGGCAAGGAAAAGGCCACTGGTGTTTTATGAACATATTAATCCTCACTGGTTCGGATGAATGCCCAACCCTGCTGTAACCAATTATATATGTAGCTTATGCAAAGTTATTCTTACTAATTTCCCCAAAGTGTATGGTTTTTGTGAAATGGTTGGAGGGGAGGGGGCACCAGAAAATACCCACTAAATATTGAATTTGAAAATGGTACTGGTTAAAGGTGCTGCATTGATATGCCCATGTACAAAAGAGTAACTTGGCAAAGGATGGAACAACATTTCCCTATCTGCTTCCATCACTGGTGTGCCTATTTTCCTTGAACAGAAAATGTTGTGTCCAGGAGGTACAAAAAGTCATTTCCCAATGTCTCTTTTAGGTTTTTGGTGATATCAGGGGCTGCTGGAGAAGAGCTGAATGTTTCAAGCCTACTTCCTACAATACAAAGATCTTTGTATGGATATGTGTGACTGCTTCTTTTTTTTTTTTTCTTTTTTTTTTTAACTCTGCCAGGGGACATCTTATATGTTGCTTCAGTAGTGAGAAGCCGGTGTTAATTTTGACTTGCTAATTCCTAAATGTTTGCAAGGCTGACTCATTTTTTGAGCTGCAGTTGCAGTCAGAGGCACTCGGTCTGGACCCTCCTCTATGAAGGATAGCAGCCACTGGCCGGGTGCTTCCCTGTGAAGTATCTTATAACTTCAAAATTTAATCCCTACATCCTCAAGAGGCTGAATCTGTTGGTCTTAGGGACTCCTTGCTTGGGCCATCTCTTTACTCGGGCTGCATGGTGAAGAGCGAGGCAAGAAAGGCTAATCTTTGTGGACAGAGGTGTACTGGATAGGTTTGATTCTGATGTTGCTTCCTGGTGTGGAAGAAGCAGTTGGGCAAGGGGTATGTGTGTGTCTTTTTGCTTGCATTTTCTTATAGTGGTGACCAAAGCCACACTTAAAGAAATGAGAGTATAGCTACAGTTGTGTATTTGTCATTTTGTTTGCCATGTTGAAAAACTATGAGTAGGTGGGGCAAGGGAAAGGGGGAGTCTCAAGCTATTACAGTCAAACTTTTACTAATTACTTTGAATGAGGTAAGTTTCTAAATGGAACAAAAATGAGTACTTCATTTTGAAAATGCTCAAATGAAACAGTCTTTGGGAGTTTTTCACTGAAACAATTCAGTAAATTCTGTGCAGATTTTCAAAATGTTTTGTTCAGGCTGAATCTGCATTTTTTGCTGGAAAAAAAATTTCACCAGAAACAAATTCACTTACTGTCAGTATTTACATGCAGCTAGTTTGTTTGCAGCAAATTTAAATAACTCAAGCATGCTTTTTGGTTACCCTTTATTTCATCTACTCTTTTCAAGACTGTTAGCAATTTTGGGCTAGTACTTGTCTATATATGCTGCAGTTCACATTTCACTGAGCCCTTTAGATGTATTACAATAAAAATAGCTACTTTTCATAGCTGCGGAGATCTGTATTACAATGTATTTGCATTGGTGGTTTCCAGAAGTTTTTGGAGGAAGCTTTGAAGCTTCTCACCTTTCCCCTGCTCTGTAGATAAGTTTCTGACCTTGAAAGCATTTTCTTTTCTTCTTCAGAAAGATACTAGTTACTCATGAACCCCATAAAATTTCTAAAGGGATTTCAATAATGGAAGTTTTGGGGTGGTGAGGAAAGGGTAAGGATGAAGAGAGGAGACTGAGGGTTTTTGTTGTTGTTATTTTCCTTTTTCCATGGACAAAAGCAATTTAATCGATTCAGACAGAAAAAAAAATCGCGTAGTTAATACATTACTTTTTTCAGGCATGAATCACACCCATGGAAAGCTTTAAAATACCCAAACTGTACTTAATGCCTTGCTGGTAAACAACTGGCCTCTGGCATTCATCATCCATGTTTCTAAATTTCTAACTCAGTTATGCTACTAATATACTGCTTTGTGTGGTGCTGGGCATAAATGTGCTCAGAATGCTTGAAACTATCCGTCTTTTTCACTATTGATAGTGAAAAAGAAGGCTTCAGCTTCTACAGCCACGGTGCCCACTTCAAGGACAGAGGACTCGTGGGGAGAGACGGTATCCACCTCACGCAGAAACGTAAGTCCCTTTTCTTGGCCAGGATAGCCGATCCCTTAGATAGGGCTTTGAATTAAGATCGCAGGGGGATGGGGAAATGCTAACTGGAGCCTACCCGGGGACCAATATACAGGAAAGCTCCATCGACAATGAAACCAAGCAAGCCACTCTTATGGGAGCTGAGAAAACAGCTCCCCTTCAACGCAACAGGCGGCCAGTGACCTCAGTAGAAGGACTTAGGTGCCTGTACACCAATGCCAGAAGCATGGGGAATAAGCAGGAGGAAATAGTCCTCCTGCTTTCCACTGGGCACTATGATCTAGTAGGGATCACGGAGACATGGTGGGACTCCTCTCATGACCGGAGCATAGCCATAAAGGGCTATGTCCTTCACAGAAGGGATTGGACAGGGAAGAGAGGTGGGGGTGTTGCCCTCTATGTGCAGGAGCAGTACACCTCCCTAAAGGCTGATACTGGCCCCAAAGAAGAACAGCTTGAAACCCTCTGGGTCAAGCTCTGGGGGAGGCACGGCGAGAGAGACCTGACTGTAAGTGTATACTACAGGCCACCCAACAAAGGGGAGGAGCTTGATTTAACGTTCACCCGTGAACTAATGGAGTCTGCGTGTGCATGGGACGTGGTTGTCATGGGTGACTTTAACTATCCAGACATCTCCCGGGAGGAGTGCTTGGCCACCTTAAATCAATCACAGTCCTTCCTGAGCAGCACTGAAGAGCCTTTTTTGACTCAGGAGGTGCACAGGCCAACTAGAGGCGGTGCAGTTCTTGACCTGGTCCTGGCCAGTGGGGCTGACCTGGTGACCAACTTAAACATAGAGGGCAGCCTAGGCGATAGTGACCATGAAATCGTTACGTTCGCGGTCCATTGCAAAGCTGACAAAACAGATACCAAGGTCGAAGTCTTAGGCTTCAAAAATGCAAATTTGAATAGGCTCAGGTCACTGGTAGAGAATGCCCTGAGAGACCAAGCACCACAGGTAAAGGGAGCATGAGAAAAATGGTCGTTCCTTAAGGATACAGTCCTTAAGGCTCAGAGAAAATCCATTCCCTTACAGAGAAAAAGTAGCAGAAGGGTCAAAAAAACACTGTTGGCTAAGCAGAGAAGTTGCAGCCCTCCTACAGAAAAAGGAAGAGGTGTACAAACAGTGGAAGCTTGGGACAGCCTCTAAGGAAGACTACTTGACAATGGCCTGCACTTGTAGAAAACAGATTAGGCAAGCTAAGGCAGAAACCAAACTAAAACTAGCTACAAGACTCAAGGACAACAAGAAGTCCTTCTTTAGCTACATAGGAAGTAAAAGGAAAACTAATGGGAGTGTGGGGCCACTGCTAATGCCTCAGGATACCTGGTCACTACCACTCAGGAAAAAATGGAACTCCTAAATGACTAATTTGCCTCGGTCTTTCACAAGACCAAAGGGAACAACATGCCAGGTAAGGCACAGAACAAGCAGGGTGGGATTGACACCCTTCCCACCATTACCATAGAACTGGAGTGTAATCAATTAAAGAAATTAGATGTATATAAATCAACAGGACTGGATGAACACCACCCAAGAGTGCTGCAAGTGTTGGCAGAAGTAATCACAGAGCACCTAGCAAAGGCCTTTCAAAAATCATGGGCCTCTGGAGAAATCCCAGAGCACTGGAAGAGGGCCAGTGTTGTGCCCATCTTCAAGAAGGGGAAGCGTGAAGACTCGGGAAACTACAGGCCAATTAGTGTAACTTCTATTCCAGGGAAAATCCTAGAAACATTCATCAAAGAGTCTATATGTGACAAACTTGCAGAAGGCATGATACTGGATGACAGCCAGCATGGCTTTGTCGTGGGCAGGTCTTGTCTGACCAAACTCATTTCTTTCTGTGATCACATGACTCATCACCTGGATGAGAGAAAAGTGATTGACATCATATACCATGACTTCCAGAAAGCCTTTGACCTGGTATCTCATGAGGTACTGATTAGAAAGCTGGAAGATATCAGACTCAACCATGGGACCATCAAGTGGGTGTGAAAATGGTTGCGGGGTAGGGCACAGAGAGTCCAAATGAACGGATCGGTGTTGTCCTGGTGAGATATGGGCAGCGGCGTACCCCAGGGGTTGGTACTTGGCCCAGTGCTGTGCAATATCTTCATCAATGACCTGGATGAGGGAGTGAAAAGCCCATTGGCCAAGTGCACGGATGACACCAAGATGAGGTTCAACCTAGAAAAATACAAAGTGCTGAAGCTGGGAAGGAAGAACCCCCAGCATACCTACAGGCTGGGCATCGCTAACCTGGCCAGCACTACAGAGGGGTCTGGGGGTACCAACAGACCCCAGCATGAATATGAACCAGCAATGCAATGCAGTAACCGCTAGGGCCAATAAAACTCTGGCATGCATCAATCAGTGCATCTCCAGTAAATCCAAAGAAGTGATTCTCCAGCTTTACTCAGCATTGATGCAGCCACAGCTGGAGTACTGCATCCAGTTCTCGGTGCCGCACTTCAACAAGGACATGCTAAAACTCGAGAGGGTCCAGAGAAGGGCCACCTGCATGATCAGGGACTGGCATGGCAAACCATATGAGGAGAGGTTGAGGGATCTTGGACTCTTCAGCCTAAAGAAAAGGAGGCTGAGAGGGGACTTGATTGCGGCTTATTGCTATATTAGAGGCGTGCATCAGGGGCTCAGTGAACAACTGTTCACCA
>NW_017729020.1:9752175-9758034 GCF_001723915.1 Gavialis gangeticus
GAGGAGAGGTTGAGGGATCTTGGACTCTTCAGCCTAAAGAAAAGGAGGCTGAGAGGGGACCTGATTGCGGCTTATTGCTATATTAGAGGCGTGCATCAGGGGCTCAGTGAACAACTGTTCACCAGGGTGCCCTAGGGGAAAACTAGAAACAACGGCCACAAACTCCTGGAAGATAGTTTCAGGCTGAACATTAGGAAAAACTTCTTTACAACTAGGGTGTCCAGACTATGGAACAAGCTCCTGCAAGAGGTGGTGCAATCATCTGCCCTAGAGGTCTTCAAGAGAAGACTGGACAGTCACCTGGCTGGGGTCGTCTGACCCCAGATGTCTTTCCTGCTCATGCAGGGGGCTGGGCCCGATGATCCTTCGGGGTCCTTTCCAGCCCTATGATTCTATGATAGTAGCTTCTTCCCTTTAAAATCCCTTTAAATTGCTTGCAGAAAATTGTCTTCTAATTGGAGGAGCTACATCAGTCTTAGTGAACGGATAAGGTGTTGGCCCACGACCTTTTACAGTGAGTATAAACTACACTGTGAAGTCCTGTTGGTAAGCAGATGGAGCTTGAAGCCCAAAAGAGCGGACATGGGCATACATTCTGGCATACCTGCTCAGGGAGCTAGGACAAAGAAACCCAGCTTCCATTTTCATTCTTAAGCTTGGAAGATACAAGGAAGGAGGAAAGATGGAGTAAAGCAGCATCGGACATAACTGATGTTAATACAGTCCCTTTGATATTTGAATATGGCTCAATGGTTGAACTGGCTGGAACTGTTCTGGTGACATACCCTGTTTCAGTGTATTTTCATTGGTAAAGTGTGGGGTGGGGAGAGATGGGATAAAAATTCACTATTTATCTGGAATGAAAAATTTTCCCTTGAATGAAGCAAAGTGGGGACTTGAACCTATCATTGATGGCACAAGCTATGCATTATCTGTTGCTCTCACATCCACTTACTGGATGTGAAAACATTGAAACAGAGACTGAGGTGTGACTATAGAGAAAAAATAAATCTCAAATGTTGCTATCAAATGGGATTATCATTCTCCAGGCAACTTTTCTCACTAGCTTGTGAGCCTTTTGGGTGCCCTCAATGGCAAACTGGGACTCAAACTCTTATGCTTCCACTTCGTTCCTTGTACCTCAGCTTTATAAACTTTTTAAAAAAATCATTGATCCCATTAAAGCCCCAGTGTATAGGAAATAAGTGACACAGGAAAATGCTGTCAAATGGACAATGTATTTGAAAATGGATATAATATATTTCACCATTGTCTTAGTGTTTAATCATATTTAAACACGTGCACTGCCATGATTTATATTCTGACTCGGAGTATCCTTCAATGTCAGTAAGCTGTATACCTCATGCATTCCCAAGATCTTCTAAACAAGAAGAAAATTTTGTGCACAACTTACTATGGTTTTATCCATTGAACAGGTGCTGGCAATCAGGACTGTGGCATTATGTTCCTGGCTTTGCAACTTGTTCTGAGTCGCACGATTCCATTTTAAAATGACTGCTAACCCATCTGTAAAATGGATTTGATAAAACTTGCCACACAGATGTGTTGTCAGACTTGTTGGATGCATGCAGGATGCTAGGATGGAAGGTGCCATAGTGCAATTCGGTTTTAAACAGGTGTATAATTAATCGTTTCAAACAGAAGCAGCCCAGTTAATACCTGCAGACCGGTCCTACACACGTATAAATAGAAATCAAACTTTTGAAATTCAGATAAGCAGGGGTTAGTCTGCAGGTAGAGATTTTGAGCATACTGCTTTTGTGTGATAATATTTCAGATTTATTTCCACAACTTATTGCACATTCATTTTTTGGAGTTTTCATTGCAGAAAATTGCCAGGAGGAATGGATTTTGTTTTCCTCAGCTGGCAGAACAATTTTCCACCTGTCGCCCAAATATTTGATGAGAAGGATTATGGTACAGCCACTGAAAGTTTATAGTTTATATCCATAGGAAGCAAGAGGGTCTGAGGAAACTAATATACTGATATCAAAGGATGGATTGCTAAAATGTATATGTGGCACTTGTGACTTTCAACACATACTGACCATTTTGGAGACTCTGACTGCAATGACACAAAGTACACAAATGATTTTAGCTGGGCAAGTTCTTAAACATTTTTTTCCAGCAATTTTATTTCCCCGCATATTTTATTTTGTTCCAAGGAAGACCTGCCTTTTCGTTAAGTAGTTGAATTAATTATTATAGCACCTGGGATTCCATTGGAGATTTGGTTAGTCCATCCAAACTTTAGCTAAACTTTGACCTTAGTAAGTTAGAGAGATTTCAGAAGTGCAGCCAGAAGGGGTACAAAATCAGTACAGTTACATTCAGGTTTAGTCCAATTTCTTACAAGCCCTAGAGAACAGTGTCTCCCCAACACCTTTTCATTTCTACCTGTTGTGTTAGCACTATAAGTTATCTTACCCATAGTTATGCAAGTTAAAAGCCACGAGAGAGAGATGGACAGACAGAAAGACATACTTCACACATGATCTAAAACATCCAAATAAATTAATCTTGGTTTTATGTCTCATTTGTCCTTCCATTTTTATAGAATATCTTGTAATTTAAAATATATTATGGTTGTTTTTTAGTTTCCTTAACAGTGGGGATGCAGGAAGCCTTAACAAGAAATTTTTCCCTACATGAGCGTTGTAACTTGTTACCAGGCCAACTAAATTATATTGCACTTAAATATTCATTACAGTGGATTATTTCACTAAAATATATTTATAACTAAAGACCTGATGCTATGAATGATCTTGAAGACTGCTTGAGGAATTGATTTTGCAATAAGCTTTAATCCCTCTTGTAAATTGAATGAAAATGATTTGGATGCAATATTATTGCCCTGGCCTAAAATTTTCATAATCGTATTAGATTTTTCCAGTGACAGAAAGGTGATCACTGTAGACAATTTTAGGGTTTGAAATTTGGTTTGGAGTATACATGATGAGAGTGCTCTTATATCTGTGTTCACAACATCAAACCCTACAGTTAAAATACACAAAAACAGAAAGAGGCTTTGTGTGTGTATATACATACATACACACATACATATACACATTCTTACATATATACACACACACATATACATATGTGTATATATATGTATTTCTAGGTAAACAAAAGAATGTATCTGATGGTTGGAAAAAAGAAAAGTTTCAAAAAGTATGCAGTTATTCAAAAGCAAGGTCATCCATTTAACAATTTCAGGTTCTTTCTACCGTGGATTTGTAGTAATTCATACCAACACAATCCGGAAATGTGCTGTTAGTTCGTGTCTATCTCAAGTACAAGTGAGATATAATTGTCTTTGTATTTGGCTCATTAAACATTCTTTAGTGAATCACTGTTGGGCAATTGTCACATTGCAATGAAAAAAGTTGCTAGTGAGACTCTTAATTTACTTGCCCCAATCAGCTTGCAGTTTGAATATAAAAGACAGGAAAGGATGGAGAAGGCAGGATTGTTATCCCTGTTTTATAGAGTAGTAATCAAAGCACAGTGGAATTAAATGACTTGCCCAAGGTCACATAAGAAATCTGTTACAGAGCCTAGAATTTGAACCAAGTCCTGCTGAGTGCCCATTTTATGCCTTGAGCATCAGACCATTTTTTTTCTGCCTTTCTAAGATGTTGTCATTGGTATTTGTAGCTGCTGCAATACCCAGGAACAGTGGGATTTGACTGTGTGTGGGCTGGTGGAAATATAACTCATAGGTTGAAGGTTGAGACATACTTCCATACACCAGACAATTTGTTTAATATTTTCTTTCATTTTTGCAAATTAGCAAGCTAAAAGTGAACAGGAGTGTAGATTCCAGCTACATCTATTCGTGTAGATGTTATAATGTCATTCATGTTGCCTTTCACTGACACTTTTATCCAGTTGTCTATAAATTTATTGTCATATACATAGACGTTTTTAGCATTGATCTTTTTCTTGTTTAATGCCTTGACATTGTACTATTGTTTCTGCAGGCTTGCACTGACATTATTTTGCTTCATCTTGATATTAGAAAGTCATCTCTGCTCAACAGCAGGGGCATCTTTATGTTTTTCCATTTTGACATTTTATTACCACCTTAGACTTGTAGGGATATTGTCTCGGCAACCTATGACTCTAATGCTCGCTGAAATGAGACTGAAGCGAATTTCTGTACCAAAAAAAAAAATCAAACCCGAGAGTAAGTAGTTTACCTGCTTCAAACCAATTACCTGGTCCTTCAGTGTCAAAGTATGTTATCTGTCTTAAAACCTTTGGTGAAGTACTTCACTTGCAGGGCATGCTATACCCCGGACCCCTCATATTGTTGGAACATCCTCCTAATTTGTATGACATGCTCCATTATCAAGAGCCAGTAGCTAAAATTGGCAGTGGCATTAGCATAGTCATACACAACTGCACTTGCAATCAGCACGTGTGCCAAAGCCAACGTGGTTTTCGGTACCAGGGAGTCCCAGAATTCCATCAAGGCTTTTTCTCTTGCTGTGGATTTTGTGTGGAAGATGTTTAGATGTTACAGTAACGTGAGCAGCAGAAGACTGATAGGCAGATATAAGGTCTCTGACAGAAGTTCAGTGATGGAAAGTTTATCAGCAACTCTAGTGTCCACCCATTAATGTATAACAGTTTTGTGCCTGCCGTTTCTATCGCAAAGCATTTATCCCATTTTAAACTTATCAATTTGACTTAAATATTGATAGCACTTAAATGAATTAATTCAGGTGGAGTGGGTTGGACTAGCAGTACTGGCTGCCAGTTAGGAATAGTTCCTCACATGGCTTTGAACTCTATCCCTTGTTACAGGTATGGGGATGGTGAATCTTATACCTTTGCAAGACCTATGCATTCATGAAGTCTCATATACGCTCTCAAATTTAAATACTTCCAGAAGGGCCTCATGGCTCAGTTAGCAGGGATGTGCAAAACAGCACCTTTCCATTTTGACTTCTGCTTCACTGTTTTGACACTGTTTCAGTGTTTCATTTTGAATTTCAGTTTGATTCGCAACCGCTGCTCTGTTTTGTTTCGATGCTGTTTTGACGTTTCACCCACAGGCATAATGGGGAAGCATGAAACTGCCTAAAACTTTGTCATTTGTTGCCTGATTCAGATGAAATGTGCAGGGATGGTAGCTGCTTCTGAGGCTATGAAGCCTGCCAAGTTTTAAGGAGATAGGTGTAGGGGATTCTGGGAAATTGTACTTCAAAGTCTTGAAAGCAAAATTCGTGTCACATGTGCCTGTGTCTATGTGTCTGTGTGTGTGTTTGCTAAGGCACAGGGGGTGAAAACTGCAGGGGTGTTAGCCTGTGCTGAGGCCACAAAGCCTGCCAACTTTCAAAGAGATAGCTGCAGGGGGTTCTAGCTTCTGGGACCCTGCACCTCAGGCTGCTGACAGGCAAAATTTGTGACATGGGTGGGTGACACTGTGTGTGTGTTAAGGTGTGCCCACACTGGCACTGGTGCTTCTACACAACATGGTAGTGTGCCCCAATGAGGCTTCCTTCTCCCCTACAGCCTCAGCCCTGTTCACTACTTTAAATGACAACAGGTATAAAATAACTTAGTGAGCAGTGAGCACTAGCACAGTAGCACCAGCAGCATCTCAGGCAGCTAAACTATGACAGAGCCTTTTTTTCCTGTCCTGCAGGGGCTTCTTCTCTAGCATGCATATTAAGGTACACCCGCAGTGTGTGTGTGTGTGTGTGTGTGTGTGTGTGTGTGACTGTGTGTGTACATGTTAAGGTGCATCCTCACTGGTGCTGGGGCATCTACACGACATGGTAGTGTGCCCCAATGAGGTCTCCTTCTCCCCTACAGCCTCAGCCT
>NW_017729020.1:9763034-9768529 GCF_001723915.1 Gavialis gangeticus
TGCCCCAATGAGGTCTCCTCCACCCCTACAGCCTCAGCCTGGTCCACCACTTTAAATGACAACAGGTAAAATAATAACTTAGTGAGCAGCTGCTCAGTAGCACCAGCAGCATCTCAGGCAGCCAAACCGTCACAGAGCCTTTCTTTTTATAAAAGAATAGAATGAAAGAAGTACAGATGTTGTGTTGAATATATATAAATGATGTGTTACTTGTGGTGTGTGATTGGTTATGTTGTGTTTTAATGTTTATATGTTTATTATTAAAAGAAAAAAACCCTGAATAGTTAGAAATATATATCTTAGCAAACTTTTGGGTTGAAAAACCCTGTCAGGCTGAGTAAGCACCTGCAGTTGGTGTGTCTGTGTTCCTGGATGGAAAGAATAGTAAAGAAGCCAGAGGCTGGCATGCAATGCAGGCAAGAAAGCCAGTCAGTTCAAATGGAAATGGAGGCATCGGGGGATGAGGGGCAGGCTGGGACAGGGGAGGATGCAGCAGCGCAAGTAAAAGTGCAGAGGTACCTGGGGAGTCAGAAGTCCGGCAGGTTGCAGTGTGTCAGAATTTCCCTGTCTATACTGAGTCCATGGGTTTCTGTACCTACCACCTAGGAGGCTGATGAAGTGAAGTTCATAGGCCCAGCTGTGAAAAGTGGTTTATAAATTCCGTCTCAGGACCAGAATTTCCCTTGCTAGGGCACTCAGATCCAGATCCAGCTCCAGCTCTTCCTCTGGCACTGGAAGGCTCAGCATGAGAAGTGAAATGGAGGTAGAGGAGACTGCCACTTGCACTGCTCCCCTCTTCTTGCTGCTTCTGGAAGCCTCATCCCTGCTAGTTGTAGGAAAGAGGCTGTGTGTCAGTTTATGGGGGGATACGTTTATCTATTATATAAATAGATAAATGTATCTGCAGTCCTATATAAATTCTATAAGGTGTGTAGTGTATGCCGCAAGGTGTAAATGTATAGAAATAAAATATAAATGCATCTCCCTTCCTATATAAATTCTATAGTGTAATATCCAGTATAATTACAAAATTGAAAAGAATAAATCAATGAATAGAACAATAAAATAAAAGGGTCAAGAAGAAAGCAAAAGGTACTCTAGAATCCCACTTGCTAGGCCAAGGATAGCAAATAAGAAATCATTCAAATCAATGCTAGTAGTAGCCTTCATTGTCTAACGCTCTGAGCTGCTGGAAGACACAGCTCAGTAACTGTCAGACTTCAAGGCAGAAAGCAGGCCAGTTCAATGCTGCATTTTATGCTGTTTTTCCATCCCTCCCCCAGAGCACTGGGATTGGAAGGGACCTCAGGGAAGGATCACAGTCACTGGCCAGCTGCACAGGCAATATGAGAGCAGTCCTTCCCCCACTTGTCTCCTCTTCCCCCTCCTTTTCCTTACTTTCTGTTTCCCTGTAGGCAAGCCCAGCTTGAGCTTCGAAACTCAAAACGTTTTGAAACTTTCAAAACATTTTGACTATCCTTGTTTCATTTCAAGGCTGTTTCAAAGCCCTTTGTTTCATTTCCATTTTGATGTTTCAAGCTCAAAACAAGTCGAAACAGCATCGAACCTATACAGCCAGCGAGATTTTGCACAGCCCTAATCAGTATTCATTTTCTGTGACTGACCACTCTTGCTGTTTTCTGTATTGTTGATTTTTACTAAATACCATGTCCCTGCAGGCTTTAGTAAATACATGAATTAAAGGAAATAGCAAATGTAGTAGAGGATTTTATAGAGGCATCTAGACCTCATATTCCAGTCAATATCTTCAGTGACTTCCAAAATAATAATAATAATAAAACAAAAAACACCAAACACATGTTGTTGCATAAGGGACAGGGTTACTTGGTTAAGAGTATTAGACAAATCCCTCTCAGGTTGATTTTCTGACTGAATAATGACTTTGGCTTCATTACTAATACCATTTATGGCATGAGAACTGTATGGCATACACATACATATTTTTTCTACAATCTTTTCTGCTGTCATTTTTCACTTTGTTCCCCTGAAAGTCATTTGATTAGAAGAATTCAGTTGGTGCCTTTTATTTTTGTGACAGGAGATGGAAAGTAGGTGGGGAGCAGAAGTTCATCAGAAACAAATAGTATCAAATATGTCAAAAGGCAATAATAAAACTAGATATGCTTCAGAGGAGCTTGAGTAACAGTCAAAAGAAAGAGTTGGAAACAATAGACCTATACAGGTGATGAGTCATAGTGAAGAATGTGTTTGCAGAGAAGGGATATCATCTTATTAGAAATGCATATAAAATGTGGTGGTTTGTAATGGATTTTATGGCTTCTGAGAGGACAGCTGAAGAGATTAAATGACTTAGCTTCTTGGAGACAGAGGGAGGAAAAGATCATCTTGTGAGCAGAGTACTGGAGTGGGAAGGTTGTGGATACAACAAATGAGAAAGAATGAAATATTGGAAGATGATAGACAATGGAAATGCAGAATAGGATAAATGCAGGGCTCTTCCTACCTCTTCCTGGGTTTCTCACAGGACAGAGTTGGGGAAGGTTTATTTAAGGATGAGAGCAAATCCATCACATTTGTAAAGAATAAGCTATGCGGTAGGGTCACAGAATTCTCTAAAGTGCTCAGATACTATAGTGATAATCAGGGAAAAAATGTACCTATTGTGTGTAGAGGTGTAGGCGTAGCCATGTTGATCTAAGGACATAGATGAGGTTCTTCGGGTGAACCTGATATCTTTTATTAGACCAACTTAAATAATTGGAAAAAAAATTCTTAGCAAGCTTTTGGGTTTAAAAAACCCTTCGTCAGGCTGAGGAGGCATTTGCGGTTGGTGTGTGCTCTTCCTGGGTGGCATGAATAGTAAAGAAGCCAGAAGTTCATAGGCTTGTCTGTGAAAGGTGTTTTGTAAATTCCCTTTGAGGATTAGACTGAGAGATTGGAAAGAGAGTGATTTTCTTGTGAGAAATGTGCCCCCATAGGTACCTGGGTATTTTTGTCTTTGATAGATTTCCGGTGTGCACTCATTCTGGTGCATAGTTGTTGTTTGGTCTCTCCTACATATTTCCTATGAGGGCATTTGGTAATCCTTAGAGGGAACGTACAAAACATTTCTCACAGATGAGCCTATGGACTTGACTTCATCAACCTCCTGGATACAAAAAATCATGGACTCTAAATATAGACATTGGATTTATGACACTATAACCTGCTTGACATGTGACTCCCCAGGTACCTCCCCACTGATGCATTCATCCCCCTTCTCTTTCCTCCCCCACCACCCCTGCCTGTCTCTCACCCACTGACTCCTCAATTTACATCTTCACTGACTGCTTGTCTTGCATGCATACCAGCTTAGTCTCTGGCTGCTTTACTATTCACTGCATCCAGGAAGAGCACACACCAACTGCAGAAACTTCCTCAGCCTGACAAAGGGTTTTTAAACCCAAAAGCTTGCTAAGAAATTTTTTTCCAACTATTTAATTTGGTCTAGCAGATTCACTCAAAGAACCTTGTCTGCCTATTGTGTGTACTTATTAGTCTTATTCTTTGTGACGCTACTCCAAGGAATATTTCTGGAGCATTTTTTTTTTGTTTTAGTGAACAAAAAGCAGCTTAGTAAGAATATTCATTGCAATAACATGGTACAACAAACTAGGTGAGCCTCTTTATTCATGACTTAGGACTTTCCTATACTGTCTTGTGTTTCAAGACTGCCTTTACTGTGCAATACCTCATGTTCCTTATGCTAAAGGAGTAAAGGAGTCATTGGCAATGTGTAGCGGGTGCTCATGGGTGTACATGCACCTCCTGAGATTGGCCGTACACCCCCTGGAAGTGCCAGCTGTAAAACTGGAAGTGCCACCAATCCCCCCACCACAGTTGGCGATCAGTGGCTGGGGGGCACCCTCCCCCACCCCAGACTCAGGAGGCACCAGTTGCCCATGAAAGGAGTGGTTCCTATGAGTCTGTCTACGGAAGAGGCAGTTGTTAAGTGTTATTAATTAATGACCAGACACAACCTAGAGAAAGTACTGGGACGACTGAAGTCTGGGGGATACCAATTTTCTCCAATTTCTTTGCAAGGTTTGAAGAGTGTCAAATCCCAAAAGAGCAGAGCAAATAACTGGGGACAATGCTAGAATGAAGCAGAAGCTTAGTTCAGAGGTACAAAAGGGGAATGACTGGATGGAGAAGAGAGAGAGACTTCATGATTCAAAAGAGAAGACACGTGGAGGAGGGAAGAAGCCAGGAAAACAAGAGACTGGAGAACACTTCAGTCTACCTGTAACTAGGGAATTTAAGAGGCCCAGTGTATTGGGATTAAAACACGGAAGCCTTGAGGGCATCCAGCTTGGGGATGACCTGCAAGGATAGTAGATAGTGTTTGGTAGTATATGGTTATGTAAATGGTGGCAAAAAAGCATCCTGGTCAGATAAACCTGTGAAATGAAGGCTATAACATTCTGAGAGGGACTTACACAGCATGAAGTACAATGAGAGTAGTATGGGTATTTATTTCATTCGAATAGTTTCCCTCGTCTGGGATATTATTTTTTATTTTAATTTGTCTTTTAAATACAGTACCTTTGTAGTTCTTCATTTAAACATATTCTACCCAACTCTCAGAAATCTGTGAATGGTCAGTTTTTTTCTTTCGAGTTAAAATGGATCACTTAGAGCTTTCAGTATAATTTTGAAAGCATAACTCCCTTAGATGTTAAATTTTAAGGGATTCACATCTGTTACTGTTATCAAGATTTTAAAACGTGACCTGACAACTAATAGCAACATACATACTTCATAAAATAATTTAGTGTTTGTTTCTAACAATCTTTTTTGATTTCTCTTTCTTCATTTTTGTTTCTCTTATTATCAAAAAAGATTTTCTGTTTATTGTCATAAAAAGATTTCATGTCCCTGTTGTATTAATGTGCAGAACATAAAACACAAAGCGTTTCCTGAAAGGTAATTTTCCAAGAATGAAAAATACAAGCATTGTGTTTGATTGTTTGGTCTGCTGTCACTCATTGTTGCATTAAAACAACTATTTTTCTATAACTGTGTATGGCCTAAATCTTGAAAACTGACAGTGATAAATGAAAAGCAGTAATAATTTGAAAACAAAACTCTTCCAAAGTTCCAGGAGGCTTCAGATGAATTAGGAAGTAAGTTGATGTGCAAAAAAGCTGTTTAATAAAAAAAAAAAAAAAAGAAGCAATTAGTTAAATAAGAAAATATTAAATTAATAAATTAAGTTTAGAAAGGGCTTTTTCTGGGCAAAAGTGTTCCAGTGACCTCAACTAGAACATTATTTTATTTATCTTGAGAAACATGTGTGTATTTACATTGTGTAAAACATAAATTATAGCCTTCTAAAAGGGATTTGTGAGTCCCGACACTGTAAGTTGTTCCAGGTGGCTGAAAACAGGCAGTGTCTGAGCCTCAGTGTCAGCTCTTTGCTATAGGTATTTGCCTTCCTTTATGCCTGCTCACTACAAGTAAAATGACGCACT
>NW_017729020.1:9773529-9777039 GCF_001723915.1 Gavialis gangeticus
TAAAAGGGATTTGTGAGTCCCGACACTGTAAGTTGTTCCAGGTGGCTGAAAACAGGCAGTGTCTGAGCCTCAGTGTCAGCTCTTTGCTATAGGTATTTGCCTTCCTTTATGCCTGCTCACTGCAAGTAAAATGGCGCACTGACTGCGACAAGGGGTTGCTGAAGGCTACTGTTAACTTAAATATTTATGGTACGTGCTCATGCACATGTGTGTGCATACACAGTTACACACACAGTATATTTACATTAGACTCAAGTAATAGCTGTCTGGGAGCAGAGCTTCTGCCTCTGAAACAATGGGCTGCTGTCAATTCAGATGATCAGAAAAGGAGGTGAGTTGCAAGATGTAGAATATGGCAAGCCAGATGTATTTTCCTGTTTCAATTGTGTACTTCTCAATTATTTTTACTGAGAGTTGAAACACCTGATAATCTGTCGAGTCTTGTTTTTTGTATTGATTGCAGCAGCTGAACTGTTTAGGTCTTTAATGTGAAGTAACGTCTGGGGCCAAGTCGTGCTTGCCTGAATCACATTGCTTCCATAATTTTACCCTCCAATGAAGCTTATACGATTCTCTTGCATGGGATCTGATATACACAGACTCGAAACGAGTAGTGAGCAAGGGGATGGAATTTGAAATCAGTAGACCTATTCTTGCTGAGGTCTCTCGGAAATGGCCTGTCATCTTGAAAATGGCATTCTGGGCAGAGCAATGCCAGTAGTTCAGTAATGGCTCTCTGAAGGTAGAAATAAAGGGCCATGTTCTGATTTTACTGGCACTACTGGGAGTCTGAAGTAACTCCAGTGCATTAAATGGAGTTTGCCCAGATCTATAGTGGTTTAGTGGACAAAAGAATCTAGTCTCGTACCTACTTTACCTGGAAAAGAATAGGTAGTGAGTCCATTCACGTCTGTATAACTGTATGTAAGATGCTGAAATGGCAGGCCACTGGAAAGAAAGAAAAAACAGCGTGTGATTTCCTAATTTACCTGGGTTGTGTAGGTAATGAAAGTTGTATTGGACAATATCAGTTGCCCGTAGAGATGGCATGTAGTTAGTTGTGGAACGTCTTTCACTGCAGGTTTGAAGAAGAAGTTGAATATGTCTCTCTCTGGGAGGGTTTAGGAGCAATGAATGTTGTATTTATGCATGTGGACGGAGAAGGGGAAGGGGAGAGAGAGAGGTGGAGAAGGAATGGACTAGATGACCTTTGAAGTCCCTTCCAACCTTACGTTCCTGGTCATGAGGCTGTAAAGAATGAAAATCTGATTGTGGAAAGCTCTTTAATTTTATAAATGAATAGAAGCTAGTGGCCACGCTAGTGCCTCAAAGCACCGAGATTTTACTGAATTAGGCTTGATATCTGTTGTCCTCTTTCAAAACATTCACTTGCTGTGTAAAATTTTGGAAGGATGGAATGTGAAATCTTATAATGCCAGCGCTAGTATCATAGCACGATCTCGTTCACCCTGAGCTGTGACACTTAATACTTGTAAAGCACTTCCAGGTGCTTTATAAACGATTGCTGTGCAAACCCATCCTATTTCGGCCAAACAAAACTTTTTAAATAACATGTTCATCAGATACAGTTGGGAGCTACAGGCTGAGATACAGAAGGGGTATATTAAATAATGGCAACAAACAAAGGCATTAAGTGCAGGATTATTGGTCGGTGAAAGGAGAAATGGAAGACATGGTGAGGATGAGGGCCAGAAGAAAAAGAGTATGAAAAACAGGCCAAAATATTGAGAGTAAACAAAGAGGTGTATTTCTCATTTCTTAATATAACCTTCCTTTTTTAGGGTCAGTAAAAGTTAAAAAGGGCACATCAGGCCAAGCTCGTATAAAAAATTCATTGCTAGATTTGTGCTGCAGCGGTGACCGAGAAAACAAGAGCACTTGTTCAGCCTGCCATAAAACCTGTTCCAATCCTTGGGACCCGTTGCCAGTGTTTCATATACTCATTGGAGATTTTGCAGTGTACTCACCAGGAAATGTTATCTTAATTAGGGTTAGGGCCTGACATTGAAGTGCAGGGGCAGCATGATAATAGGGGAATATAAAAATATTTCTATCTTAATATATGTCTGAAGCACCACAGAGTGATTCTTCTGTTTGAGGGGGCTAATGGGGCGAGTAAAGCAAGTCTTAAGTATCGTAAATCATGTTAAATATTTTATATGTAAAACTCTGGTTATTCTAACACATTAAGTGGGTGTGAATGCAATCTCTGTCTAATTAGGTACCCATATGGAGAAGAGTAGCATCTTCATATACAAAAAAGAAGGAACATAGTTCCTTAGTGGATTTCTTTGAGAAGATGGGAGCTCAGAGACACCAATTTGCTTTCTATCCTAACCTCGTGTACTGTATGGTAATGCATTATCTTGCTTACATAGGCTAAGGATTATAGAAGCCCTTAGAGAAGTAAATGGGTTAACTCTTGTCAGGTAAAATTTGTAGCATCAGGCCTTGAATGCTTAAATGTGGCACAGCAGTGCTTTCTAGCAGTTATGCTGCTATGGTAGGCAAAAAATCTTCCAAAATCTATCTGTGAGTGAGCTGAAGAAGGGTGCACAGGATTATTTCTTTGTCATTGTAGTGTAGCATAGCTTTTTGCAAACATATACTCTAATGTTGATGCCTAAAGACTTTTCTTGAATAAAATCAGTGTCAGGTAATAAGCAAAATGGATTCTGTGGAAGTTCTGTCCCCCCATTCTGCTGGTGATGGCATGTATTTCATGGTCTTATAGTTGTCATTCTGTAGGACTGCGACTGCATCTTTGGGTGCTGGCCACTTTAAGGGCAGGAAACAGGCAGCAGCCAGGTGCCTGATGGAGGCAGCCATTTTGAGCACTAGGCACATAAAGGATGCAGTTTGCTGCTGCCAGCCCAGGCAGAAACATCGCCCAGCTGAGCTGCATGGGACATCTGGCTCTTGGCCCTGGGCATGACCTAAAACTGCACCCTGCTGGGGATAAGTGGCCTGGTGGGGCTCCTGGTGGCTGAGTAGGAACCTCAGCCAGAGAATTAGGGGCAAGTCTTGACCCTGGTAAGTCCTCTGCTGCAAGGAGGCTAAGTGTGGGTTGAAAGAAAGACCTAGAAGTTAAGCACAATGACCTGCTACTCCAGGGAGGGAGTGCAAGGCCCTGTGAGACACTGGAGCACCAACTGTGGTGTAGGCTATGGTGCCATCATGTGTATGCCATCTGCGAGGCATGGGCTGTGGTGAAGGGGAAGTTTCAGAGCCACAGATAGCACCCCCTGGCATTGGGGCAGGGAATGGGCAGTAGGGCTGCAGGAAGTTTTGGGTGCCAATTCGATTCGGAGGAGATTCAGCCCAATTCAGTGGCTGAATCTCCAAATCCAAATTGAATCAGGGGACCAATTAAAAGATCCAAAGTGATTCAAAGCTCTCTGAATTGATTCCAAAAAGATTCAGAGACCTTTGGTGATTTGGGCAGTGTCCGCTGGCTGCAGCAGGGAGCTGGACCTGGACTCCATGCTG
>NW_017729020.1:9777315-9777706 GCF_001723915.1 Gavialis gangeticus
GCTGCCCCGCCTGCCCCAACTCCCGGTCATTTAAAAAAAAAACCCAAAACCCTGGGCTCACCAGCTGCTCCAGTGGCTTCCAGACTTCTGGGGGCTCATGGCAGAGGCCCTCATGCAGTGTGGGGCAGTGGGGATCACTCCTCTGCCGGGCAGAAACTGGTGAGTCTGGGGTTTTTTGTTCTTTTTTTTCAAATGGCTGGGAGCTAGGGCAGGTTGGGCACCTTATGGTGGGGCTGGGAGAGTGGGTGGGGGTTGGGGGGCTTGTGACAGAGCCCCCCACATGGCATGGGGCATCGAGGGACAGCAGGGATCACCCTCTGCCTGGCAGCAGCCGTTGAATGCAGGCTTTTTTTTCCCCAAAGAGCCAGGAACTGGGAGGAAGCCATTGAGA
>NW_017729020.1:9782706-9784388 GCF_001723915.1 Gavialis gangeticus
CACCCTCTGCCTGGCAGCAGCCGTTGAATGCAGGCTTTTTTTTCCCCAAAGAGCCAGGAACTGGGAGGAAGCCATTGAGAGTGGGCAGGGGATGGGGCCTGTGTGATTTGGAGATTCGGCTAATTCAGCAGCTGCCAAATCTCTGAATCAGATTTGGGACAGTAATTCAGATCGCTAAATTGAATCACTGTCCCCCAAATCGACTGAATCCAAAGCGAATACTAGCCTCCTGCCTAATTAAGACACCAATTATTGAACAAAAGGCGCGGCAGGTGAGAGAGGCAGGCAGTTAGCCCACAAGCAGGCGGGCGGGCCTACTCCTAATCGGCCCCGGGAAGGCCCCCTGTTATAAGAACCATACAATGGTTTGTAGTTCACTTAATTAAGACATGAATGAGGTGATTTGGATGCAAGGATGTCAGTAACAAAACAGAGAGAGAATTTGGCATGATACATCACTGGTTAGAACAAAAGGAGGTAAACTGTCCAAGTTTTTGCTTTATGATAAAATCTATCACTTTTTATTGATTTCTTCTGAGTAACAAGCTAACTAGCATGTAGGGGGAAGATGTAGGCTGTAATCCTGGCCCCACAATAATATCAGTGAAAGTAGGGAAATGATCAATGAGATTTTGCCCTTCTCACATGTCACCCCAAATGTGAATACAGTAACAAAGCTAGTAAGACTTGACAATGTAACCTACTAACACAGAATGAGTTTATTTTAATAGCTTGACCAGAACTGCAGCTGAACAATACTTATCAGGTTATTTGCTGTTTTCTCCCAAATGTGAATTTGCGTTCCTTGGTAAAATAATCAGGATGTTGAAGGGGATCTTGAGGTTTCCATGCCTATATAAAATGTTATAAGTTGTTAGTTATTTCCTCTAATGCATGGATTTAATAAAGCCTGCAGGGTTGTGGTATTTATTGAAGATTGACCAGATGGAAATTGGCATAAGTGATCAGTAATAAAATGCTAAGAATGATGGTATATTTTATTAAGTACATTGTGAACATGCTATAAATCATGCTTCAAATCCATGCAAAAATCTTGTGCTTTTTTTGATTGAGTTGTCTTTGCAGAGGGCTGGACCTGAGGATCTCACAAGGTCCCTACCAGCCCTAAACTTCTGTGAATCTGTAATAAATATGGCCACCATGTTCTCATTATTCCATGATCCAATCTACGTGTTTTTTTTAAAAAAAATGTAATTCTAGTTAATCATAGTTTACCTTTCATCTAATCTGAATCTTATTATTTTTACTTAGGTCACATATATCTCACTGAGGCATCTCTCTGCCTGTAAACTACATCCTTCCTTATTATCATTGGGCCATGCTCTATATGAGTGGTCCTTTTTAATCTTCCTTTCTAAATTGGTCCCTCCTGGCTTATTTTTGTCTCCGAATTCTCACAAAGCTCCTGAGCTATTGAAATAAACTCACTGGCTAAGTACAGACAGTCAAAAAGCCTGAGGCTGAACTGATTCAATTTTTGCAGGTTAGTCTAAATTGCATAGATTGAACCAATAAGCAAGTAAACAGACATTCACTTGTGATTCTGGAAATGCAGCCACATACCTGCAGTAGCCCAGGCCATAAGCTGGGGCGTGCTAAAGCATGCCTTCCTGCTCAGCTGAAGCAGACAGCTTGGGCCAAGGCTAGCCCACCCCCCCTGG
>NW_017729020.1:9784432-9787479 GCF_001723915.1 Gavialis gangeticus
GAAGTTCAAAGTATCCTGGGATGCTGGGGGTCTGTGAGTTAACTTGAATCTGGAGGGGATCTGAGACAGAAGTTCAATAAATGGGTTTAACCTAAATCAGTTAAATCTGATAATACATCCATCCAGGTTTATCTTAAACTGGTTTCGGACGTTTGGAAAGCAATTTATGTGCGCTGAACTTCTGTTATGTTATGGATTTGAACCAGTTTCCTATCACATGTACTGGTTTATGTATAATGTCTGTCTCTTGCCATTAGAGCCAAATCCTGCTCCTACGATTGAAATCAGTGAGTTTTACCATTAAACCTAGTGAGGCCAGGACTTTATCAAAAGAGTTGTCATAAATGACAAGCTTGCATTGTATCGCTTCTGTTTTCTCCCTGACAGACTTGCACATGTGGTTGGCTGTTTTGAATGTGAGGGTGCAGATGATAAATGATCTAGTTCTCTCTGAGCTGTGCTGTACCCTGGGGTCCTGTTGACTACTGGAAGATGAAGGCACTAAGTACTTTTCTGAACAAATTGTAGATTCCAGGACTACTACGAAAGCAGCTACCTAAAAAGACCTTAATGAATGGAATCAGTCTGAAAATGTGTCAGACGATTCTCCTCAGTTGGTTTGAGGAATCTGTTTTCCTATTCCAGTCCTGGGGTGCTTAAAATAGCATAATTCATATCAATAGATTACTCTGTGGCTAACACTGATCCCTTGTTAATCTATACCAACTGTCTAAAGGAAATTAAATTCAGCTTTTGAGAAGTAGGAAGGTCTTGATGTTAAGGCATTGGGCTGAGACCCAGGAGAATAAGGGTTTAATTTTTAGTCCTTCCCCAGGCTTCCTCTGTGACCTTGAACAGATCATTTAATTTCTCTGTGCTTTGGTTTCTCACCTGTAAAATTAGGAATAATGATGCAGCATTGGTCCAACGATCCAGTAGTCTTGATTATTTTTAGTTTGTAAGGAACAGACCCTGCCTTGAAGAATTAGAAAGCTTTTCAATGTTACCATAATATAAGAGATGGTGATAAAATACCAGTGAGAGAATTAAATTGATCCAGATTGGGATTTGTAGCCTAGGATATAAATTATCAGTCCTACCTATTCAGTCCAGTATCTAAAATGATATTTTTTTCCCTCTTGTTTTCAGGAAATGACAACAGTGAAGCCCTTCCTGAGTCTATCCCATCTGCTCCTGGAACATTACCTCATTTTATGGAGGAACCAGATGATGCATACATTATTAAAAGCAATCCCATTGTCTTGCGTTGCAAAGCCATGCCAGCTATGCAGATTTTCTTCAAGTGCAATGGTGAATGGGTCCACCAAAATGAGCATGTCTCTGAGGAAAGCATGGATGAAACTACAGGTAAGGAACTGTTTTATGGGACTGATGTATTCATATTAAATTATATCCTGAAAACACTGCCAGCACCAAAATATGAAATGGAGATGAGAGGAGGCAATTGAAGACAGAAAGACAGCTTTGGAAGGGAAAAATAAAGAATCAAGGTTCTGGGTAGCTTAGAAGTAGCACCTTGAAAAGACAGAAAGGGAAAGCAACACACAGGGTAGGAAAAGAATACAGCTTAATTGTAAAGCTCTAACTAGGTCTTCAGTTAAGCACCTATTGATGCAGTTTGTTTCACTGGGAGCAGGGATGGGTCCTGAAAAGGGGAGTGGCTGAGTGGTTTGGTGGGGGGAAACAGACATCACCCCTGTGCTGCCAAGCTGATGTTCATGGTGTCACACTGCAAATGCCCAAAATGGTGGCCACAGCAATTAGTAGTAATCCTTTTTGCTGCACTTTTGTGGCGGAGAGCCGTTTGCTTATGGCATGGGAACACAGGCAGCCTGGGACTTCATGCCTCTGACCCTGGAGCTTGCATCTGCAAACAGGGGTTCTCCTTTATGCTTGCACCCTGGGAATCCTGCTGCAGGGAATTCACATGAAACATGTATCATATTGCCACACTTACCTCCATGTGTGTTCCCTTGCTTGCAGACATGCACCCTGGGCTGGGGTGCAGCACATGGAACCATTATCCCACGGGGTCACGCCTCTGCTACTCCCAGCACTTCAGGGGCCTGATCCTGCAGGACAGTGGCCCCAGCTGTCTGCATCACAAATCACACCCATCCCTAGAGCTTCAGGAACCTGATCCTGCAGCACCACGGTCCTGTGCAACATATGTAGGCACCAATGAAGTAGATCAGCTGTACCTGGACAGCACAGCACAGCTAATTAAGCTCCAAAGATGACATCTGTTTATACCTTAAGTAGCTGGAATGAAGATTGGAAAGCTGTGGCAGTACCCTAGACTGCATGGCTTGAATGCTTTTTTTTTCTGTGATGGATATTTGGCAGCTAATGAAGTTAAGTGGGACAATTCCATCTTGTGAATGTGTGTATCCGAAGAGCTGGCGAGTAAAAAGAGGGGAGAATGGTGAAAAATGATCAGCAGATTTTATCATGCTCCCAGCACATTCTATATCCTTTCTCATTTAGAGACATCTTGATAAGTATTGCAAACCAATTTAATGCTGCACCCTCTTGTAATTTCACAATTCTGTTTTGTTATTGCCTTCCTCCTTTTTTCAAATTCTAAGATTGCTAGGCAACTCCATGCCTTGGAAATAAGAGTGTGAGTTTAACATCCTCTCTCTCGGTATAAGAAATTCCTTTTGTGGGGGGAGAAATGTCATTTAAAATGAAGTTACATATCCTTAAATGACAGTGGTGTTTGGTATTCACACATAAATGACAGATTCTGAAGAGATTATATACTAAAGGCTCTTGGTTAATACTATTCTGGATGAATTTTAATTTTTACAGCTACCTTTTTTAAAAAAGAATTTAATAGGCATAACCTTTACTTTGAAAGGCATTTCTGAATCAATATAGAAGAAATGTCGTCCGTAAATGTTTTTCTAACATATGGTTAATGAAAATCTGACTTCTGAACATGGCAATTATGTTTTTGAAGCCTTGCATTAACAGCAAAATAAAATAAAATAAAGCAATATTTGTTTAAAAAAAAAAAAAAA
>NW_017729020.1:9787642-9794413 GCF_001723915.1 Gavialis gangeticus
TCAGCCAAAGAAAGAAGAAAAGAAAAAGCACTAGTAACATTGAGGTTTGAGACCTGGCTCAGGCTATTGGGAGTGAGGTATGGCATAGGATAGAAAATAGCTGTGGGTCAGAACTGACCAAATTGTTTTTACTGTCTAGATGTGAATATGGTCAGAGAATTTAGTGCATCATGAAATCTACCATTGTAATGCTGCCTAGACCCCTACAGAAGACATACGAAAGACACGTCCTGCTAAAGGGTGCATGCAGCAAGCTGATGAAGTATAGCCATGCGCATTCTCTCTTGGGAATGTCCATATACTAAATCATAACTCCTCTGAGACAGATGTAAAACTAGCCTTTTCATTTGTTTATATCTGGTTCTTCAACATTTAATACGGGTGGGGGGGAGGCAGGGTGGAAACGTATCTTTAACAGCTGTGAGTAGAGCAATAAAATCTGGTGAAAGTTTTCTGAATTATTTATTTCCTGCTACCTTTGTAAACTGGGGTAAAATACCAATTTTCATAAATGCTGAAGTTCCGCTGACATTCAAAATTTTACTCCTGCTTTATTTATTGATCTGCACTATAATGCAGATGACTGAATATGATTTCCAAGGTCTGGCATTTTATGCCTCTTCCACAAAATAGTGCCTGTGGAAAATCTGGTTTGAAAGATGGAAAGGGGCATTCTGATTATTTCTGGAATTATAGTCACAAGATGGGTGGGAAAATGTATATTACAAAGGTGTCTATGGGTGTGCCATGAACACTGGCTAGTAATTCACACACTGTAATCTACATGACTGTATTTTCATATTTCTTTGGGAGTATATCAAGGAGATGCTGGCACATTCATTGCTGCCAGAGGAATCTTTTTATACTGTTTACAATATTGGCTAATATATGGAGAATGCATTTAGTGCAAAACCTTAGGTCTTTGTGTCTTTACTCAAAGCTGAATCTATTTTTGAAGTATACAGAGCCTGTGATTATTGTCTTAGGGCACTGACAGCTGTATTCATTGGTCTTAGTATACTGTAGCCTATTTTTGTTAAAGTACATTTTTAAATGTTGCTACGATGAAGTCATTTTAACATTGATTAATCATTGTGTGTGTGTGTACACACACACACACACACACACACACACACATACAGATATAAATATGGGTACTAATTATGCCTCTGCGAAGCAGCTAGTATTCGTCTCCGATTCAGTTTAGGCCAATTTGGGGGGCAGTGATTCGATTCGGTGATTCAAATCACTGTCCTGAATCAATTTGGCTGAATCTGATTCGGAGATTTGGCCCCATCCTCTGCCCACTCTCAATGGCTGCCCCACCCGCTCTCCCAGCTCCTGGCTCTTTAAAAAAAAAAAAAAAAAAGCCTGCACTCACCAGATACTGCTAGGTGGGGGGGGAGGACGTAATCCACACTGCCCCATGGCCCCATGGGGGGCTCTGCCATGAACCCCCCCACCCATGGCTGCCATACCCAACCCCAGCTCCTGGACCTTTAAAAAAAAAAAAAAAAAAAAAAGCCCTGACTGACTGGCTGCTGCTAGGAGGAGGGGTGATCCCTGTGACCCTTTCTTAAAGGGTCAGGAGCTGAGGCTGGGTGGGGGTTGAGGGGCTTGTGGCAGTGCCCCCCATGCAGCATGGGGCAGTGGGGATCACCTGCCCACCTGGCAGCACCCAGTGAGTAGGGACTTTTCTTTTTTAAGAGCTGGGAGCTGGGGCCAGGCAGGACGGTCATGGGGAGGGGGGCACTCAGGGGGCTGGGGGAGCAGGCAGGAGATGGGGCCTGGCAGGGGTCCCCCCATGGTCCCTTCCCCCCTCCTTCAGCTCCCCACCCTGCCCCCTGCTTACCAGCACAGAGTCCAGGTCCAGCTCCCTGCTGCAGCCAGCAGGGACTGCCCAAATCACCGAAGCTCTCTGAATCTTCTCCAGATTGATTCAGAGAGCTTCAAATCAATTCAGACCTTTTAAATCATCTCCTGATTCAATTCAGATTCAGAGATTTGGCCACCAAATTGGGCCAAATCTCCTCTGAATCGAATCAGCACCCAAAGCTTTGCATAGCCCTAGTACTAATGAGGATGTCTGAAAATCTGTGATGGGTCACAAATGGAATTTCCAGTTGCAATTTCTGATGGTCAAACCTGAACAAGATATTGGTGGATCCAGTGATTTGTCCTAGTTCTTACCTAAGTGACTTTTTCAGGGTTTAGATGGTGGTGAGACAGTCACTTTGGATGTTGAATAGTATCCAGTTCTGAAGAGCAGCATTTGAAATAATGATAGGAGTAAACCCAAGGTTCAAGGATGTATCTCTCTGGTATTTCATGTGAAAGTATGTCACACAAAATGTAAGTGGTTCCTTGTCTTCTCACCTTTATGCTAGCAGCTGATATTTAAATTGCTGAAAGGATAAACAATACAAATACGATGAAAAGAAACCCCAAATAAAAGGAAATTTGTACTAAATGCGAGGAATTTATCTCAGCATCTCTACAGATTCCTCCCAGCAAGCTCCTAGGCAGGTACACACAAAAAGCACTAGGCAGTGGTAGCAAAGGCACATGATGCTGATAGATTTTATCTAAAGCTCATTATCAGTTTGGTATAAAAGGATAGGAAGAACAGCTGCTAATAGGCAATGGGCTTATTTTGGCACTGTGGTGAATATTAAAAAGAAAAATCCAAGTTTTTGTTTTTATAAAGCAGGAATGATAATCCTAGATTAAGACAGTAGTCCAGTTATTAATTTAGAAAGCAGGAATCATACAAGAGGAAGAATGATCTTATAATTAAAGGACTTAAAATAAAGTGTGGGAGGACCTGGCTCTGTTTCCAGCTCTGCCCCAGCTTTCCTGTGTGTGACCTTGGGCAAAGCATTTCATTTCTCTTTGCTTTCTCTTCTAGAATGGAGACAGTCTAGAAGACTGCCATGTCTGGTTGCAGTGTAAAATGTACAGGGTAAAGACAGTCTCTGCTTGTTTGTACATAGATGCAGATGGAGGCTTCAGTCTGAAATAAGACCTTCAGATAATACTGTAGTGAAAGTATAGTACTTACTAATGTATTGTCCATCAAGAATGCCTGGGGAACAGACAGGTGGGGATGGAGTGCTGCCACTGCCCCCCAGGAGCTGGAGTGGAGGGAAGCTTGCCCCTCCATCCCCCTCCACCAGCACCCCACAGCACCTCCATGTCCAGGGCTGGCTGCCCTTGCCCCCCCCACTCCGTCCCCTCTGACCTGCTGTCATGGTGGCGCTCTGCGGAGCACTCTGTGCAGAGTACTCTGATTGGTTTTTTCAGTAGGTGTTGTGATTGGCTGCTGAGACAACCAATCAGACTGCTCCAAGAACTTTAAAGACAGAAAGACAGATGGACTAAGCTCTTTATATATATATACAGAATGGCATGACTTCTTTTCTTGAATTTTATTTTTTGCTTAAAATTCCAGCATGCACCTAAAACTAGTTGTATATTTCAACTTTTGGTTTCCCAACAGGATTAGACCTGCTAAGAGTAACTAGAGTTTTCTTGTCTGATAAATAAAAGGATTACAGCAATAACTGCTGTCAGCATTTTTCTCATTTAAACAAATAAAGCTGACAAATGATGAAGTTCTGTGCTGCTCTGTTATGTTTAGTACATACAGAGCAATTATTCATCTGCTGCCAGTATTAGTCTATCTGCAACTAAACCATCCAACAGTGCAGAAAGCTTATTAGCATATCAGTACCATAGTCATAATTTTATATTTTGTAAGGCTGTACTGTATAACAAAAGATGACGGTTATAATTTGCACAATAATTTAAAGGGTTGGACTTTCAGTGCTTACTGGAGTTATACAAGTTACAGGTACAATGCTGCTTTTATTTATGACATCCAGCCTTTTGTTTTCATGGATTTTAGGCTCTGCTTATGTCATTTCCTATGTACAATTTTTTCAGCTTCTTTTGAGATGTAGAAAATTGGTGCATATATGTCTTGCATGAATTGCACTGAATGAGAAACTGCAAAGCCTATTCCACTTCTCTTAATGGGGCTACTCTGTCTAGGTGTTTCTAAAATAGATTAAGGAAAAACATCTTTACTTATAAATGGTCATCCAGAGTTTTCCAAAATGAGTACTTATTTGGGCTGGATCTGTTTTTCAGAGGCTAACTTGGGTCACTTGGAAGAGGTCTGGCGTTTCAAAAAGTATGAAGTGATGATCATTTAAAAATGCAGCATTTTAAAATTTGCTTAACTGGAGACCCGTTTAAACACCAGTCTTGTATCCTTTGATACAAGGAGGAGGGGTGGGGCAAGGGAGGGAGAGGATTATTGGTGAGCTTTAAGATGGATGAATAGTCCAATCTGTACTCTGCAAAAACAGATAGGACAGGTAGTGTCTTGTGGGGGGGGAGGGGGCGGCGGGGAAGCAGTTGGCCAGGATGTTTTGTGCTTTCCGTCCTCCTCTGCTGTTTCTCAGTTTCCTGAGCAAGACGGTTCTTTTCACAGTGGATTGTACCTTGATGTATACCTTGAGTGGTTCATTTCGAAGCTGTTTCAACACGTTTTGAGCTCGAGACAGTGAAATCGAAATGAAATAAAAGCTTTGAACCAGCTTTGAAACGAAATGAGGGCACTTGAAATGTTTCAAGTTTCAAAGCAGTCCAGTGGCAGGAGGCAGGGGAGAGCCAGGGCTGCACTCCAGCCAGCTCCACCAGCCTACAGAGCTCAGCCCAATGGTGGGAGGTGGGGAGAGCCAGGACTGCGCTCTGGCTCCCACTGCTGGACTGAGCTCCATGGGGCTGCAGAGCTGCTCGGAGAGCAGCCCTGGGTCTCTCCTGCCTCCTGCCACCAGGCCAGATGACAGGAGACTGCTACTGCTGCCTGGGGCATCCAAGTGTTTCTTGAAAGTGTTCAGAGTAGGTGCTGTGGGGATCCTATTCCAGGCCCTGGGGACTTGGGCAGTAAAAAAGTTTTTCCTTATGTCCAGCCTAAAATAGTTTTCCAGGAGTTTGTACCCATTGGACCTTGTCTTCCCTTGGGGTGCCCTGGTGAACAGATGTTCTCCCAGTTCCTGATGCACACCCCTGATATACTTATAGGCTGTCACCAAGTCCCCCTTGAGCCTTCACTTCTCCAGGCTGAATAATCCCATGGCTCTTAGCCTCTCCTCATAAGGCCTGCTCTCTCTAAACAGGCACTTGGCTCTCCTCAGGGCCCTCTCACACTTCTCCACAACCTTTCTGAATTGTGGAGCGCAGAACTGGATACAGTATTCCAGCTGTGGCCTCACCAAGGCCAAGTAAAGTAAGAGGGATGACATCCTGGGTCTTGCTTGAGATACATCGGTAGATGCAAACCGGAGTTTTGTTTGCTTTGCTGACTGTGGTGTTGCATTGGTGGTTCATGTTCATCTTGTAGTCAGTCATGACCCCCATGTCTTTTTCACTTGTGGTGCTAGCAAGTGTAGCATTGCCAAGCCTGTAAGTGTGATATGGGTTTTTTCTCCCAAAGTGGAGCACCTTGCATTTCTCCATGTTCAACACCATCAGGTTTTGATCCACCCACCTTGCAAGACTGTTTAGGTTGGCCTGGATTGCCAGCCTATCCCCTAGGGTGACCATACTTCCCCCTAGTTTGGTGTCATCAGCAAACTTAGCCAGTCCGCTTCTGACCAGCTCATTTATAAATGCATTGAAGAGTACAGGTCTGAGAATGGAATCCTGGGGGATACCACTGGTCAGCATGAGCCATGTTGATTTGGTTCTATCGACTATCACTCTCTGGGTCCGTCCATGGAGCCAGTTCCCTAGCCATTGGATTGTAAGGTTTTCAAGGCCACCGTTCCCCAATTTTACCATGAGGACGTCATGAGACACCAGGTCAAAGGCTTTCTTGAAGTTCAAATATATGATATCAACCTCTTCTCCTTTGTCCAGGTGATGTGTCACCTGGTCATAGAAGGAAATGAGATTGGTCAGGCAGACCTACCTGCAACGATGCTGTGTTGGCTGTCTCTCAGGGTGTTGTCTTCTGTTAGCCTGTTGTGAATGGTTTCCTTGATGATTTTTTCTAAGATCTTTTCAGGGATTGAGGTCAAACTGATTGGCCTGCAGTTCCCTGGATCTTCCTTTCTCCCTTTCTTGAAGATAGATACCACATTAGCCGTCTTCCAGTCTTCAGGTACCTCACCAAAGTGCCACAAGTTCTCAAATAGCCTTGTCATTGGCTATGCTATGTCAGTGAGTTTCTTTAGCACTCTTGGGTGCATTACATCTGGGTCAGCTGATTTATGGATGTCCATCGTCTCAAGGTATTCCCTTCTTAAGGTATGCTTTCAGGATTTCCTTGTAGTGCTTCCTCTCTCCTCCATGGGCCCTCTTACTGTGACTTGAGTTGAGAGACGAGGACTTGCTTCATGAGACAAGTGTCGGCCAGTCCAGTGGAGTTGGTGTTTCATGATCTTTGCCACAGTGCTGGTTATGTTATCTGCAGAAAGGATGCTGGCATTGGTGTAGTGGTCTTCCCATCTAATGCAAAGGATCTTCCTGAGGCAACACTGATGGAACCCTTCCAGGCACTTAAGATGGTTTTGATATGTCAACCACATCTCACACCCATAGAAGTGCATGGGGATACCCACTGCATTGTAAACCAGGATATTAGTTTCTATTTTCAGACCTTGGTTGGCAAAGACATAGCGAAGCAGCTTTTTGAAGGATATGCTGGCACAGTGAAACCTATGTTTGATTTCTGCATCAAGACTGACTGACTGGGGGAGG